>NC_134708.1:4804843-5122500 GCF_043290135.1 Rhipicephalus microplus
AAGTCCACGCGCGTGTCTTAAAGGACCACTCACCACCCTAGTAACTTCAAAGGCGAAGGGGGGGGGGGGGATTTTTTTCATTTTCTTCGTGCACGCGATGCGTACTGCTCGCCCCTTAGTTCTTAAAAGGACGTGAACAATGTCAGCACTAAGCCTATCAGTATTTCACGCTCCTCAGCTACACGCTGTTATCGCCGTTGGCACTGTTGTAAACACACAAACACAAAATGTCGCCATCAGCTATACCACGCTGAATGCGCCGGTTCTCGTCCGATCGCCGAAACCACCCCGCCGCGGTGGTCTCGTGGCTAAGTATACTCGGCTGCTGACTCGCAGGTCGCGGGATCGAATCCCGGCTGCGGCGGCTCCATTTTCGATGGAAGCGCAACTGCCGTTGGCGTGTGTACTCAGATTTAGGTTAGGTGGTCGAAATTTCTGGAGCCCTCCATTACGACGTCTCTCATAATCCATATGGTGGTTATGGGACGGTAAACCCTTCATATCACAAAATGCATTGTGATCGGTTGATCGTGCACGATATTCATGCGAGACAAGGAAGGACGGATGGTCGGCTGCATGGCAAAACAGTGCAGGAGACAAATCACATTTCATATTTCGCGTATATGAACCAATCGAGAGTATGAACGCTATAGACGTTACGAGAACTAACTGCGTCACAGAAGCGCGCAAAAAGGACAGGATATGTGAAAATATTGCGCTCTTTTTTTTTGTATTTTGAGAGCTTGGTAAGTGGCCCTGTAACGGCGACCGCTGTGTATGGAAGAAAAACGCTTCTTGCCCGAAAGGCGAAACCGGCTGCGGCCGGTTGAAACCGATCTCGGCCCCGTTTTCGGAACGGCCTCCTCGACGCGGTCCGCGATAAGAAGGGAACGCGTTCTCCGAGGGCACGTGTTGGTCCACTTCCGTCTCGATTGAGTGAGCAGCGTGGCAAACAGATTGCGCGCTCTGTCTGTTTCGTTCTTATCCAGAGTCTCACGGTTAAGGTCCGTTTGCACCTCTCGTGGACACGTGACCCGAACGGAAAACGTCACGTATGACGTCATCGGTGGGGGAGGCCCGCCGCAGACGACCGTGACTGTTGCTGCTCCTATAATCTCTATCTTTTACTTTCCTAATCTTTATTCCCCTTCCCCCATACCTCTTCAAGGCACTGCGCCATGTCGCCCTACGGCTGAAAGAAATTAGGCGCCTTTTAATGCCGAACCACTTCTTAGCGAAATTCAGTGACTTTGGCCCTATCTATCTATCTATCTATCTATCTATCTATCTATCTATCTATCTATCTATCTATCTATCTATCTATCTATCTATCTATCTATCTATCTATCTATCTATCTATCTATCTATCTATCTATCTATCTATTCATCTATCTATCCATCTATCTATCTATCTATCTATCTATCTATCTATCTATCTATCTATCTATCTATCTATCTATCTATCTATCTATCTATCTATCTATCTATCTATCCGCCTACAATTTTTAGCTCTCCAGCGTGTTTGGATAATGCGATCTATACCAAAATTGGTATGGCATAACATGACTGTGTAACAAGCCTAAGTGACTAGTCATAACATAAAAATGTATGTCATGAATGTCATGATTTACATTTCATAGCCTTGCTGCTCTACCGGTGCTTCGTTGACATGACATATCGCAAAACTGGTATGGTATGGCATGACTGCATGGCGAACACAAGCGACAGACCCTAACACAGAAATCATGACATGCATGTAATGTAACAACATGACTACATTCCACGCTCATGATGCGCTTGCGGCCGTTTCGCTAGCTTCACATGTACAAAATTTGGTATTACGTGGCACGAACGGACGACGAACGTAAATGACAAGTCCAAACATGATAATCTTGGCATGCGTGACTACATGCTATGCTCATAGCGTGCTCACGGCCATTTCACTAGTTACACATATACCAAATTTGGTATTACGTGACGTGAATGGAAGACAAAGGTAAATGACACGTGCAAACACGATAATCATATGCGTGTCGTGTGAAATATGACTGCATTCTACGCTCATAGCGCACTAGCAGCCGTTTTCTTTCTCCACATATACCAAATTTGATATTACGTGACGTGAATGGAAGACAAAGGTAAATGACACGTGCAAACACGATAATCATATGCGTGTCGTGTGAAATATGACTGCATTCTACGCTCATAGCGCACTAGCAGCCGTTTTCTTTCTCCACATATACCAAATTTGGTATTACGTGACGTGAATAGACGACGAAGGCAAATTACACGTCCTAACATGATAATCATGGCATGGAAGTCTTGTATGTCCTAATTTACGTCCGTCTGGTAACGTTGTGCTGATTTTAAAGTGACCTATCACTCGTGCTCCGGATATCATCGATTCCCACTGTACGTGGGATCCGCCTTTTTTCTCTCTCTTCTTCTGACCACCACCAGTAGCGACGCCCGCAAAATGAAGCGGCGTAGCGTAGCTCACGGGGACCCCTATTGACGCGGAGAGGCTCTATCTCTCGAAAGGAAGGTATACATAACAGCTGCATATTACCGGTGCTTACCTATAGAACAGAAAAGCTGGGGGCTTATGGAGAGGGCTTATCTTTAATCGAGGACGATGTAGAGAAAAATTGCAGGTGTAATCTTAGGATACAAGGAAACAGCAAGTCAGGGAACAAACGGGTGTTAATGATATCATATATTGGCAATCGAGAAGAAGAAATGGACATGGGCCGGGCACGTGGCGCGATAAGGGGAATCGACTGGATTCCAAGAGAAGGCAAACATGCCTGGTGGGCAAATGAGAAGTTTGCAGGTGGCAGCAGCAAGTGCAGAACCGGTTTGGTAGGCGGAACGCGAGAGAGGCCCTGAAGTGAGCGTTGTCAGCCTCAACATGATCATCATCATGAATTCATGGTCAACTACTGATAAATAGCGAAGCTTGTGCAACGTTGCGAAGAATCTCGTTTTTTATTCAAGTTGTAAGACATCAGTATGACGTGATACGAGGAGTTACTGCTCGGGTCATCTTACGCAAAGTTGGATTTTCCCAGAGGTGTACGATGCTATGCATGTCAGCCTTGCATTACCACCGCGAAATATTTCAACTGAAGTCTTCTTGGAAAGTGTTGCCGTTTTGTATTTGTTTAGCACTGCCTATTGTAACATGCCTCTATTTCATCCTGCAGCAGGCTTAAAGCGATAAACGTGACCGATGAGCAATGCTAGCACAACCGTCCCTCAGATTCACGGAAGCGGTGTGCGAAGGCTTTTCAATATCGCCATGCGTTCCATGGGTCATCAGCAAGGGCATGGTATGTAGCTGTTTCACCGTTGTCTGCCTAAACCGCACACGTGACAGAACAAAATCTAATCCACGGGGAAGTAATTGCAGCTCAGAAAATTAGAATTACGCTATTTTCTGCTGCCTCTATTTAAGGGAGCATGGACCATCGCCACAGGAAAGGTAACGGAGGCGAAGGGAACGCAAATGCAAGAGAGTTACAAGCGAATCTGAACGATTTTTAGACAGAAGAGTGGACCATCTCTGAGTGAATGAAGTTTTGGCTATTAGCAGCCACGGTGGTACGGTGCTTACGTTTCTGGGCTGCTAACTTGAAACTCCTGGGGCCGGTAGTTACAGCGCGAGAACAAAACGACGACACAGAGACAAGAAGGGCACCTGTGTCGTCGTTTTGTTCTCGCGCTATGACTACCGTCATGCCATACCAACTAGCCCAAGCTGCCACACTCCCGGGGCCGAACACGACTGCGGTGGTCGGATCTTCATGAAAGCTAAATGATAGGGGCTCATGTAAGTATACACGTAAAATTATTATTATTAAATATACTTCTTACACGAGAAAGTAAGCCCCGCCGCGGTGGTCTAGTGGCTAAGGTACTCGGCTGCTGACCCGCAGGGCGCGGGTTCGAATCCCGGCTGCGGCGGCTGCATTTCCGATGGAGGCGGAAATGTTGTAGGCCCGTGTGCTCAGATTTGGGTGCACGTTAAAGAACCCCAGGTGGTCTAAATTTCCGGAGCCCTCCACTACGGCGTCTCTCATAATCATATAGTGGTTTTGGGACGTTAAACCCCACATATCAATCAATCATTACACGAGAAAGTAAAAAAAAGAAGAAATGTGCCTCGTTTAGAGTTATGGCAACATCGGTGATATATGTAGCTCAACGGCCACATCGGACGCAACGGCCAAATGCCATTTTTGTTTCGAAGCTGAGCTCGGACACTACTGCTGCTGACATCAACGAACATCTTACTTAAATGGATCGTTCTCCCATCTCTTGCAGGCGCTTTCAAACTGAATTTCAGACATATTCATCGTTCTACATCGAGGTTGACGAGGAAACACTACTGCGCCTAAATGACACTTCGATGTGGCCTCTCTTCAAGCCTTCTCGTTGGGTGTTTCATCCCTCTGCAGCTAGTTCCTGGTGTCAAAAGTGCCGTGTAACGTAGACATATTCTATCAAAATGCTTTTGGTCTGCGTACCCAGGCAAATGTATCTGGCTAACGTTCTTTTTTCGTCTTTTCCATTGTTGCTATTACTGAAACCAGGCTGGGCCCTGCAATTCCCTCATCTGACTTTTTTCCCCCGACCACCTTCCACAGCGACCGAGATTTCAGGGCAACCAAACAGAAGCGCGGTGGCGTGCTGGTTGCCATTGACAGTTCACTGAAATCTATTAGACGGAAAGTCCTATAATCTTTCGAAGAAAATCAGTCTGGTTAGAAATCAGCCTTGAGCGCCGAGAAAAATTGTTAGTTGTATGTTTCTATTTACCGCCCAGCATTACCCCTGCCAAGTTTTATGCTGTCATGTCTTTCATTGAACATGTAATATCATCCCATAGTGGGCACAGAATTACTGTTCTTTGCAGCTTCAATGTGCCTGGAATTGACTGGAGCATGCTTACCTTTTCTCACTAAAGTTACTTCATTTAAAAAAAGTGGAGCCTGATGTTGGAGCTTGTGGCATTTAATTTCCTCCTGCAACATAACACCGTCGTCAATTGCAGAGACCACGTCATAAATTTCTGTCCTTTAAACGTCAACCTGTTGAAGTTTCATGCTCCGAAATCTCTCTTGGTCATCCTGAAAATTCTACTCAGCACTTAATGTGCTGAAACAACGTGCTACGATGGTATTTTTAACCGATCTCGAATATTTGCTTTCAATAAAGGTGACTACACGGGCATTCATTGTTACTTGCCAGCCGTTGATTGGTCACAGGTTACTGACAAACCAAGTGTTGATGATAAAGTTGAGCTGTTTACGGAGCTTTTGTTAAGTAGAATGCGTAATTTTGTTTCGAAATATACACCTAAACATCGTAAATATCCCCACTGGTTTTATATTTAACTTAAAAGTGCACTGAAGCATATAAAGAGATCGCGCGCACAAGAATGCTAAATGTTCTCCATTCAGCAAGTGGAAGGCATAGTTCAGCTTTTTCTGAGCTATCTCTAAATGCCCATGAAAACGGGATTGCAGTTAGTATAGTGCCTTATTAGAAAAAGATCTTGCTGACAGGCCAGCTGAGTAATGTACGCAAACTATCTAGCAAAAGTGGGAAGTACTTCAGGCTATACTGAATTCGGATAGTATCGAAGTGCATTGCGTCATTGACTGTCTTGCCACGAATTTTTCATTCGTTTACAAGACCTCGGACTCTAGTACTCAGTTAGTACGGCAGCCCAAGGATGTTAGTACATCTAGTGGTCAATCGCTGGATCAAAAGCTCATCTGCTCATGCATTAAGTGCTTAAAACGGCCCTTATCGTGTGGCCCAGATGGCATCCCTTCCGCCATACTAAAGACTCATGGTAGTATATTTATCCCAGTAATGACTACAATACTTAATAATTGTCTGAACAGTCTGAACGCTTCCACATTTCTGAGCATATGGAAAACTGCGCGTGTTTTCCATTATTAAGTCGGGCTGCAAAACTTATGTTTCTAATTATCGCCCGATTTCTCTACTGTGTGCCACATCGAAGATCTTTGAGCTGGCTCTTCACAACATATTGTATGTTAGCATGAATAATTCATTGATTCCTAATCAACACGGGTTTCTCCCTGGTTGCTCAACTACCACAAGTTTGCTTTTTCATGACGCAAATCTCTTCACCTATTTCTCAGAGAAGACAGGTTGACGTTAGTTTACTGAGACCTGAGCAAGGCTTTAGACGTAATCAGCCACTCACTGTTTTTGGTTAAACTTGCCAACTTTGATGTTGACTCGTCTGTTGTGAATCTTCTGAACAGCTATCTGTTTAATAGATCATGTTATGTAGCCGTAAATGGCCAAACGTCTTCCTTGTACAAAGTGACTAGTTTTGCGAGTATATATCGCAAAACAACCATCGTGTCATTTCCATACTCGCTCAATACCATGTCCTTATGTAATGTTTATTAAATTAGTTATCTTGGCGTTTTTTCTGATAGCACGCTAAATTTTGCTGTTCACTATACACGTGCTCTCATTCGTTTTCTCGGCTGCGCTTTTCGAATCTCTCGAGAATTAAGTTATCCTACAGCCTTGCATAAATTATACACCGCAATATGTCTTCCTCAGCTTGAATATGCATCTGTGATTTAGAATGGCATTGCTAAACTGGCAGTGGCGCCATTGAGCGGGTCCAAAAAAATTCATAAGCATTTAAAACTATCGTTTTGTTAGAAATCACTCTGGATCTCGTTCCAGCACTGCAAGATTATTATCATTGGCATAATTTTTCTGCCGACGAAATCGCGCTGACCTGTTGATTTTTTTTACAAACTAGTTCGTGGTATGATATCCTGCTCTTTAATTCTCAGTTGTGTAAATTTCCGGATTCCGCGTCAGTTAACCAGAGAGAATCGACCATTTCATGTACCTGCCAACTTCTGTCAACGCTCTACTGTTCACAGAATACAAAGCCTCTATAACGTTAACATTCATGATCTTGATGTTTTCCACAGTTCACTGTCGTTGTTTTTATCTGAGTTCTGCACTGTTTTAACGTAGTTTTTCACAATGTACATATTCTTACATTTTCCGTCTTTCAGGAAGGTTTCTACACAGTTGAGTATGTTCACTCCCCTTTAATTTTCACTTCCCTTCCATGATTCTCGTCTTGTTTTTTTTTTCTTTGTTACCATTTTGCACTGATTTCTTATTTTATGTGTTCTCACTCTCTTTATTTCATTTTTGTGAAGAGTGTCTGTATTGTACTGTTTTATTCTTGCGTGCGCCTGCACTAAAACCTCATGGTTGTTCCAGGGCACGTTGAATAAATTATTATTATTATTATTATTATTATTATTATTATTATTATTATTATTATTATTATTATTATTATTATTATTATTATTATTATTATTATTATTATTATTATTATTATTATTATTATTATTATTATTATTATTATTATTATTATTATTATTATTATTATTAAACGAGTTGAATGCTCGCTACGGAAGGCGACAACTCTAGATGGAACCTCTTTCGTTGCTCGCACAGGTGATCACGTGGCCCAAGCACCAGTCCATAGTGTATCACCCGTCTCTGCTGCCGCGCCACAGGGGAGCCTCATCTGTGAACTGGTGAGAGAGTTCACGAGTATATTGCGATACACTCAGCGTATCGAGTTGCGTGTTATAGGAGTCGAGTGATATGGAAGTACGTAATGTTCCGTTGGCGTTATCGGCACTACGACTACAGTCGGACATGCTCTTGGTTATTCCGTCCAAGTAAGGTGAATGCCAAGCTGAAGACGCGCTGCAGTCCGCGAACGGCGCCGTCGAAAAGTTGTGCCATTTGCGGTATTAGGACAGTACTGGACGTGAAGCGTCATTCCCAGCTCTGAGTGCTCGTTCCTGATAAAAAGTGAAAAAATTATCAAAAGTGTCAGTTGTATAACTGTTGAATTCGTGCACGCTAAATTGTATAATTTGTATATATTAAGTTTACTCGTTGTAGCTTCTGTTATTACATTATCACCCATATTTCTTCTTATGTGATTAAGTGAGCCCCGTAACTGTCTGCATCAGAGTGTGACACCTCAACAGTAGCTCATAAGGAATGGGGGTAAAGAGGGATTAAAAGGATATGATTAAAAGTTATATAATATAGAGGAAGGAGAGAGCGAGGCGTAGGGACAGCGAACGACGAGGAGTAAAGAGGAGATAGGAAAGATGGACACAGTCGCAAGAGTCCGAGGACGGAGAACCACTCGGCGAGAGCTCTTGTCGGCGTCAGGAGATGACGTTGGGGGGAGCCCAGTCGGCCAGAGCTGCGCTGTCGTCGGAGATCGCGGGGGCACAACCGGTCGACACGAAATCCAGCCAGCGAGTCGCGCATATAGTTGACGAATCGCAGCCTGCCAGTTTTCAAGGTATATTTGGAATAAGCTCTAAGACTGACGCCGACAATTAGGTTTGCGCCATCATTGTATATGAGTGTGGCACGTTTTTTTTTTTTTTCAACAAAAGCTTCTAATTACCAGATTCATGTCACCGTCGGTGGAAAAAAGAAGCGCTACCGTCATGCGGTACCGCCATGTACCGTATTCGCGTATCGTAGAACCGCATTCGCGTATCGCTCCCTCAAGTTGAGTGCTGGATCACGCCACTCCAGCCAATCACAAGCGCCTCCGGGGAAAGTTAAGATGGTTCGCTCGCTCCGAACACGGGGCACTTTCGCTCGGGTCAAGCTCAGCGGAAGGTTGTAGATTCTGTTTTACAGGCGTTTCACAAGGTATTCATTCAGTTCAGAAGCGCCGGCGACACCCGATTTCCAGCCACACGGGCTCTGTAACGTCATTGAGTTAGAACTGTTTAGGTTGGATGGAGTGGACGAGGATGATAGTCGACGTGTGAAGATATGGTGAAACGCATTACAACAGCGCACACCGTGTAAAGACCGTATAAAGACGCGTTGTTTTGGTGGTGGGCGCATGCAGGACCCTGATCGAGGGCGACACCAAGGGCGGCTTCAGCGTGTTCTGGGCCGACGACGGTCTGGACACGGGACCACTGCTGCTGCAGCGCGAGTGCGACGTCCTGCTCGACGACACGGTCGACGCGCTCTACTCCCGCTTCCTCTTTCCCGAAGGAGTCAAAGCCATGGTGAGCACGACGAGCAGCCATTGTCTGTGATTTTGTAGGGGCTTACGCCGTGGGTCGCATGTCCTGTATCGTCGTAGTAGTCAGTTGCATTGCACTTCACGCCAATAAAAACGGTGTCACAGCGTATCCACGGAGTGAATGATGATGAGTGGGACGAAGCGTTCGTCAGTCCGTCCGTTTGCTTCGCCCCACTCGTCATCATTCACCTCCTGGATATGCTGGGACTTTCTTTACATCCTAAGCATCTTATGAGCTAGCATGATCCCGTGACGTCCGTGCTCCATTGCGCATGCGCCTACTCTCTCCCACTTTCTTATCCTACGCTGCCCCTCTCTCGTCTCACAATGCTGACGCGTCTGCTATCCTACGCTCGCTCCCCTCTCCTTTCTCTAGGCATCCCTCCACACAGCGTTTACAACCCCATTTGGCACGCGCATCCCCTCTCGTCTCGCAACGCAGACAGCGTCTGCATTCTTGATTGAAAAAAAAAAAAAACCGTTCACTGTTCATGTGCGCGCCGGCTTCGTGCGCACCTGAAGGCTCCCACTAGCCACCCCGTATATATAGGCACAGGATCTTGACCTCGAAGGTAGTGCCGGTGGGAGATTTCTCTTATGAGTTGTTGAGCGTTAAGAATTCGCAGCGCGCACGTTAACAAAAAGCGGACTGCGGGTCTCTGTGCCAAATCTTCGATCTCTTATTACCCATTAGCAGCGATTAGGTAGGGACCACTGGTTCATCACTGCTTGCTTTTCGCCTTCTCAGGTTTCTCTCCTGCGCAACACCAAGGGATGAGCGCCAGCGTCAACGCCAGTGTTAACACCCACTGCTTCGCATAGCGGGAGATGGTGCAATTTTTTTAAACGTTGCTCTCCGTTTTGAGCCTTTGTTCGAAGATGTGGCACGCATATTATCTGGGAGAGTTTATTTGCACCTCAACAGCTCGGGTTCACTTTCACCCGTACGGAAACCTCGTGTACAATATCAAAAACAGTTGTGCTTGGCCTTAGCTAATCTAACGTCGTAAGCACCAAGGTAGTTTAAGGGAAGCTTCCGCTGAGCACCTCCCTTCTTGAACCCCCCTCCTCCTCACATCATTACTCCTCGCCCCTTTCCCATTTTTTGCTGTAGAAATGAATACACCCTTCCCCCCTCTTCCTTCTTTCCCACCATCTATCATTCATGAGCATGATATGCTAGCAGCTGCTTGTCCGAGGTGAGAACTGGCGCTTCACATGCCCGTTTTGCAACACGGAGAAGTAATCTTTTCGCTGTAAAACGCAAGGTTTTACCTGGGTTTGCATAAATATGTCGCTCTTCTTTCAGAGCAATCTGTGTTTGGCCCGTGTCACCCGAGGACCATAAATCTACGAGCTTTCGAGGTTCACACGCACCTCCACATTGTCCGGCTTTGTACCGCAGCGTGCTTGGTTTGCCGAGCTTCCGCATGACAGTGAATTGTCTAACTGTCATTACTAACATCAGGCTGTTCAGCTCGTGCGCATCAGCGCATGTGTTCTGTGCACGCCACCATCAAAAATTCGCTGATCAGCGCTACGCGAGTGTTTGCTTTCGACGTTGGCTGCTTCACTGGTTGGCACACCAAGCATGGATTGCGACGAAATCACTTCGGTCCGGTAGCAAAATAATACAACTGACTTTCCTTCCCTTCCCGGGCTCCGACATCTTGAGAGGGCCATTTATTTCTCTTCTTGCTAATTTGAGCTTGTACAGCATGCTGATAAGTTACAACGTAAAAAAAAAAAAGGTGGCACACTTAGGGCTAAGTCACGTATAATAAAAAACTTGGAGAACTCTTCAAAGTTCGTCTTCAAAAGGGTACCACGGCCCGTTGGCAATGTATTTCCGATCGTTTGCCGCGCTTCGGTTCTCAGTGGACACATCAACTGTTCCACGAGGAAAACAATGTCTGTGCGCGTAAAGCTCCATTCACACGACGGACGCAATCGCGGCTGGATAAGTCACGTGGCATGTGACGTGGTTCGGATGCCTCTATAGGCAGCATTCACTCAACAGGGGAGAATTCATGCTATACAAGCGAGGATTTCCGCATCGGTCTCCGAGGATCCCAAGAGCAATTTGGGTTTCCGTGGTTTCACGAATCGGTCCGCGCCGAGCGAACGTATGGTGACGCAGTACGCGATCCGCAGACTCCAATCGCGATTTGGTCCGTCAAATACGCCTTAACATTTCCTGGAATGCCAACGGCAGGTGCCGCATTTCATCATACTTGAAAAGCACCCCACTACGCGTATGCAAGGCACAATGCGCTTTGTTCGTGCTGTTTATGCTGCTGATCAATTATGCCTTAGCCTCTAAGGCTTAGCGCATTGTGATGCGTAAACCAACCACTTGATGCACGAATCGCATGGTGTGACGCATTGACGTGCAGCCAGGGAGAGAAATCCAACCCCCTGAAAATTTTGCATGTGTATACGTGGCGCTAGATGTAACAGACGTGGCCTGGTTCACACGCCATGTGTTTCTTCTATTGCACTACAACGGCTTGTATACTAACCACCACTTCCTTCGTACTGATTCTACCCTCCCCCCCCCCCCCCCCCCGAAGAGTTGCGAGCAAGAAAAAGTAAACTAGGTGACGTTCAGAAGCCACAAATGTCAAAATGCACAATTGGTAATTCCATGGTCCTATGACGTTCCTTAAACTCCTCAAGACTTCAGGTGAGGGTGATGCAGTCCGGTAAATGCTGGAGTTCTGGTGGGCCAGGCTGACTGTTGCCTTCTAGACAGCATATGTTCTAAGCATGGACACTGCTGATAAAAGTACTTGCATTCTTGCGAAGAATGGGTGGAAGGCCTTGCAGGTTCGGAAATTCAGTGTTAGTCGCTTTCTGTCCTGTGTGCGTGCTTGTTGTCGTAGCCTGATAGGACGGTGTCTGAATTTTTGTGGGGTAGAAGTGGTGCCTAGTTTTTTTTTTCGGTGTTTGCTGAGGTGTTGGTGCGCACTTCTGGCCTCTTGTGCAGAATGCGTTTCTGGCGACGATCCTTCATGCGAAAAAGCCTTACGCATTGATTCGTTCTTGCTTTAATAGACTTGCTTTGTGACGTTGTCCTTCGTGGTGTGTCCGTTGGAGTGTCTGGAATTCTCGGCGTTGCTGATGGCGTTGCAGCTGGCATGGCTGATAACGCTGTGGGAGCCCTTCTTGAACATCGCGTTGGTTTTCTTGGAAGCTTGATGCTGTGTCCAGTAGGCAGCTGGTAGTCAAGCAGTTCGAGCATTGAAGGGAATCTTCCAAAGTTGATAGAAAGCTCAGAGGCTTCGTATACGCCGTTCACTATGATCGGTCATTGTGCCTGTCGATCCATATGAGCCGTCTGCGTATCTTCGATTGTCGTGTCGGAAGGGTCGTGGCTTGACAGGGTATCTTCCCGATATTCAAGCCGGCCTGTCATGTGGGTGGTGGTTTCGTGAGGCGTGCCGGGAGAGTAAGGGGTATTTGACTAGGTGGTGGCCTACGTAAGCAAGGTGAATGATAAATAAAGTCCATGGGATCGTTGGCTAATTGCTGGATATTTGTGTTGCAGTGAAGAGGTAAGCGTAGGTGATATTTGCGCAGGTGGGAAACCAGGTGGTAGGTTGTGTCTTGTGAGGGAACAGACTGGATGTCTTTCCGTGAGCAGATCGCTGACTTCGCCTGACAGGAATTGTAAATTTATGCTCTGTGCTTGAGTGCGTAAAGGCTGCCTATGATGACAGAGTTTGAATGTATTGATATGGTGGGATATAATCGAATCTTGATTATGGTCTCTAAACCGCATGATCATTCTATCCTTTACCTTTTGCAACAATTCATTGTTTTAGAATATGTGGGTGAGGTAAAATTTTAATTCCTCACCGGTTACGTAGTCGGTGATGTTTGCGACCATCTCCCGTTCCGACCAGGATGCAGCGCTGGCAGCTGGACTAAGTTGACGAAGTCCTGAACGGGTTCGTCGTCCGCTGATCCGGGGAACTTGGCTATGCTAAGGTCAGGCGATGGTTCTGCCATGGTGCTGGTCGCTGTGTACTGCTAGAAGACGATTCGGTAGTCGATGTATGGTCAGGGCGTCTTGTGGAGAACTTCGTTGATGATGTACGACTGATGAAGTGGCTGGCAGGTCTCCATCCTGCCCACGCTATATTTGACAGACGTGGACTGGCTCATACGCCATCTGTTCAATGATGATGATGATGATTAATCCACAGTCATGGCTCATACGCAAGCCCGGAGGTTGGCCAAGAATCCATTACTTAATTAATTGAGACGATTACTTAATTCATATTCAATATCTCTACCCCCCCCTTTCAAAAAAAAGAGAAAGACACCCTAGGTAGACTGAAAGGAGTGCAATAATTGTTTGTCACTCATTCAGATCACACAATGCATTCATTATCTTGAATGAGAATTAGCGTACTTAAACAAAGCTCCTGTTTATGTTGGATTATTTCTGCAGGGATAATGTTTATTCTATTGCACTTCTTCCTTATCGGTTTCTGCTAACCACCATTACCTTCGTTTCGTCACATATATATACACGCATACAAACAGATACTCGAACACACATGAAGTGTGGTTGATTACCCCTTCCTCTTCCGAAAAAAAAAAAAGCCGGATCTTTACTGTTGTGACGCCTCTTGTGATTCTACGCGTCTGTCACGCAATACTGTGTGTGTTAACAAGACCCATCGCATTGCATGACGCCTTTGTGAGTTATTTTTTAAGCAGTTTCAAGCTCTTGCGTGACTTGGCTACCGCGCAAACGGCGTAGGTGTGAGTCTGTTGTGCTTCCCTCCCAAGAGCAGACAAAGCGAAAACACGGTGCTTAAGTCCCCAAAGGAAGTGACTACAGAACCTATGCTTGCATGCGTGCAGGGCGAGGCTGTGGAGCTGATAGCTTCCGGCAAAGCCCCGCGCATCGCGCAGCCGACAGAAGGCGCCACCTATGACCCGATGTTGAACAAGAAAGAGTTACGCCGCGTGGACTTTTCCAAAATGACGGGCCAGGCTTTGCACAACTTCATACGAGGCATGGACAAGGTGCCCGGAGCCTGGATCACACTCGAAGGACAGGTGGGCTCGCCTATTTGTCATTTATTTTTTAGCAAGACCGTGGTCGCTTCGTACAAGGCCAAGCTTGACAAATGTGTCGCGACAGAGAGAGAGAGAGAGAGAGATAAAACACGGAGACAATATTGCAGTGGGCCTCGGGAATGGGCTTGATTCAATAATCAGTGTGGCGAAATATTGCAGTAACTAACTGGTGCAAAGTTTTCGGCCAAGCGCGTAATTGTATAAGAGTCAAGCGCACGGTGACACCGTCCTGCACACAGAGCTACGCAATAGAGTCGATTAAATACTACCAGTTATTTTCGCCTACCGGATAGGACCTGATGACGCTGCACAATGGCAATATAAGCTGCGGCAATGACTTCCTCTTGCGCATGCTGCATGCACCGAAGTTGGTGATATTCTTATCGCTCAAATGTGACAAGCTGTACTCCTCGAGGGGATCCTTACTCAGGGTACGACCGCCAAGCGCGCGGCACCGATTGCTTTGACAGTAAATAATAACGTAAAGAGATATGCATGCTTTCAGGATTTCCAGTAAATAAGATGTAATGTTAGTTGTGGGTGGCTTGAAACATGATAACATCCCGTTCCTCTCAATCTTAACTCATCCTACAGATGCAACGGCCTTGCAAAACACTTGCACACACTGCGTTATCGAGAACTGCAAGCATCGGTGCAGCAAGTCGATTATATGTCCAGGGAGAAACTTCAAATATTCTTGACCTTATATTCTTGAGTAACCACTTCCCAGCCGATGAAACAAAGATTGATGTTATGGATGGCATATCTGATCACAAGCTCACTTTGTGCACTGTCCCCTTTCGTGATAAAATAGAACCAACGAACATAAAAATTACTTACCCGGATTTTAAATATGCCGACGACACCAGCATACAAAATTATCTAATTATAAAGTTTCCGTCCTTCGAAGAATTGTCGAATGATAGTTCCACGACCATTGAAACATTATGGTCTCAGTTAAAAAAAATTATGCACCACTGTATTAATACCTTTGTACCTCTTAGAGTAAAAAAAAATTAAGAAACACAACCCGTGGATAACACGTGAGGTAATACATGCGAAACGCAAAGTAAAGCGAATACGAAAGAGAATGAAACGAAAACCCGGAGCAGTAACAGTAAATAATTTGACTGCTGCTGTGAGTGACCTAAAAACAAAAATCAAAACAGCGAAGAGCAACTATTTCACTAAAACGTTGCCAAACTTTCTAAAAAATTCCCCCAGCAAGTTTTAGAGCTACCTAAAGCCTGCAAAAAACAACAAAAGCAACACACCCCCGGAAAAAGATAACCCGATCACTGCAGACAAAATGAACAGCTATTTCAAGTCTGTATTCACTGTCGATGACGGAAACATTCCAGACATCGACACTAGTGCGGAAGGTACCCTGGAATCGATTATTGTCAATGAGGCCGGTGTCATAAATCTCTTGTTAAACTTGGACACAAAAAAAAGGAGCAGGGCCTGACAACATTCCTAACATCTTTCTTGTAAGATATGCAGAGGTGCTAGCTAAATATCTGTGCGTCATGTTTAACAAATCACTATCAACGTGCTCTTTACCTGTGGAGTGGAAAAAGGCCAAAGTTGTTCCTGTGCATAAAAGAGGATGCGGAAATGATATATCTAACTTTAGACCTATATCCCTGACATGTACAATCTGTAAAATCTTGGAGCACATAATTCTTAAACAAATAACTGTTTTCCTAGAAGAAAAACGTATATTATCTCCCTATCAGCATGGCTTTCGCCGAGGTCTTTCAACCATAACCCAATTAGTGGAATTAACACATGAGGTATCCCAGAGTATTGACAACCAAAAACAAACTGATCTAATCTTTCTCGATATTGCCAAAGCATTCGACAAGGTATCACACAAGAAACTACTTCAAAAACTTGAGGCCACCTTAGGAAATTCTACTGTTCTTAACTGGATCAAAAATTATCTTACTGATCGTACACAGTATGTGGAATTTAACGATGCAACCTCTGCTACCACCTCCGTCACATCTGGAGTTCCGCAGGGCTGTGTGCTGGCGCCAATTTTGTTTCTTCTCTTTATTAATGATTTGCCTACAAATATTAAGGAAAAAATCAAATTATTCGCGGATGACTGCGTGCTATATCGAGAAATAAACTCAACGGAGGACCATGTAGCTTTAAATAGTGCTTTACAAGATGTTTCCTGCTGGTGCCGTAAATGGCAGATGTCACTTAATGCAAACAAGTGTACAATTTTATCAGTAAGTCGAAAAAAAACTAGGTCAAATTTTCTTTACACCATTAATGACATTCCCATAACTAGAGTAAGTCAGCATAAATATCTTGGAATTATTATAACTGAAGATCTAAGATGGGATGCACACATAAGTTACGCTACTTCAGCTGCACTACGCCGCTTGTTTACACTCAGATACCGGCTTCGCCAGGCCCCGCCTTCTCTAAAACTGCTTGCATACACTTCCCGTGTGTGATCGTTACTTGAATACGGTAATATTATTTGGTCACCATTCACAAAACAGCAAATCACGAAACTGGAAGGAATATAAAGGAAAGCTATGAGGTTCATTTACAACAAGTACAGACATACAGATTCTCCGACTAAACTAATGAAAAAAGCTGGATTACTCACTCTAATGAATAGAACAAGGTTAGCACGTGCAAAATTCATACATGAATTAATACATGGTCATTTAAACATTGATGTATCCGCCTATCTTACGTTTGATCAAACTAGAACAACACGCCAAAAACACCCAATGAGACTTAACGAATACTCCTTCAACACAAACTGCTTTAAGTACTCATTCTTTCCGTTAGCCACTAATGAATGGAATAAACTGGATCCGAGTATCTCCAGCACTACCGAATTAGCAAAATTTCTAACCCTTGTCGAAAATGAACTTTGTATTATGCAAACGGAATCACCTGGTTGATTTTAATATGTGTGTTCGTGTGAACATTGTACGAGCGAAGTATCATGTCATCATATTTTTTCTTTAAGCAATTTTTAGTACTGAATCCAGGTGAAGAGAAATCGCTCTGTTGATTCTTGAACATGTTTCTGTTTTTCAGTGTGTATAAATTTGCCCTTCCTTGAAATACTTCGCCATATTGTAGGGTAGTTTCTTATTGCTGTAATTTCTTGTTGTGTTTCTTGATGCATATGCCAATATGTCAACCAATGTGTCAACCAAGTCGCTGCATTTATTTTCTTCTGACAACATTTCTTTACACTAATGTTTTATGCCTTCTTTGATCTGAAATTGTTAAATGATCCGATTCTGTTAGTTTCATTCTGTACTTTATCGCGATGTATGTGTTTATTGTGTACCTATTCGAATTTTTATGTTCACGCCCTTCCTGCTAAAATCTCTGATGGGATTGGCAGTATGTCGAAATAAATAAATAAATAAATAAATAAATAAATAAATAAATATCTCCACTCACTTCTCCGACCACATAGTTTCCTTCGTTACATACTGGCAGACGTGCGTTCCCTAGAGAGAGAGAGAGAGG
This sequence comes from Rhipicephalus microplus, assembly GCF_043290135.1. Taxonomy (NCBI): domain Eukaryota; kingdom Metazoa; phylum Arthropoda; class Arachnida; order Ixodida; family Ixodidae; genus Rhipicephalus; species Rhipicephalus microplus. Next base: position 4,822,626 of record NC_134708.1, read on the forward strand.
GGAGAGCTGCGGGTAAAATTAATGCTTTTGTAAATACATACATGTGTCTCTCAATATTCTTTTCTCAACTTATCGCGAAACCAAAACACCCAGCAGCTGCGCTCACAGTTTGTATTTGGAAGTATCGTAATCGTCGGTGATTAAAGATAATTTTAGAAAGCTGTTCAGCGATTTCGTGTAAAAGGTAGCATTATGAGGCGCGATTGAGAGCAGTCTCGCAGCATAAGACCCACGCAGGCGACGCGCGTGTACGGTTCGAGCCGGTGGCCCTCTGGTCCCGTGGAAGGCGCTCGCCAGGTGTCCGTGGAAGGCATGTCCCGTCCTGGACTGGTCCACGAGCAGGGCCTGCTGCTGTGCGGCTGTGACGGCGAGTGGGTCAACGTGCGACAGCTGGCCTCAGAGGAGACGGGACGCGTCAGCCTCGCCTCACGCTTTGGACAGCAGCAGGCTGACGCCGAGGCCCTGGAACTGAACCAAGAGGAGCAGGCCATGGTCGGCAAGCTGAAGGTGAGACGCGTATTGATTGTGTCGACCACGGAGGAGGGCTTCGCCGGTTCCTCAGAGATCACCTTAACTCTGGTTGGGCAGTCTTGACCAATTTGTTACACGTGTAATCATCGTCGTCATCAGCCTGACTACGCCCACTGTAGGGCAAAGGCCTCTCCCACGTTCTGCCAGTCATCCCGGTTATGTGCTTTATGCTGCCACGTTATACGGTATTTGCAAGCCCCAGTATACCTGCAGCTGCGCATATAAGTCTCCTTAACGATACTCGTATACTCATTAACCGGCGGAAAGAACGCCTTCGTTGTATACTTCTCCATTTCTTCTTTATAACTACGCTCTTAATGATGTTTTTTTGTTCTTCTGTACTCGCAAAGAACTTCATAGGCTTTAAATGCGAAGTATTTCTGAGCGAACATCGGTTACTTTGGCCGTATCTATCTATCTATCTATCTATCTATCTATCTATCTATCTATCTATCTATCTATCTATCTATCTATCTATCTATCTATCTATCTATCTATCTATCTATCTATCTATCTATCTATCTATCTATCTATCTATCTATCTATCTATCTGTCTGTCTGTCTATCTATCTATCTATCTATCTATCTATCTATCTATCTATCTATCTATCTATCTATCTATCTATCTATCTATCTATCTATCTATCTATCTATCTATCTATCTATCTATCTATCTATCTATCTATCTATCTATCTATCTATGTCTATCTATCTATCTATTTATATCTATCTATCTATCTATCTATCTATCTATCTACATCTATCTATCTATCTAGATCTATATATCTATATATCTATATCAATCTATCTGCCTATGTCTATCTATCTATCTATCTATCTATCTATCTATCTATCTATCTATCTATCTATCTATCTATCTATCTATCTATCTGTCTGTCTGTCTGTCTGTCTATCTATCTATCTATCTATCTATCTATCTATCTATCTATCTATCTATCTATCTATCTATCTATCTATCTATCTATCTATCTATCTATCTATCTATCTATCTATTTATGTCTATCTATCTATCTATCTATCTATGTCTATCTATCTATCTATCCATCTATCTATCTATATCAATCAATCAATCAATCAATCAATAAAAAACCGAAGTCTGCATAGGTTCCAGAGTTGCCCCTATTTTGAGCAACATTTTTCTTGGAAGGTTTGACATGCAAGTGGCACAAAGTTTAGGGTGCTTAGCCACAAAAATTGTTCGGTACGTTGATGATTTTTCACATTTCATCAGGCCAGATCCCCAGGAGGAAAGCGCGAACGACGTTTTGAAGGTGTAACCAATATGGATGGGGACTTAACTTTACGTGACGATGGTTATAGCGCGAGAACAGAACGACGACGCAGAGACAAGAAGGACACGAAGGACACGAAGGTCTCTGCGTCGTCGTTCTGTTCTCGCACTATAACTTTCGTCATGTCATACCAACTAGCCCAAGCTGCCACACTTCTAAGTTACTTAACTTTACCGTTGAACTTCCAAAGGATGATGAACTCCAGTTTCTATATTTAAAATTACACCATGAACCTAACCACATATGCTGGGCATACGTGCCAAGCTCAACAAGCCCTTACTAAACTTCAACTCGGAGCATTCTAAAATTGTTAAAATGGGAATAGCTATGTCTGCTCTGAGTTCCGCCATCAAAGGTCATGCTCCGCTAAAACAACAGAAAGTTTCTCAAATCAGCTTCGAAGATTGAACAGCGCTGGCTTCCCCAGCCCGTCCTACGCAAGGTTGCGCAGAAGCTACTTAAATAGTTAAAAAAAGGAAAACCAGGAAAATGATAGAACCAGTTAAAAAGCCCACTGTCATCCCCTATATGCACAAGCTGTCTCATGGTATAAAAAAAAACATTGCGAATCGATATGACGTTGGGGTAGTTTTTTCGGCCCCAACAAATTAAACTTGCTATGTATCAGAACAGAAAGAAAACTAGCGCAAAACTCTAAGGGTCGAAAACCAACCAGAAGGATGCGACGTGAATCATAGGCACTCGTATGTTAAGTGTGAAACAGGTGTTGTATATTTGGTATACCATTTTCCTGTGGTCTCACCAACATTGGCCTGACGGGAAGATGTGCCAAGACCAGGTTGCAAGAACATAGATCATTGGACACAAAAGACAGTTCACACTTGCCCAAACATTGCAGCTCGTGTGGTTGCAACCCCCCTTTTTTGATGCTATTGTTTTATCAAAACACTCAGATCGGACCACCAGAGACCTGATAGAGGCATTGCGCATCAGGAGAAGTGGGAAGAAATGCATAAGCGCACCCTCCATCACACTAACAGAAAAAAAAAATTTCATACCTCATGAGCACTCTGAGGATCTGATCTGAGGCACGAGTTCATAGCGCTTTTTTTTTTTTTTGCTGTTTCACCTGCCAGGTAATGTGACAGAAGTGATACTTACCTTTCTTTCGAATAAACTTTAATTGCGAGTAGGGGCTCTTGGTCTGTGCAAATTCCTGTTCTTTTGTCCGCGTCTGTGCGCACGCCCTTATTCGGTTAAAAGATGAACCATTACCAACTAGCCCAATTATCCGTGCTACTGCAATCGTAGTGCATTCACGGCCGTTTCGCTAGCTTACATATGTCAAATTTGGTATTACGTGACGTGAATGGACGACAAATGGGAAGCACAGGTGCAAACATGATAATCAACATGGAAGTCATGTACGGCACAATTTACGACCGTCTCGTAGCGTTCTGCTCAGTTTAAAGTGGCATGTGAAGCTTCCTCATTCGTGCTTCGCATATCATCGGTTCTCACTGTACGTGGGATCTGCCAATTTTCGAAATAACGTGGCTTCAGTATAAGTTTACTTATATGCACATATAGTTCATTTGCGTGATCGTGGGTGGCTATGTAATGAGTATTAGTTTGTATACGTTCTACAAGTGCCTCCCTGCTGAATTTTAGGCATGTAGGCTCGTTAAGCCTCTTTTACATACAACTCCTCGATCTGTGTAAGGCGGAAATTCAGGGGCTCTTTTTCTTTGTTAGACACAAAATTAATGATAACTAACAGACAATGATGCCAAGAGCAGTATAGGGGATGTCATTGGAAATAATTATAATGTAAATATCTAGAAACGAAAGAGGACGAAAAGATAACTTGCCACCGGCAGGATCCTAACCTGCGACCTTCGAATATCGCGCCCGATGCTCTACCACTGAGATACGTAGTACGCGCTGTTGTGCTAGTCGGTTCATGTTCAATACAGCACCCCTTGACCCTTCCCTCGTTACTTGTTTGCGCGCTATATTCTGCTTTTCAGTAAGCTACAGTGGCGGTCCGTCAGTCAACGCCGCCTGTTGCCATTGTGGCAAGTGTGGAACACTCTTCTTGCTTGTTGGCGTCACGTAGCACGTGCTCTTGGCTTCATTGTCTATTAGCTCTCATCATTACGCGATCTGTGTTGTATTATGAGAAATAAAACTAAATTGAAAATTGAAATAACTCTCTTCCGGAGAGTCGCGCCTCCCAAGATTCCCTGAGAGAGAAAGAGAGAGAGAGAATAAAGTGAAAGAAAGGCAGGGAGGCAGAGAATATTATGGCCTCCAATCATTCAACGAGAATCGATTACTAAAGAGAGTTAACCGTGCATGCGTTGGGTGGGGGGGGGGGGGGCAGAGATGGTGCCCCTCCTGATCATTTAAAAGGGGGCGCCAATTCTGCCCCATAACCAATATATTCAGTCAGATTTTTATGTCGTTTTTTTAATGCGCGGTGTTCTGGCTACACTTGTTTTTTTTTTGTTGTTTTCTTTTTACAATAACAGTGACCAAAGGCCAAGGTTCCTAGCTTTACCTCGTAAAGCCGGAGACTAATACCGGGACTTTAACAGGACTAACAGAAGCACGTCACTGTGGCAATTTTTGTTTATTTTTGCATCTATTGCGGAGCTCGTTTTCTTCAGGACTCGACCAACATGGCCGGAGCGAGGATTTGTGGTGAAACATACCCTCACGATGGAGGATATGCTCACCACGGAGATCTCGCAGAGTACATTTCCCTCCAAAGCCCTGTTTCGGTGTTTAGCTGAGGAACATGCGCGCGTGCAGGGCATCTGGACGAGCATCCTGCGGCGCGACGTGGCCGACGACACGGACCTGTTCGAGTGCGGCGCCGGCTCCATGGACGTGACGCGGCTGGTCGAAGAGGCGCGCGACGCCTGCGGCCTGCAGCTGGCCGCCGAGGACGTCTACCTGGCGTCGCGCTTTTCGGACTTTGTCCGCGCGGCCGTTCTCAAGTCCCGCGGACAGGGATCGGGCGGCGACGACGTCTCGTACGACGCGGTCGAGCTCCAGGCCAACGGCAGGAGCATCAGGGTGCCGCATCAGCTTTTCATCGACGGCAAGTTTGTCAACAGCTCGTGGGGACGAAGCTCAGAGGTAAGAAGTCGTCGTTCAATCAATCAATCAATCAATCAATCAATCAATCGGTCAATCAATCAATTTCGTTAAGATGGCGTGAGTGTAAGAGCTTTAAAAATTGCAGAAACAAGGAAGCATACGTGCTATTTATAGGCGTTACCATTACGGTGGCAGAGGGTACCTGAAGGTGCGCACAAACATTAATTACAATAGTAATTACAGAAACTAAAACAATGAATATTTTAAGTAGTGAAATAGCCGATTCAGTTCAATGGGCGAATTGAAGTCCTTCTTGCGAATAGTCCATAGCAACTTTAAAATTTCGGAAAGGCGGCCACTGGTAGTGACTGCAAATTGATGAAATGTGGCTAATTTAGCAGGCAGAACTGGAACTTACCCACCAAATAGTGCACCACCATTCACTTCGAAAACGTCCTTAATGACCAAACTGTTTCCCGCGCATTGTGCGTATTTGTGTGATCAAAGGGGGGGTGGTATGTATAAGCGAGCATCGTTCCAGGTAAGCGACGGTTGATAACTACGCTCGCTTATCTGTCTCCATCAATGCTTATTTTATCTCCCAATGCCTCCTTTCTGTAATTTTTAAATTTTATTTTCCGCATTTCTTGATAGACAACATGAAACATCACGGAAACGGAGCAGGTGGCATACAAAATTTCTTTCTATGGCCCTATGTGCGACAACTAAACTAGCGATACAAGCGGGTGAGAGTCATAAAACTTATGCCAAGAATCTGCAGGTTTTAAATAAGGTTTCGTCCACTCGTTCAGAGTCCAGATGTTAAAACTAACGCCGTTCATATACACGCGTCTAAAAGCGACAATCACTTTGATACTGTATTTATTATTAGCAGTTTAGTTCTACGCCTTTTTGCTTTTTAAATGCGAAACATTTCTTAGCTTACTGCAGGTACTTTGAGCATCTATCTATCTATCTCTGATTGATTGATATGTGGGGTTTAACGTCCCAAAACCACCATATGATTATGACAGACGCCGTAGTGGAGGGCTCCGGTAATTTCGACCACCTGGGGTTCTTTAACGTGCACCCAAATCTGAGCACACGGGCCTACAACATTTCCGCCTCCATCGGAAATGCAGCCGCCGCAGCCGGGATTCGAACCCGCGACCTGCGGGTCAGCAGCCGAGTACCTTAGCCACTAGACCACCGCGGCGGGGCATCTATCTATCTCTATCTATCTATCTCTATCTATATATCTATCTATATCTATCTATCTATATCTATCTATCTATCTATCTATCTATCTATCTATCTATCTATCTATCTATCTATCTATCTATCTATCTATCTATCTATCTATCTATCTATCTGTCTATCTGTCTGTCTGTCTGTCTGTCTGTCTATCTATCTATCTATCTATCTATCTATCTATCTATCTATCTATCTATCTATCTATCTATCTATCTATCTATCTATCTATCTATCTATCTATCTATCTATCCGCCTACGCCTGGGTGCTCTTGTGATCACCCCTTTAACTTGGTGTAAATCACTATTATTATGGGAGGGTAAGATTGTTTGACGAATAATGACTCTGGTCATGGCATGAATAATGTCACAATCCCGTCACGTACATCTTCAAATGCATTCTGACAGACGTGTGCTGGTATGTCACGTACGCTGACACGTATGCTGGTATGTGTCACAGGTAAATGACGGTCTATATGTACCCAGGCACGGTGATTACTGCCATGGTCAATTTTAACGCGTGAGCGTTAAGAAGAAGCTGACAACGGCAGCGTTGAACTGACGAATGCAAAGAAAATATCAGGGTCTCATAATGAACCGAACCCCGCAATTCTGCGTGGCCATTAAGCATTATAATGGACAAATTTCTTGAAACGCGTATGACAAATATCCAATATTCTCGTATAATCATACGAGAACACATATGCTTTATATGCGTTCATAGGAGATCATTGGATCACACAGCCCATATAAAAACTTTGTGTATTGTGCATGTACATGTAAGAATATGCAGATGACAGGTTTCGGCAAGTGTGGTTAGGTTGCTTGTTTTTGCTTCCTATTCAACAAAAAAAGATATCGGACCTACGATATTCACACCGCTACATTACTTCTGAAAATGCGGGTACAGTCGTTTGTTAAGGGCTGAACTTGTTCGTATTGAGTTCAAGTGCCTCAATTGTGGCACAACACTCGTAAAAGAAACCGAGACGGGCAGACACTGCCACAAGACGTTAGACAGCACAATCATTGGCATTTAATTGTGCCGTACGCTCAGCTGACTCGTATTTACAATGGCTCCCCGCCAACTACGTTCAACACTTTGCAGCCAGGAAGGGGGGGGGGGAGTTGTGGGGGTTTCGATTTCCTTCCTGTAAATTTCAATTTTGCCTTGTGTAAGTGTACGCGCAGTTGAACGCCCGCACTAAGTATATAAAATATGGCTGACCCCCTGTTCCTTCCGGCCCCTCCTCCAAATTTACACAATATCCATGGAGTGAATGATGATGAGTAGGGCGAGGCGTCCGTCCGTCCTTCTGTCTGTCTGTCTGTTGCTATGCCTGGCAGTCCAACCCGAACTGCTTTGCTTCTGCAAAGTATTCAAGCTGGTATCGCCTAATGCAAGTGGCGTCAACATCGATAGACTGGCTGATGCAGCTAGCGTCAAAACCAGCGAGCGAGCGACTGTAGCCGTACCGTACGTTAGGCAAAACGTTAGGCCTACGTCATCATCGCCCGCGTGCGAAGTTCGTAGCGAAAAACATCATTATTAATATAAGTAGAATATCAGAGCCGTTTGCACTGAATCTCGGTCGTGGCCGATTGAATAAGATAGTATTAATGTATTTCACTGCACATATCCGAAGCTCAGAACGCGGATATTAAGAGTTCCAAGTGTGTTCCAGTACGCTGAAATTCACTATAGTGAGCGCTGGGAACACTTTTTGTTAGTCGTCTCTAACGTCTCAAAAAACAAATGCAGTACGTTTTACTTCAATATGTGTGGTTATTAAGTAGTACTATTCACTGGCGGTGTGCCGGCGCGTCTAAATGTGAGCAGCAGTATAACCTCGTTTTACTCTCTCATGCCCGAAGAATATATGGGCATTCCACTCTCTCAGAGGGAGGTAGAGTATAGCAAGCAGTTTCACTCTGTCATTTCATACAGAGTAAAAATGAATTTAACTCTTATCTGATGCTCTGCGAGAGTAGAAGCCAAAGTCTTTAGAATTACTTGGCCTTTTTACTTCTGCGATATCCTCCGCAGTTTTTAAAGTGCAGACATTCGGGTCAGCAATCGAGCATCGTAATCAATAAAGAAAAAAAATCGTCAGGAAGTTTGGGATGGCAGCTTGCGATGATGGCAAAATAGAAATTACAGCATATCTACGGAGTGAATCATGATGAGTGTGTCGAAGCGTCCGTCCGTCCGTGCATCCATCCATCCATGCTTCCGTCCGCCCGTGCATCCGGCCTTAATTGTGGGAGATGATTTAGGCTCCAACCAAAAAGTTTTGAAGAAACCCGACGTTTCGAAACAGACTTGGTTCCTTCCTCAGGGGTGACTGCGGGGCTACGTAGGAGCGGCGTCTTCAAAGCACTCGCGGGGTGCATAATGACCTCTCTCTCTCTCTCATTTTGCCGTGGAGCGCAGTCCATGTGTATACACTGGGGGAAGGGTGCCGAGAGAGTGGTTGATGTTATGTGGCACGACTCGAGTAATAACCTCATCCTCCAGTTCGGCTCGCTTTCAAGGATGGCCGTCGCTTCAAAATTTATCCGGTGATCCAACGTGGCAGCATGTTCGGCGACTGCGCTGCGCTCTTTGTACAGCTTCCGCACATCGTTGGCCTGTTGCTTCACTCGTTCCAGTAGGTTTTTCGTCTCGCCGATATGCGAAGAGAGGCACTCGGCGCACGGAATTTTGTAAACGACACCGAGGGTCCTGTCCATTGTTGGCCGGTTTTTCGGGCGGGGGAGGAGGCGGCCCAGCGTATACACTGCGAACACTGCGCCGTGCTCCCGACTGGGTTGCAGAAATTAGATGCCTTTTCTCATCTTCTAACCACTACCACCACCACCTTCTTGAAGATCCGTGCCAACATCTCGCTGGGTCCCTGAACGTATAGGACCGGTACGCGTTTTGGGGGGCTGTCAATTAAGGTTGATTGGGGTTTTCGTATCCTCTGTTGCTCTGCGCGGCAGGTGGCGGCTCGAATGAAGTTTTTTGGGTATTCGTTTTTTTTTCTGAGGTCCACAATGGCGCGGGCCTCTTCTTTTGGTTGGAGTTTAAATCATCTCCCAGTTTCATACCGAACCAGACAGACTTCTGTCGAATGTTTACATTCAGGCCTTAATTGTGTTCGTCCGTCCATGCTTCTGTCTGTGCGTTCGTGCATCCATCCGTCTATCCGTGCGTTCTATTGCACACACTTCTATCGGACCAACGCCTTCTAGGAAATGCGACGAGAAATCGTGCTGAGACTGCGCCATTTTTTATACTGTTCGAAAGATACTGCCAGTTACGCCTGACGCAGGACAAGGCTAGACTAAGAGGAGCTTCGCCCGTAAAAAAAAAAAAAGACATAAACACCGGTTGTGTGCTCGAGCCGACGTTTCGACGAGTCTTCTTCAAGACTACAAGTTCTAGTCGACGTTTTGACAGGTTTCAACAAGTCCTCTTCAAGGCCTTGAAGAAAAGCCCATGGACTGTCGAAACTTCGGCTCACAAGCCCTGTTTACTGTTTTTTTTTTCATAGACCAACGGTGGCGGGTCTGCTTGTGCAGGTGGTGAACCCGACGGACGAGAGTGTGCTCTGTCGCGTCGAGAGCGCTTCTGCCGAGGACGTCGATCGGGCGGTGTCGGCGGCTAAGGCGGCCTTCGAGCAGGGCGAGTGGGGCCGCATGAGCGCCCGCGACCGAGGTCGCCTCCTTCTGCGGCTTGCCGACCTGATGGAGCAGCAGCGCGAGGACCTGGCCACCATCGAGTCGCTCGACTCAGGCGCCGTCTACACGCTCGCCCTGAAGACGCACGTGGGCATGTCCATCGACGTGTTTCGCTACTTTGCCGGCTGGTGCGACAAGGTGCAAGGGAGCACGGTGCCCGTGAGCCACGCGAGGCCGCGCAAAAACCTCACCTTCACCCGCTGGGAGCCCATAGGGTGAGATCATATAGTGTCACGTGGGTTGTGACGTTAACGAAGATGAAACTGTTTATTAGGCCGCACTTGTGGCTGGTAAACGGAAAGTCTGATTACAGAACAGAGCGTCGGCCATCGATCAACTCACAAGCGGTGATGTGCGTCGGCATTTACACACGTGCTGTCAAATGTTCCACCGTTATCGCCAGCAGCCGCGTATGTTGGTGATGTGCGCGTATAATCGCATCGGAAGGTTCTAAGATTATCTCGGTGCTTCTCAGTTCACCGGTGTCGTTTGCGCAGGGCAGTACTCACACGTGTAATTAAGGGATAACAAAACTTGACAAAACGGTCTGGAAATACGCATATCGAACCAGAGATAAGAATCCCGAATGCATCATATATAGGGAGGACAGGCTCAAGTTTGCGCAGCACCATTCACCACCCTAGCGGAAAGAGGGCAAAGCTCCGGTTGCTCGAACGGGCCGCGCTTGCTGGGTTTTTCCATTGCGTGCACGGAAAACGTGTTCCATGGAGCGCTTATATCGCATTTTGCACGCTATGGGCAGCGCTCCTTCGTCATTCTGGAAAGCAATACGCACTACTGCTGCATTGTGAGCTGTTACAAAAGTTTAAACGTGACGGAGACCTGAAAACTGCCCGTCGAATTTTATCGTTTCCAACGGAAGCAGTGCGAGAAGCAAAGGCGTCAATATACACCGCGGTCTCGTTACCTTGAAAAATTTTTGTGATGTACAGTGCTATAAACTAATAATTAACTGAAAGAAACGCGTTGACCGGACTCATAATCAAAGAAAGCATGTATGTAAAAAAAAACAGCAAATAGACAACCACTGCATACATTTCGTGATTGGGCTCTGGCTTTCCGAGACAACCATAGGTAGTGTAAAATCGGTGAAGCTTGCTAGCTTAATACACTTAAAATACCGTACTGTGAGCCCTGCAAGTGTTATATTCAGCTGATATGGCTGCAGACTTTTCATCGCCGCTCAGTGTAAACAGATTTGTGCTGCTGGTTCGCGCTGAGCAGTCATACGTACATGTCTTGCAAGCAACACTCACCGATAGGTTAGCATGATTACCTGTCACAATGCTAGGATCGAAGTCATGAGTTCGATTCCCGCATACGACAGCTCCATTTCTAAGACAGCTCCATCCTCCAAGCCAATTTATTTGGTATATAAGTTAACTTAAACGTGGGAGTGTTAGTCAGCGCCATCTGCAGCCATGGCGGCGAGTGTGGCACACTGTTTATGAGCCTGTGTGGCGTCACGTAGCACGTGAACTTATTACGAGCTGGTAGCTGACCAATAGTCCCTCGTACACAACCTAAGGCACCAAGTCTGCCAGTACGAGACCTTCGTTAATGAATAAGTGAAAGAAGTGTATACTTAAGGGCTCGTTATTCCGTGTTTTGACACAATATTAATGATATCTAACCGACAATAATGCTAAAGAACGTATAGGGGAAGTTATTAGACCGAATTGTAATGTAAAAACGTTCTTCGACGACGGCTCAGCGCTGCGTAAGGTTGTGCCTTTTCTATCGCGATTTTTTTGCGCCGTTTCTCCTATACGATATGAACAACCAACTAGCCGACAAGTTCACCTTTAAACTTAAGGCGATTCCGGGCAAACGGCGAGGGAATGAACATGCCGTGAAGATGCCGAGAAGTGTCGTAGTGGTTAATTTTGAAGTGTTGGTCGTGATTAATTCTTTTGCTGCTTGTGCACCACTTGTTGGAGTAACTTCACAAAGCGACTCAAGTTCTTCTTTTTAAGACAGTGCTCGGGAGCCACGACTACACCAACGTGCACATGCAGTGTTAATCTTCCATGCGCAGTGTGTGCGGCATCATCACGCCCTGGAACTACCCGCTCATGATGGTGGCGTGGAAGAGCGCCGCCTGCCTCGCCGCGGGCAACACCCTGGTGCTGAAGCCCGCCCAGGTGTGTCCGCTCACGGCACTCAAGCTCGCCGAGCTCACGCTGCGCGCCGGCATCCCGCCGGGCGTCTTCAACGTTCTCACAGGATCCGGCACCATCGTCGGACAAGCCATGTGCGGTCACCCTTTGCTCAGAAAGGTACCCCCATATTCCTATTACACGAGCAGCTTGGTGAAACTTGGGGTAGTTGGTTTATACCACACGAAAATTTCTAGACGAAAATCGACGAGAAAAACATTACATCGACACGGTCGGCCACTCTCCATGCAAATGCATGATAAAGAGAGGCACTTTCCGAAAAAATTCAAACTCAGCTGATCGCAGCACAACCGACGTGTTACTAATGCCGGTATCCTTTTTGTTTCTTATGGTGTAGTGCGCATCTAGCATCTCTCACTCTTTGCTCTTCCGAAAATGGTCATATTGACAAATCTTGCCACACAATCACACGCGTTGCACTGCATAGGCAAACGTGCAGAAAGATTCTTCTTGATCGATGCTCTCTCCTCGCTCGATCGTTTAGCATCTGGCAGTCTGGCGTATCCCTTCCACAGGAGGGCTGAATGTCGTAAACAACTCTTTCGCACAGGTGACGTAAGGCCTCGCATGTCTCTTACTCATGATGGGATTCTTGCAACGTGCTCTTTTTACACGTGGAAGTTCATTCTAGGACAATAATATAAGTAGGCAGAAAATGTCAGGCACTGATCGTCCTGTTAGGGTGGCTTCTTTTAAAACCATTTATTATTCGTTTTAAGGTGGCGTTCACTGGATCCACAGAGGTCGGCCGCGCCATCATGTCGAGCTGCGCAGCACCGTACCTCAAACGCGTCTCACTCGAACTCGGAGGCAAGTCGCCGCTCATCATATTCGCCGACTGCGACTTGGACCTCGCCGTGCGCCAGGGCCTGAACAGCGTCTTCTTCAACAAGGGCGAGAACTGCATCGCCGCCGGCCGCCTGTTCGTCGAGGACTCCCTGCACGACCGCTTCGTGGAGCGTGTTGTGGCCGAGGCCCGCAAGATTGTCACTGGCGACCCACTGGAGCGCAGCACCTGGCACGGTCCGCAGAACCACAAGCAGCACCTGGAGAAGCTCATCGACTACGTGCACAGGGCCGTGGCCGAGGGCGCCCGCCTGGTCCACGGAGGTCGGAGGCTGCCTAGGCCCGGTCTCTTCCTCGAGCCGACCATCATCGTGGACGTGGAGGACCACATGGCGGCCGCCAAGGAGGAGTCGTTCGGCCCCATCATGCTCGTCTCTCGCTTCCGCGACGGCGATGTCGAGGGCGTGCTGCGGCGTGCCAATGCCACCGAGTACGGACTAGCGTCGGGTGTCTTCACGCGCGACCTGAGCAAGGCGTTGCGCGTGGCGGACGCCCTGCAGGCCGGCACGTGCTTCATCAACTGCTACAACAAAACTGACGTGGCGGCGCCTTTCGGCGGCTTCAAGCAGTCCGGCTATGGCAAGGACTTGGGTCACGAGGCGCTTAAGGACTATCTGCAACTCAAGTGTGTCACCGTCGAGTACTAGCAGCGCACCGCCGGGTGGCCCAGCGCTAATTTGACATTTTAATGCGAAACGATTACTTCCGTTTTGAATCAAAGAAATATGCCCCACATATATAGGGACTGCCTTTTATATTAGGTTGTGCTCAAAAAGGACGAGTGTATTCGCTTAGACACGAAAGCCAAGGATCTATGTTTGCCACGAGAAAAATGCGACGCATGTGTTCCAGGGGCCACTTTTCGACTGTCCCTCGTGATCCGACCTTTCCTACTATTAGTAAATTGAGCGCGTGCATTTCGTGGCAATAAATTGATATTCACTACATTTACACTCCGTGTTTGCTTCAGCACTACGCAACGTAAGCAGAACAATCATTCGGCGGTAGAACTGAAGGCGGGCGAGTCGTTCATCGTTGTGTTGCGCACAAATTGAAAACACAAATAGAAGGGAACAGGACAAGCGCTGGTCTAACTGAAAATTTACCTGAAAGGATGCGTATACGAACAAACCATGCGCCACGCAAAATTACATGCACATGATCGATGAAATAGATTTCTTGTTCTGATAGTGTAACAAATGGCTGGTTAACGCCATTGCCAACACACTCCGTCTTGTGGTATGCCTCAGCTATCTCACGTATGCGTTGATTATGATCTGGAGGCGGAAATGTTGTAGGCCCGTGTGCTCAGATTTGGGTGCACGTTAAAGAACCCCAGGTGGTCTAAATTTCCGGAGCCCTCCACTACGGCGTCTCTCATAATCATATAGTGGTTTTGGGACGTTAAACCTTACATATCAATCAATCAATTGATTATGATGGCGATCGATGATCGTGGTCTGAGCTAAGGACGGCGTGCAACTGCAACCACGGCAATGGCTGGCGAAGTAAGATGCAACGCTTTTCAAGAAAAAATAGTGATGCTCTCGCAGCCTGATATTGACACATCTGGAAGCCTTTCCGATGTGTACACTGCAGCACGTGCATGGTATTTTATATACTACCCCAATAGAACTTGTCCTGCTCCCCCCCCCCTTTTTTTTAATTTATGCGCTACCATACGATGGGTATGCCACATTCCACACTATGTGGCGGTAAAGGGGCCGAAGTAAACAGAAATGAGTGGAACACACTCACTAGCTACAGCCACAAGAGCTGAAGGGTTCATTTAACGTTTCGAGACCGAAGTCCACGGTCTTCGTCTGGGATCACTGTAAAAGGCGTGGGGAGAGAGAGCAAAAGGAATAAATGAATATAGAAGATTCGGTTAGAAACCGGTTAAAAGCGGATCTCTCAGAGGCCACTTAGAAAGAAACAACTGGTTGAAATCTGCCACGGTAGGCGCTGCATATCGCAGGCTGCTCACAAGAAAAGTCTTCTCTTTCATTGGACTCCTTTGATTAATTTTCAGTAACTGTACTTGCCGGTAATTCGTCATCGTATGCACTGATATCATACGAAAGCAATAGGACTCTCTATTTGAACCACGACAATCGGTTTCGCCATGTATCTGGCGTTGCCGCTGGGGCATTTCATTTCCTTCAAACAGATTAAACTGTCTTGCGCGTTCTCCTAATTATCGATGATTATTAGTGAGCACGTCCCCCCAATCGTCAATGCAAGCACTATCAAGAACGCTGCTTCATTAAATGACTCTGCAAATCCGTCCAAATGAGCAGCAGCAGTCGGAGTCAACAAGTTGACCTTCGACGACAATATTGCACTGCTTCCGTGTCACCCATTGGTCGTATAATGCATGTGAAGAGATGATGTGCTTCTCGCGCACTTCTATTCTCGGGCCTCGTAGAGATGTGGGTGTCACGAATGCGCTACATTATTTCGCTTCATTTATTTGAAAATTTCGCAAAATGCCGTCGAAGGAGACAAAAAGACAGTGTCTTCTGACTTGTCCCACTCTTCGTGAGGCACTTGAGGCCGGTGCAGCAGGGCAACGCATGGAAATACACAGTAATGCGTACACAAACAACAAATAAACGAACAATTATTGTAAGACAAAGATACAAGCAGAGCTGTTTCTCACCAAGAAATACAAAATGCATCCTGATCAGCATCGTTTGCAATGCGGGCTTAATTAAATGCAATACGGAACACATTAAATACATTGAACACCAATGAGCATATTAACCAATGAACCCAATAAATAAGCTCAGCACATCCCAGACAGAATCACGTTAAATTTATTATTCGTTTCCTGAATTGTGTAATGTTCATAGTCCCCCTAACGGATTCAATTAAGTCAGGAATCTTGTTGTTAACAGTTATAGGGCACATTAGCCCGACCAAAGCAACAGTACGCAAATTACTATGACAATATATATATTAAAACATTGGCACTTTCTAATTTTCTTATGCCTAGTTGGGTGCTCTGGGGATGGCGGTATATATTGCATACACGGGTACATTACGGATTTTCAAAATCTTCATTGCGCGGCGTTTGAGGAATGACGAGGCAGGTACAAGGGTACATGACACACTTGGAGTCCACTTAGACGCTTGGACACCGTAATGAGTACGCCACCATTTTGCGTTGGCGGTCGTTATATATGGAAGAAAAGAAATAATCAACTTTATTTCCCTATGACATCGCATTAGCGTCCTCTGTAGAGATGTTGCACGACGGAGGCGAATGGCGCAGCTGCCAGCGCCTGAACGACGAGCTGCAGCACTAGGCTCTCCGTGCCCAGCGCCTGCGCCAGCGCCTGGCGGCCGTAGTTCGAGCGCAGTCCCAGAACCATGGCAGCTGTGGCGAACCCGTGCGCCGACAGGCCCATCGCACGGTGGACGCGCCGCAGCATGTGGTACTTCAACCATGGGTACTGCTTGCCCACCTACGCCACGGTGACAACGATTAGCCATGAAACCGGGCATTTTTTGTCTGCTTTCCTGGATATAGCCAGCGAAGACCATATTAGGATTGATCAACATACTCTGTTCGAAATACGGTAGGAAAGGGGAAGCTTGCAATGAAAAAAATCAGCAGAAAGACAAGTCTTGAAGAGTCCACTTGCGGCACACAACCCCTCAATAGAACTTGTTCTTGGGATAATTAGTCATTTTTCTCGGATGGAAGAGGAAGTGAATGTATGAGAACTTGTGGGAGTACAAAGCGCGCTAAATTTCTTACAACACGACCCATGTTTACAGCTCTTCAGATGCGAAGCAGTTTAGGGTCGAGCTCGATCCGGTGTTTGCGGCGTATGCGCGTCCACTCCCCCACGCTCCCTCTCCCCTTCTCTCCTCGCAATACCGCGACGCAGCCAGCGGCGAGTTTCTTGATTGAAAAAAAAAAAAAACCGACTGCTCGCGCTGCTAAACCATTCACTGGCCATATATAGGCCCCGGATCCTGACCTTCAAGGAAGTGCGGATGGGATATTTCTTCTGTGCGTTGTTGAACAATAAAAATTCCTAGCGTGCGCGCAAAAGCGGACTGCGGGTCTCCAAGCGGACTCTTCTGTCTCCAATTAGCAGCGATTGGCATGTTCCAGTAGGAAACACCGGTCCATAACTGCGTGCTCTGCGCCTCTTTCCTGCGCAACGCCGCGATGAGCGCCAGCGTCGCCGCCAGCGTAGGCGTGAGCGACAGCTGCTTCGCATCTACACATGGTTCCCTTTAGCGGGAGAACGTGTAATTTTTTCATTACATTATTAGACAACAAAGAATTAACTGCAAAATTTGTGCACAGTATGTTGTGGGAACTAGTTGGTTATAGACATTATTTTGAGAACAAAGACTACTATGGACGCAAGACGCACTTACACCATACCACCACACCATAGTCACTAGCGCACGCCACAAGTTGAAGATTTGAGAGAGTTGCTGTCAAGTATAGACGTGCACGTACACTCTTCATGCCATACGACTCGACCTAGTTGCGTTTTATAAAAGCATCACGAATATTCGAACACGTCCGCGCCCTGTTGGGTGAGGTGCGCTTGGTGGTGTTTGCCTACAGACACGCTGCAGCCGTGCTAAACATTAAGACCCCAAAATAAGTGGGTGAAGCGGCCGACACTTGCCTTACGGAGCCTGCCAAGTGAACCCAAAATGAAGCCCAATTCATAACTCCATTAAACAGGACTTGGCGGCGACCCTGCTCAGAGCAACACTAATCCACCGAGCTCGGGCGGCAGCTCCGGATAATGACGTCACGAACTAGGGATGTCGACCAACTCGGTCGGGATGAGGGCTGTGTAGCTTCAACTAAGCTGTTTCTTCCAGGCTCGCTTTGCGGTGTGCTAGATCGAGTGAACCTGCTACAGTACGTTAGTTAGACTAATTCAGAATAGTAGCGCAAAGAAGCACACGGACAGGTCAAGACGGGACATTTCAAGTAATCGACACTGCATGAAAGAACGAAAGGGGTGGGGGTCTAGCAGAGGCACACCAAGGCAATCGGCCCAACAAAGGCTGCTGACGCAACAAAAATACCATTTCCGATGAACAGGTTGAAGGGGAATTTACAGCGTCTCTATTCTTAATTTCTACAGCTTGAATAATTTCTCTCGTGAACTGGTGAGATTTTTTTTTTTTGGCCAGCGTATGCAAGTGGCTGAACAGGGGCTTGCAACAGCAACGGGCACAATGCGCGGCTAGGTGGCCATACAGGGTGAATTTCTCGACATTGCACTTGTGCTCTCGCAAGCGATCATTCATGCAGCTGCCTATCTGGCCCACATAATTTTTGCCACTGCGAGCGGGATACGATAAACAACTTTTCCACGCAAGGTTATCTCACCCTCACTTTTGCTAGCAGGCATGCTGGTGTTACGAGCCGAGAAGCGAAAAACCCCTCCTTTCATATTTATCTGCTCATTCACAGTTCGTCAAGCGAGGAATAAGAATGACTTCCAATAATGCCCTTTAGAAGTTGTGGGGACCTGTGGCACGCCCCCGACCATTTCGCGGCCGCTCCCTTTCCGAGACGGGAGCTCTGGTGACGGCCCATGGCGATAGATGGCTCAACGCGCGGGCGTGTTCTCGGGGATTGCGAGAATTGGCGAGGCCAAGTCACGTGCGCGCCGGAAAGGGTCTCTCCTCCTTAGGCGCAAGTGCCGAAAAACTCACCCTGTATAATCCCCTCGTTGCGCAGTGTGCCCGCTGCGAAGCCTCTGTTCAACCACGCGCATGCGCTGACCAAAAATATATATATAAATGACCAGCCCACGAGAGAAATTATTGAAGCTGCAGAAGTTGAGCATATATACGCTGTAAGTTCTCCTTCAATCTGTTGATCGAAAATGGTATTTTCGTCACCTCAGCCGTCTGTCTCGTTTGTTGGGCCGATTGCCTAGTGTGTCTCTTCTCCACCCCACCCCCCCCCCCCCCTTTCCTCCTTTATGCATGCAGTAGTGATCACGTGCAATAAACTGAGCGCTGTGTCGCATCTTGACCTGTCCGCGAGCTTCTTTGCGCTACTAATTATGCCCTACCAACTGGCCCATTAGTCTATGTTCGATTCGTCGTCAAACAATAAGTTATAGGTGCACGCAAAGACGAAGGCGGGCAATGCACGAGTAAAGAGATAAAGGAAATCAGCTGGACTCACGGTGGACGTGCGCAGCGTCAGGGCCGCCACTCCGACAATCCCTTCGACCAGGCTGAGCAGCAGGGCGGCCAGTCCCGTCCACGCGTGCCACGTGGTGAAGTGCGCTTTGTTCAAGCCGGCCTTGTGGACGAAGGCAGCCACACAGGCGAGCAAGGCACACGCTATGGCCGCCGCCTGCAGCGCCCAGTGCAGTCGCGTTCGGCCAAGGCGCACCAACAGCACAGCCGGATGGGTGACCAGGCCGAACTGCGCGTCCGTCGATTTCTACGTAACTTGAATAAAGGGGCAGATTTCTACAGTGACGGATACATGTATGTGCACCTTAGCAATTCGACGGAACAAACACGAGAACCACGCAAACATGATGGGCGCTAATCTTGTTATCTTTCTTATCGCGTGTACCCATGCAGTTTTACGATAAGGCTTTCTAGGTTTACTTGGTCATGTGAGGTGCTTGGAACAGTTCAGAAAACAGGTGGGGATGGCATTAATGGATAGAAAACGCCTTTTTGGCGCGTCAAGTAGCACCCTTCTCTTAAAGTCCACACGACATGCGGTTATGAGTCTTTTCAAGAATGCTTAGCGAAGTTAGAGTGAGTATACCTTAGGCCGCGTTCACATTGAGCATTCCGGCCGCCGAAAGTGCTCCGAATCCGATTCGGCGGCGGCGAGATCCGCCGAAAGGACGCTCTCCGCGCCGGACGCTCTCGGACTGAATTTTGCAGCGTGTGCCGCCGAACCAGTCACCGTGAACCAATAGGAGCGCTAGTCAAATAATTTTGATTATTGCGTCCAAACCGTACTCACTTGTCATGTCGCAGTGCACGTACTCGCTCGCTGGATTCCGTGCCGACCGGTTGTGTCCTCGCGATCTCCAACGTCAGCGTAGCTCTGGCCGACTGGGCTAGCCCTACGTCATCTCCTGACGCCGATCTGCAACTACAGCGCAGCTCTGACCTACTGGACCTGCCCTACGCCACCTCCTGACACCGACAAGAGCTCTCGCAAGTGGTGCCCCGTCCTCGGACTCCTGTGAACGTGTTTCCATCTTTCCTATCTCTCCTATGCCCTCGATGTGTCCTCGCTCGCTGGCTTAGCGCATCTTTCTCTCTATATATACTTTTAATCCTTTTTTTTAACCCCCCCTCACCTCCATCCTTTGTGAGCTACTGTTGAGGTGTCGCTCCTTTATACAGACAGTTACAGGGCTCACTTCTCTTTTCCTTTCTCTCTTAGAATGACTTTGTCGCAGTGCACGTAACTGAATGTTGTAAACAACGGAAGCTTAACCCACTCTGTGCCTACTTCACGTCCCTATTTCATGGAAGAGGTGAACGAGCTCGTCATTGGCGTAAGATATTCGCGGTCTTGCAGAGCAAGACAAACCCACAAACACCGCTGGCGCCCGGGGTTTTTCTGCTCTTCATGCATTACAAGACAGCGACTTGCCAGTCAAGTAAGCAGTACTGCTTCTTCTTGCTTCCTGCGTAGGAGAATCATCGGAGTGTAGACCACCGGATATCGTAGTGGCGTTTGTGAGCCGCGACAACAACCTGTGGACAAGGCATCTGTCCCGCATTCGCCCCGTGGTAGATGGCATATTCGGCGGCGCGGGGTGCGCGTAGTGCGAACGAAGCTGCTATTTGGTGGCAGGGGAATTCTGGCCGCTGTAAAAAGCGGATGCTTCAGTGCGAACTAGGGGTTAGAGCTCCGTCTGTTCACAGAATCACGGAACACTATAGTCCTCTAGGCGACCCCTGCAGGACAACACTTTGACGATAGGGACACGCTCCGCACAAGCCAGAACGACAATTCGGCACTCGTTTCTATCCGTTTGGGACGCCTTTCAGCGATTCGATGCCACCATCGTCCTCAGAAGAGCATAAAAACACACGCGAACAAAAAAAAAAACATGGCTGCAAAACAGCGCAGCTGCACATACGAGCGAGAAGACGCAGAATCAGCAGCTCACACGTTGCTGCCGAGACGACTGACCCCGCTTTTCATAGCGCCATCTGAGAAGGCACCGACTAAGCCGCAAAAAAACTGATAAAGGCCCGAACATAATCCGCGTGAACGGGGATTGAACATTTCAATGCTTGGGGGGGGGGGGGGATCATCACTTGTTCATCACACGCAAAAAGTCACAGCTTTGCCACAAATGCGAAGCAATAAACGACGTGCCCCACGTTTCTCACGCACAAATGACACACGAAACGTACTCACAGGTACAGATAAGCGTCTCAAAGATGCTCTTTTCGCAAACGGAGAGTGTGCAACGATTGCAGTGATGTTTCTGCGCTTGGTAACTACAAGAGAATCGTTCCGGTGTGCGATGATAATTGGTCACGCCATACGAAGAAACAAGACTCTATTTACATTATTTACGCACAACAGTTCGAAGATAGTCAATGGCGGACGCTTTCTTCTTTGTCTTCTTTCCTGAGCACTCACGGTTTCTTTTTGACATCTTCATCATCTTATCAAGGAAAGGCAAATATTCAATACGGTAAAAGCTCAAGGCGCATGATTGTCGCCGTCGCGAGATAAGCAAGCGCATGCGTGAACGTCCACCCTGTCCCCTCTCCGCGGGGCAAAGTACGCGTGGTAGATGAGAGCACGCGCCGCTGCGTCGTGACGATGTGGCCGTGCGCGCTCATTGCGCCTTTTCGCTGGTAATGCTGAAAACACGATAGTTCCCCACTAGATGCCAATCAAGAGCGGTAAGTGGTACATATAGAAAGCTTTCCGTTTGATCGCTGAAGGAGGTGCTCCTTCGTGGTTCAGTGTTTAACGCCGCGTACCCACAATTCAGTTGTTCGTTTCCGCGAACCGGACTCTCTTTCTTGATTATGTTCTTCCTTGCGTTAATTTTTCATATATATAGATACGTATATATATATATATATATATATATATATATATATATATATATATATATATATATATATATATATATATATATATATATATATATATATATATATATATATATATATATATATATATATATATATATATATATACGGTGAAACCACGCTGGCGGCAGAAATCCAGCCAAGAGTGTCTATTTCCATTTATTCTTTTCCCCATAATTCCGTTTCTTTTCCCCATAATTCCATTTCCTATTATTGATGTCGCAATAAAAGGAAATGGAATGCTCTGCGTGGCATAATCACCTTATCGTTGCAAGCGGATGCACAATCAGCTACCGCTTTGAATCAAGACTACTAGCGAGGCTTCAAGACCATCGCTTTTATTTTAGAGACGAAGCTCTTTAGGCCGTCGGTCGCTCCCTCCCCGCAGTCGTAGTATGTAGCCACTTCGAGTTTATGACTTGCTCAATAAATGGCGTCGTGTGTATAGTCTTTGGGAATAATATAACTAGATGTGCTAATGGTTTTCACAGCATATCCACGGAGTGAATGAAGATGAGTGGGGCGAGGCGTCCGTCCAACCGTCCGTCCCACCATTCGTGCTTCTATCCGCGCGTCCATGCTTCCGTCCGTACGTCTGTCCGTCCGACTCATAACCATTCCCTTCGTGGATATGCTGTGATTTTTTAGAGGCGAAGCCCCTCTTTGACTAGCTTTTGTAACGCTGTCCGTCCGTGTATCCATGCCAATGCGCCGGACCACGCTCGCTGCAGGTGTTGGGGCGGTGCCAAGTAGGTCACACCTTCCCTCGAAGTTCGCGGTAAAATCACTCCCTCCCTCGCCTGCCGCGCGCTTGGCGCGTGTCACCCTTCTCTCACTTAACCCTCTCCACCACTCGTAACGTTCGAGCGCACATCGGGTGGACAATCTCTCGGCTCGATTATCTGCGATGGGAAGGAGGACGCCGGAAAGCAAAGCTTCTTCGCCCACCGATACATGCGCCAAAGCGATTTGGCCTAACACGGCCGTCACTGGCGTTGCGGGGGTTAGCAGGGCCTATTGCGTTGGCGAATAACGAAGTCGCGCCTGCAACACCGACGAGGCGCGAGCCAGGAAAATAGAATGCAAGACAAACCCGGTCATTACCGGCGTTGCGAGGCTTAGCAGAGCCGATCGCGTTAGCGAATGGTGACGTCGCGCCTAAAACACAGACGAGGTCCGAACCAGGGAAGGCGAACGCAAGCGTCGGCTATGGAAGAGTGGAAGACCGACGACACCGACGAGGTGCGAGTCAAGCACGCCGATGGCGTTCGAGAATGGAGACGGCGCGCGGGTAACACCGACGAAACGCGAGCCAAGAAAGCCGAATCGCCTGCGCGCAAGCGACTACACTATCGCGTTCATTGCTTCGCCTTTGCGGCAAAGCTAGCTGTGACTTTTTTTTTTAACTGATACGTGCGACTCTCAATGTAACGCTTGTGAAATGATAAGGACTGCTATACTATTTAGGAGTAAGACGAATCGTAAGCAGGAAATGAGACAACTCATAAGACAAACTCACGAGCACAAATAAAAGTCAAGAATGAACACACAAATGCGAATCGTTGAAGTGCCGCGCCACAACAGCTGCCGTGTTTCCAAACGTAAGAACTTTCTATGGAAAAGAAATCTTTCTGGAAAACACTTACCGCTAAAACTGCGAGCGTGGGATGCCACGGGAACAAGAAGCCTGCAAATATGAGAAACCGACTCAGAAGCTGACACTCTTTATATGTAATATTTCAAATTTCAACAGTCGCTCGAAACAGACTGTCTTTGCTTTCTATTCGCCGAAATGCGGTGTAACAAAATGGCAGTAAAAAGAAAAAAAAAACGTGTGAACAAAGCGCGCTTCAGTTAAAGCTACTCAAATAAATAACCTGAGACCTACATTATGAAACTTTCTCATGCGAACGGGTGTGGAGAACGCGAGTAATTCACTTACCCAACACGTTCGCAACGGCCCGTATCCAGCGCTCTGGCCAGTCTGCTTCGCGAAAGCTGTGGAAATCAGTAGAACTGAAGTCTTTTACGTCAGTAGCAATTCAAAACACAACAGTAGCGTCGACAGAGGTCTTTTTTCGTACAGCGCGGAGCTGTTGCGTCTGCTTTTGTTTTCACCGTCGTTCTGGCGAGTAGACCGGCAAGCACTTCACGGAGCTTCGGATACGCGTGCTCCGATGGTGTAAGTAGCCACCGGTAGCACATACCCGAACAACGGTCCTTAGAATGCCCGCTGGATGGCGGCACTTGTATATGATGAATACATGATGGCAAGATGTGAGATGGCTGTATTTGGAGTGTTCACTAGATATAAGGACGGACGGACTGACGGACGCACAGACAGACAGACAGACAGGGGCGGACGGCTGCATTTCCGATGGAGGCGGAAATGTTGTAGGCCCGTGTGCTCAGATTTGAGTGCACGTTAAAGAACCCCAGGTGGTGGAAATTTCCGGAGTCCTTCACCACAGCGTCTCTCATAATCATATGGTGGTTTTGGGACGTTAAGCCTCACTTATGTATATAATCAAGCTCCCTGCACAAGCAAAAGGCGAAAACCCGAAATGTCTTCAATAAACAGTTTTAAAACGTGCTCCAAGAGTAGAACGGAGCAGGCGAGCTGTGGCCAAGAGCGCAAAAGTGAATGCCAGCGCGCTCCATCAGGAAAGTAAGTGTTTTTATTAATTTTATACGGAAATGGCACCATATTCTGGCACATTTTCGCATAAAAACAAAAAACCACTGAAGCGCACTGGCATTCACTTCTGCCCAGCTTGAGCTGCGCTCATCGGTTGTATTCGTACATACGGGACAACTGCTAGCGTTTTTGCATTTAGCGGCCATCTGTCGTAAGCACAAAAATACCTAAAGTTATAAACTGTCACATCGGATGTTTTGGAAACCCTGCTGCAGCTCTCTGCAAAAAATATCTTGGCTAGCTTCGTTGCTTCAGAAGCTTGTTAAACACGACTAACTAGGCGATTGAGCACGAAGCATGAAATAGTGTGACTTACTTCCTTCATTACTAAGCAACGTGCACTTTGTCGTGTCGTCATAGAGTGTGTCGGCATAATTTTGAACTCCGGCTAAATGGTAGCTGGGGCCCCTCTACTGTATACGTGTGTGTCTTACCTCATATAGAGGGCAAAATCCACTTTGGTTGAGCACGGTGCCATAGTAAGAGGAATATCGCGTTGTACAAGGCTGCCCGCAGAAAACAAGGTCATCGAAACGAGATGCCACGGACGTCACAGAGTTCCGCTTTTTCTTCTTCGTTCCCAGAGGCGAAGAGGGACGAATAAAGCCTCTCTTTTCTTTCTCTCTCCTGCCCCAAAAACAGCATCAGGATCGACGCCCCTTGACGCCATGCGGACTTCGCGAACAGGTTACGGCCACGTGGTGTTCGCCACTCAATAACTGTTTTCTCAGAACGCCAAGCGCTATAGAGCTACGCTGTTCCACAAAATTGTACAGTAAAATGCCACTTGAACGAACGCCAGTTAAACAAACTGTTCAATTAAATCCCTCGCCGAAGCGCCATTAGACCCAATGCTATCACATTTCAGTTTGACGAACATCTTTTGTGTCACCATCAAGGAGCGCAGCCAGAAATATTTTTCGGGGGGGGGGGGGTGGTTAACCATATTTTATGTCCTTGACCTCATGTTAATTTGACCGTCTGGATATAGACAGCGCTTTGTGTTATGGACACTATGCCACCTCTCGCGTTTGACATGCGCCACTCCGTGTACAGAAGAGGTTTCACGAGACTCCTATCACAAGAACAAGAACCGTTGTAGAGAAAGCACCAAGCTAAAGAAGCACTGACGAACAAGGACAAAATGTTTTGTTGCCCCGCAGTGTTGTGACGGAGAAGGCTTATGAGACATTTGGGCTCGGTTCACGACCACGGCAGTGCTAAGTGCACAAGCGCTAGAAAAGATTACTGCATTCTACGAATTAAGCATAAATGCTCATTAAAACTATGGGAAGATCACAAGTAAAAGGGCTCTGATTTCATTTCAACCACTGATGTTTTCTTCAGCTCCTGATGACAAGTTGCAACATATATATCTAATTCAGTTCAGCGAGCTTTTTTTCCTGGGGTCCCTAGAAGTTCGCTCACTTGAATGTTCAACGTTTACAAACTTTATAGCACGCGCACGAGAATAGCGCTTGGCGTTGAGGACAGTGTGCATGCTGTACGATGTCCTATCGGCATTTCTCTCCAGAGTGCCGATACACAACTTCTGCACAACTTCTGCTTCAATACGGACGCGTCTGCTGCGCACAATCTGTCCTTTGACCGCCAGGCGGGGTGCGCTCACTGCAGAAGTACAACTGATAATTAGGCGAGTTAGCATGTGTATCGATAATTACGAATCATTGCAACACATCACACAAAATCTTATTTTATGCAATAAAAATAGATTGAATATTTTTACCCTAACCCTTTCAAATATCATGCGTATACGTCCGTCAATCACCATGATCACTACCGTACCCAAATTGACCGTTTCTGAGCGCACGAGCGCCACCAGTGGGCGCTCAACGCCGCAGCCGCCGCATGAGCGCGGGCCCCGCGCTTCAGCTTTCCGCTTGCGCCGTGCCAGGACTTCTTGGTTAATTTCGCAAGGTGCAACATATTAATGCGTAATTCAAGCGCGAAGTCCCGTGTTTAAGAGAGTTGCTTGTCGGCCAAGTTGGTACATACTTAGTACTACCGTTTTCGACGTTTTGTGGTCTTTGTGGTTTACTCCAGTGTTTAGCTGCGATGGCCTTTCAGTGATTTCCATTGATACACTGTTGGACAGCAGGGCGGCTCAGAAGGGTCACCTGGTTTTGAAGCGAACGCTGTTACGAGATCACAACACGGTTAAAAATTAGGTTAAAAGAAAACTTATTACAGCGGGGCTCAAACGCGGGTCCGTTGGGTGCCTGTTCAGTATTATACCACTGAAGCACGCCGGTTTTTTTTTCTTTATTACCGGTTTTTCACGTGGTACATACATCAATATAGGTCGCCATGAACGATAATATACACAACCCAAGCGATAAAAAAACAGTCACAGACTTATTAGTGGTTACAGCGCTAAAATTTCTTCAGGTTCACCAGGGGCTCAAGCCTGGAGAGCCATTCCGGAACAAAGTCTTGTTGTTTGAGCATATATATGTATTGAGCAATAACCGATCATTCTAGCCCGCCATAGACAATGGAGGCCAAGCAGCATTATGAGATCAAAAGGCAGTCCATCGTCTTTTTCTCTGCTGTTTAAAACCTGATATCAAGTGAATGTAAGGGAAGCTCCTTTTTTAGAGTTCTCTGTAAAACATCCCAGAAGTAGACCCCTTCCCAGTAATACAAAAAAAAACGTGATCTATTGTCTCCGACTTTCGACAGATCAAAACAGTTCGAACCCCATGGCATGTAAAATCCTCTATTTTCTAAAAACGTCTCAACCGGTAACATTCCCCTAGGGGATTTAAAGAAAAAGCTTTGTGCACTTGGCTGAATTTGCATTTTCTTAACAAGCTTACAAACATTATTGCCCTCTCCCCCGCTATTAATTAACCAATACACAGGAACCGGAAAAACAATGTCGCATATGTCTTTATGCAATTTATTTGGCCCGACTGAAGAAAGGTGTTCATTTGAAAAACGAACAGACAAGAAGCGGACACTGTTCGCAACTTCCTTAAAGAAACCTCGCGTGGCTCCCGGCATGCTTGCGGTGCTAACCACAAAGTTAAGCAAAACACGGCAAAGGCGTAACTAGCATACGGTTCTCAAGAAGGGGTGTTGAACATCTCGAAAGAAAATGAAACGATTAACTAGTTGTCGCACGAACAGATGCGACAGGCTTAGTCTCCCCTGTTTTACTCTTCGGAACAGATTCTTCCTACTACATCTTTCCCAAGTGGACCCCCATACAAACACAGCAAATATTCCATGCAGCTTTTGCACGTGCACTTGTGAGCAACACAAAACTTGCATCGCATACCATAATTTGCTCATTAAAAATATGTTGCATACAGTGGCTCTGACAAACATTGAGAGACAGTTGCCACTGCCTTGCGCTGTAATTTCACGCGTTTCTTTTATTTGTTCAGTCCAGTAGCCATTAGTGTCTTCGTATTGCTGGAAATGCACGCCTAGGTATTTTGCTGGAGTTTAAAACCACTGAACGATAGCATAGATATCTAGGGTTGTCGTCCAATCTCCGTGCCACAGCCCAAGGCACTTTCCCAAATTCACCCGACTTCCTGTTTTTCTCCAAAAGTTTTGACAACGACAACTGTCTCTTGTACACTTTATTTGGTGGTACAACACACTGCTACATCATCAGCGTATGCCAAAACATTTACCTCGGCGTCAAGCAGTCCGAAACCGTGGATAGTCTCGTTTTCTATTATGGCCAAGCACAACAAGCTCTCTATGTACAATGCAAACAAGATTGGACTTGCCGGACAGCCCTGGCGGACAGAACGTTCCAGCCTAATGGGAAACGCCGTGATCTTGTTAATGATTGGTCCCGTTTTACAGTTCTTATAAGCCAAAACTATGCCCTCTGTAATCAGCGATCCAACATTGACATGTTCAAGTATGGAGAATAGCACGTCATGCGGAACGCAGTCAAACGCCCTCTATAAATCAAGAAATCGCAACATGAGAATTAAAAGCATCGGAACTCTCAAGGACACAGCGCATTGTGTGTGTGTTCATCAATATTTAACGCCCCTTGATGCCACACGTTTGGTGCTCCTCAACTGTTTTGGGCGATTACAGACTGCAATCTACCTGCCAATACTTTCATGAGTATTTTGTAGTCAGTGTTGGTTAGCGAAATGGGCCTATATGACGAAACTCATTTTTATTTTGCTTTTTCATCTGTCTTTAGTATTATAATAATGTGCGTCTCGGCAAATGAAGGTGACAATGATTTGATTGCATAGCCTTCCTTAAAGACAGCTTGTAACACTGGTGAGACTTCTGCTTTAAAAGCTTTATCACACATCGCACCGAGACCATCAGACCCAGGTGGCTTTTCCGCGACGAGATTATCTATTGAATTTTCAATTTCAGAAACGGTTATAAGCCTCTCTAATACCTCTTTCGTTTCGAGGGATCATTGCAGCATCCAGCACAGGAAGATGTCCTTGAACTTTATAACGTCCACTAATTCGGCTGCTTAGAGACCCTTGTAATACCGAAAGAAGGCTTCTGCGGTAGTGCTGTTAGTATTGAGCAGAATGTAGTTTTCCACTATTTCGTCGATGTGATCATGACGCGCTCGTGATTTTTCGATTCCAAGCGCGCGCTTGGTAGAAGTCTCCCCAATATCCCACGCCTCTGCTCTCGCTCGAATAAGGGCTCCTCTGTAGAGTTCCTGCTCTAATAGCTCACTTTGTCGTTTGATCGTTCGAATATCTTCCTCATATGCACCGCGGGCTCCTTTTTCTAGTGCTATCAATTTCTTAAGCGTTGTTTTGAGTTCACTTTTTTCCATTCTTTCTTCATGTTTTAAAACACCAGATCTCGATATGGCTTTCATTTTAACGCTTTGCTTCAAAAGTTCCTATTCCTCGCCAATATTACAGGCGCCGATCACTTTCGTGTTCTTCCCTTTTTCACAAAGTTATTAAAATTGTCATCCCGAAGTAGTTTAGCGTTAAACTTTCATAAATCCCAACTAAATTTGTTTTCTTTTTCTTTAATTCCTACGTTACAATGCACAAGAGAATGGTCAGAGAAAGAAACAGGTAAGACTGTGTAACTATTGCTTTTATCTGTCGCCTCCCCTGCCATGTATACCCTACCAAAGCGTGCGTGACTGTTTTTTTTTTTTTATGTGCGTAAAACGAACTTCACGACCTGTTTCGAGGCACTCCGCTACATCATCCAGGTTGATTTAATTAATCAAGTCATAGAGAACTTCAACACTGCAATCTCGCACACGGCGATCTTTAATTATATCCTTCGCGCTCAATACACAATTGAAATCTCCCAATAAAACAAGCTGTTCGGTCCGCCTCCACGTTCGGCGCATAGACACAAATGACGCGCCATTCAATTTCGCTCGTACTAAAACCACAAATCACTATTCTGCCGTAGTCGCAAGAGAAGTGGATTTGAACAATCAATCCCGGAATCCTTGCAACAAAAAGTCACAGCTTTGCCGGAAAGGCAAAGCAATGAACTCGATAGCAACCAATCGAAAGGTCACGCGCAGAATTGAAAGCAGATCGAAACATGCCCCGCGTTCCTCACGCACAAAACGTACTCACAGGTACGAATGCACGCGGTAAGCGTCTCATTTGTTACTTTGCTTTCTCTGAAAAGCAAGCGCTTTTCGCAAACGGAGACTGCAATGATTGCAGTGACCTTTGTGCACCAGGTAACTACAGCAGGATCGTTGCAGGTAAACCCCGAGGCCTGCCAAGGCGTACAACCTTCCCCTCCTCGCCGGGCGAAGTACACGAAGGGACTGGTGCAAACTTGATAATCATGAGATGCGTGTCATGTAACAACATGATTGCATGCCACGCTCAAAATGCGCTGGCGGCCGTTTTGCTAGCTTCACTTATACCAAATTTGGCATTACGGGACGTGAATGAATGACGATGGTATGATTCTGCTGCAAACATGATAAACATGAGATGCATGCCATGTAACAGCATGACTACATGCCACACTCATGATGCGCTCGCGGCCGTTTCCGCTAGCTTCACATATGCCAAATTTGGTATTACGTGACGCCAATGGATGACGAAGGTGTGTGACTGGTGCAAACATAATAATCATGAGATGCGTGCCATGTGAGAACATGAATACATGCCACAGTCAAGGCGCCAATACATTTCGACATGACGCGGTGCGCGTGCTCACCGGCGTTCATTTCGTCACGTCACGCCGGCGTTGCCACGCCAGACGCCGGTCCTGATATACTCGCAGGCGCGCTGCGTTGCTTTGACGCATGCGCGTTTCAGCGCATCCGGCGTCCCTCCGTCACGAAAAGAGGGAGGCGCAGTGTTGTCTGGGTAACGCATCGGCATATAGTAATGTTACTCTATGCATCGGCGCGAAATGCAGCATTCGCATTTCGCGCCGGTTGCCGTCGGGACGCGCTGACGGACGCTGGTCGCACATAACGTAAGACTATAGAGTGCTCGCGTTTTGCTAACGTAGCATCGCTGTGCCCAGCGTGCGCGCGCGTCAACGTTACGTTGGAGTATATTGGGTCCTTCATGATGCTTAGCGTCGCTATGTCCAGCGTGCGCGCACGTTAACGCTACATTGGAGTATATTAAGCCCTTCATGATGCGCTCGCGGCCGTTTTGCTAGTTCCACATGTACCAAATTTGGTGTTACGTGACATCAATGAATGAGGAAATATATGACTGGTGCAAACATGATAATCCTGACATGCGGCTAATGTACTACCTCGTACTCTAAATCGTTAACGACTTCTTTTCAACACAGTGTATTGCTTTGTTCTCGAAACTGAGATGACTGGTGCAAACATGATGACACGCGGGTCATGTAAAAACATGACAACATACCACGCTCATAGCGTGCTCGCAACCGTTTCACTATCACGTGACGTGAATAGATGACAAAGGTAAACGACACATCCCCAAACATGATATTCATCCTATGGATGTCATGTACGGCATCATTTACCTCCACTTCATAACGTTGTGCTGATTTTAAAGTGGCATACCAACATTTTTCATTCATGCTTCACATATAATCGATTCCCACTGTGCGTGGAATCAGCCATTTTTTTCTTGGAGGCCAAACCTCGTACATTTAAGGTTGCGAAGCTCAGTGGCAAGTGATTAGCCATCGTTACACACTAAAAAAGAGGGGGTAGGCAGAGAGCATAGCGCTTACTGTCTCCGGGACCATCCAATGGTCCGGCATCAGTTTGCTGCTGGTCACTAGGAGAGCCAACCGGTCCACAGGTAGATTAGACCTCGCTCTGAAGCCCGAGCGCCGTGCCGGTGTCGCCTTCGCTAGTGGTCCCTCAACTTTGCTTTCGTGAGCAGTGCTCGCAGATTTCTCCAGCCGACGCTTAATCGCCGAGCTCGCGTTGATCCCGCGGGTCATTCCGTGCTCTGGCATGTCGCGTCTTGCCGCAGCTTGCGTCGACATGTCCGCTGGTTGGCTTTGTGCGTCTTCAGTAGAATTCTCTTGGCTGGTGTCCGCCGTAGCCACTTCTTTTTCATCGGGTTCAGACGCTGTATCGTACTTTTCAGCCAAAACCGGCCCGCGTTCATCCAGAGAACTAGCCGCGTCTCCTGCCCCCGTAGCCGCGTATTTCGCCTCAGCGGCGTCCATGGTCTCCGATCACACGTTGCAGCGCTCGTAACAGCTGCGTATGACCGGACGCACTCGGCGTCTCGATTCCCAAATCGCCGACAACACCTTGGCAGTGCCGCCGTAGGTGACCGGTCTCTTTGTACCGCAAGCATTGCATAGGCCTGCCCGGCGCCACAACATTCCCCTGCAACGCGTACTTGGTGTGGAAGGTCCTCCACCGTAACTCCACTCTTTAACTTGAGTAACACAGTTCTGGTCGTCGACCCTTTGTCACTGACGTCGTCGACTCTCCAGCGTTCTCGATTCACTTCGACCACATTGCCGAAGGCCGCGAACGCCGTCCGCACATCCTCATCGACGACTCCGTAAAGCAGCCAATGAAGCCGCAGTTTCATCTGCCGGTCCTGGGGATCAACGATGAGAAACCGATGTCCCTTCACCTGAAGTTCCTTGAAAGACAACAGCTTCTTCGTCACGTCTTCTTCGTTCAGTGTAAACGCCCAGACGTGATTAATCTGGTACGCCCCGAGTGCAATGACGTCCGATAGCAGCCCAGTGGGACCCAACGCGTCTCTGAAGTCTTCAACCCTATATAGGGTCTCGCTCGAATGTCTCCGTGCAAAAACGCAAGATATGTAAGGCAACGCGTCCTGTTGGCGGATGAGGCAGAATCACTTGGTACTCTTCAGTTGACCTGTAAGCCACTACGACGGAGCCCTGCATGCTGTGTCCGTTCACTACTGTGGCCGAAAGCCGAATCACTAGGCACGCTGGTGCTTGGGGCTTGTAGGCAAACTTTCCTTAGTCAGGCATGATGTCGCGTTAATACGATTTCTAAATCGTTTTAAAACAGCGAAATAACAAGCAGTCGTCGCACAATGCGAATAGCATAACGAGTGAGTCGTCCACTGCTCAAACCCATTACAAAAGCTTGTTTTTATCAGCTATTAACTGCGCCGCATACCCACTTCAGGCATAATTACTCATCGCCGTCAGCCACTGCATGAACAATCGGCACGAAATTTCTCGCAATTGTTTACCGTATACCACGCTTCTAAGAATGACGAAAAATAGCATGGCGAATGGCTACTTACTGCCCTAACATTTTTATTATTAATGCCGTAGTGGGTAAAACGTCTGCGCTGCGCCGAATGCTGCCTCCGGTCTCGTATCGCAATACACGTGGCAGCCGCTTTTTTGTCGAAGTTTATTGTCTTCGTTTCTTTCTTTCGCCCAACCTCTTCTTTTTGAATGGAACTATCCAACCATCGCTTAATGTCCATCGTAGTCACCGAGTCCTGTTCAAGCGACCTTCGTGTGTGAGAAGCGTTCGCTAATTCGTTCAACTTACATTTGAGGGCACTCGAAGCGCTGCGCGTTAGGCGGCAATCATGTGGTATTCTTTTAATTTCGCTCCCTTTAAACAAAACCTGGAAAAAAATTTACCAGCATTGTTATCTTACCGTAACTTGAAAGTTTTGTTATTTCTGGATAACAGCTACAAGTCTTGTATTGAAATTATTTCTCTAAGATCACTATTAAAACTAGTTCATTAAGCAAACTTCGTTAACTACCGTGCTTGGTGGATCAAAAAATATTTTGACGTGCTACATACAGCTAAGAACAATTCTGCGCTAGATGGAGACGCCTAGCACTCATTTTTAATTTTTTATTGCTTGGTAATTTTTAGCTGAAACATCTTCATTATCATCACATTATCATTATAATCATCATCATCATCATCATCATCATCATCATCATTATCCTGACTACATACTCTGCAGGACAAAGTTTTCTCCCATGTTCTGCCCGTCAACTCAGTCCTGTGCTTGCTGCTGCCAATTTATACCCGCTGTGAAGAAGAAAACGCATCGTTGGCAAGCAACATCGCCTCCGCTTGGGTACTAAGTCCTGGGCTTCGCTCGCTCGGCTCGTGCTGATCATCGCCGGCATCTGCTTGACCGTTGCTCTTTCCCGATCGTGTTTCATTGTAGGACCACCGTCGGAACAGTCGCCAATAAACCCTTTTTCAATTGGTGGAGGGTGCTGACATTCTCCGTCCCCTGAACCTGGGTGCTGCCATTCGCCGTCACCTAAACCTGGAGCTGCGCAACCGAACGCTACCTCCCATCATGGCTACCAACAACGCGCAACCTGGCTCTTCCACTCCATCCCCCAGCAACCCCGGCGTTCTTCGTTTGCGAGAGCCCAAGGTCTTTAGCGGAGCTGATGAGACCGACGTGGAAGACTCGTTCGCTAACTACGAACTGGTGAGCGCAAACAACAAGTGGGATGACGCGGACAAATTGACTAACGTCATCTTTTACCTCACTGACGTGGCCGAAATGGGGTATAACAACCACAAAAACGACATTACGACGTGGTCCATCTTTAAAACGTTGTTTGCTGACGTTTTTGGCCGACCCACTGTCCGCAAGTTCAGAGCCGAACAACGCTTGCGGACTCGCGCACAAAAGCCAACGGAATCTTTCACCAGCTACATCGAAGACATTATTGGCCTTTGCAACCGTGTCAACACCACCATGCCCGAGTCGGAGAAGATTCAACACATCCTCAAAGGGATAAATGACGGTGAATATCAGCTGCTCCTTGCCCGTAATCCTGCCACCGTTGCGGAACTTGTCACTTTGTGTCAAAGTTTCGACGAGTTGAGCAAGCAGCGCGCCCTGACTCGGCCATTTTCCTCACACGCCGACTCGCTCTCCAGTCTCACTTCCGTTCCCGACCACTCACCAACCCTGCAAGAGATTAAAGACTTTGTGCGTGAAGAAGTAGCTCGGCAACTGTCGTTGATTCCCTTCACGCAGCAGCCGCCGTCCTCTCGTCTGCCCTCACCACTCCGCGACGTTATTGCCGAAGAGGTAGCTCAGGCTGTTCCCGTCGCTGCCCACCAGCAGCCTGTGGCCATGCCTGTTGCCCATGCGCCGGCTATGCAGCCCGTGGCCGCGTCTCTTACGTATGCCCAGGTAGTACGCAGCAGACCCCGCCAGCAGCATTTGCCACCCATGTCTTCAGTCGCTCCCCACTCCGCCCCTTTTTCGACACCTTGGGCCGCACCACGAGTCAGCAATTCCTGGCGCACTCCTGACAATCGACCGATCTGCTACGCCTGCGGTACTCCAGGACACGTGGCACGATATTGTCGCCGTCGCTTCCAACCACTCCACGACGCTACTCGGCCGTTACCGTATGACCCACAGCCCATGCACATACCTGCTCCCTATCCCTCACCGCAGTATGGATACACAAACCTTCCTGAGTCTCGGTCACCCCAGCCCTCATTTCAGACTCACTCTCCCCGCTCCCCATCTCCTCGCAGGCGATCACTGTCCCCAATGCGTCCTAGACCCGCTTCCTCCAACCGGGAAAACTGAACGCCGCAGTTCCAGAGGCAAGAACTGCGCCGTCGTCGAAATACTCAAGTCCTCGCACTTCACCAGCTAACGTCGTCGCCATATCTGTCGCCATATCGTCGCCATATTTCTACCTTTGCCCTCGTCGACACAGGTGCTGCCATTTCTGTTATAGCCGCCCAGCTCTGCCGCTCCCTACGCAAAGTGACCACGCCGCTCTCTGGACTATCGCTTCGTACAGCTAGCGCACAACCAGTTCGACCTCTCGGCACCTGTACGGCCCGCATATTCATCCAAGGCTCTATGTGCGTTGTCGAGTTCATCGTCCTTTCGGTGTGCTCGCATGACGTTATCCTCGGGTGGGACTTTCTGTCAAATCATCATGCCATCATCGACTGCGCACGCGCTGAAGTTCAATTTTCGCACCTGTGTGACGAACCTTTGCACGAAACCCTTGAGCGGTCACCAAAACTTGTCGTGCGTGAGGACACTGAAATTCCGCCAGCCTCTCTTGCCGTTGTCCCGGTTTGCTGCGATGACTATAACGATGCTACGGTAATGTTTACACCTTCCGACATTTTCATGAGCCGCAGAGCCGTTTCTTTGCCTTTCGCTGCACTTGACGTCACTGCTGGCCGAAGCAATATTTTCGTCCACAGACCCTTTCTGCACCGCTTACGCTACTTGCCGGCGAATGTCTCAGTCGAGTGGATTACCTTGATTCTTCTTTACTCCTTAACATGCCAGAAGAATAGTGCAGTAGCGCCTCTACCGAACTTCATGCCCTTTCCCCACTGGAATGCTCGTCGAGTGACACCTTCTCGAGTTCCATCACCGACACCTTAACTGCTCAAGAACGCGCCGAGCTTCTTAATCTCCTCCAGCACTTCGCGAATTCATTCGACGTTTCTCAGCCGCAATTGGGTCGTACTTCGGCAGTGCACCACTACATTGACACCGGTTCGCACCAGCCATTGCGTCAAAGACCGTACCGTGTCTCTGCTGCAGAACGTCACGTCATCAACGACCAGGTCGAAGAGATGCTACGTCGTCGCGTTATTCAACCATCGCACAGTCCTTGGGCATCTCCTGTCGTTCTAGTTCGAAAGAAGGATGGATCAATTCAATTTTGCGTCGACTACCGGCGATTAAACAAGGTGACGCGGAAAGACGTCTATCTATTACCACGCATTGACGACGCCCTTGACAGACTCCAAGGAGCCGAATTCTTCTCCTCCTTAGACTTACGATCTCGATACTGGCAGGTCCCTATGGCAGAAGCTGATCGCCAGAAAACTGCGTTCATTACATCAGATGACCTGTAAGAATTTGACGTAATGCCATTTGGGCTTTGTAATGCCCCTGCCACGTTTGAACGACTCATGGACAACACACTGCGTGGACTGAAGTGGTCTGTGTGTCTATGCTTCCTCGACGACATTGTCGTTTTCTCTCCCGATTTTCCTACACGTCTGCTTCGGCTCCAACTGGTTCTGACGTGTTTAACCAACGCTGGGCTCCAACTGAACCTCAAAAATTGCCGCTTCGCCGCGCGAGAGCTGTCCATCTTAGGGCACATCGTGTCCAAGCATGGTGTTCTACCCGACCCTGCAAAACTGCGAGCAGTCGCCGAGTTCCCGAAACCTATGTATACTACACTGAAAGAATTACGCAGTTTCATCGGACTATGCTCGTACTTCCAGCACTTCGTTCAAAATTTCACGTCGACCATGTCACCACTAACCAACCTCCTACGCGGTGACGCAGACCTTTCATCCTGGTCTCCTGAATGCGACGTCGCGTTCGCCACGCACCGTAGTCTGCTAACATCTCCTCCCATTCTACGGCATTTCGACCCAACAGCTGCAACGGAAGTTCACACAGACGCTAGCGGGGTTGGTCTTGGCGCTGTCCTCGCCCAGCGCAAGCCGGGCTACTCCGAATACATCGTCGCTTATGCGAGTCGCACGCTCACTAAAGCTGAGGCCAATTACAGCGTCACTGAAAAAGAGTGCTTAGCGCTAGTGTGGGCGCTTCGCAAGTTCCACCCTTATTTGTACGGTCGCCCATTCGACCTGGTAAATGACCACCGTGCACTTTGTTGGCTCGCCACATTGAAAGATCCTTCTGGCCGCCTAGCTCGGTGGGCACTGCAAATCCAGGAGTACGACATTCGCGTGATCTATCGCGGCGGACGCAAGCATTCTGACGCCGACGCCCTGTCCCGTTCGCCTTTACCTCCCGACTCGGCCTGCGGAACCACTGGTACCAACTCCGTCGCATCTCTCGACCTCGACTCGTTTGCCAGTGAACAACACAAGGACCCATGGATCGCTTCCCTTTTTGACTGTCTCTCTGGATAGTCAACCACTGCGGTATCACGATCTCTCCGACGTCAAGCTGCTCATTTCGCCATTCGTGATCGGTTGATACACCGACGCATCTACGCCCCTGAAGGTCGTAAGTGGCTCTTGGTTGTCCCCCGCAGCTTGCGATCACAAATATGCACCACCTTTCACGACGATCCCCAATGTGGCCATGCTGGAGTTTTCAAAACTTACGAACGCATTCGCCGTCGCTTCTGCTGGCCGCGGAATGTATAATTTTGTTCGAAAATTCGTTATGGGCTGCCCTGACTGTCAACGCCGCAAATCACCGCCTTTTCACTCGTCCGGTGCACTTCAACCACTTCCGTGCCCTGCCAAACCTTTCGATCGAATCGGAATTGATCTCTATGGCCCTCTACCGACAACATCAGATGAAAATCGGTGGATCATAGTCGCTGTGGATTATTACACGCTACGCTGAGACCGCCGCCCTTCCAAGTGCCACTGCGCGGGACGTAGCGTCCTTCATCCTTCATCGATTCATACTACGACATGGTGCACCTCGAGAACTACTAAGCGACCGAGGACGAGCCTTCCTATCAGAAGTCGTCACAGCTCTGCTTTCTGAATGCCATGTTGTTCATCGCAAGACCACGGCATACCATCCGCAGACTAACGGGCTCACGGAGAGATTTAACCGCACACTCGGCGATATGCTCGCGATGTATGTGGCATCTGATCATACTAACTGGGATCGCATTCTTCCATTCATCACGTTCGCATACAACACCGCGGCACAGTCCACCACTGAATTTTCACCTTTCTTTCTCCTATATGGACGCGAACCATCCCACACCATCGACACTCTCCTTCCATACCGTCCTGACGCATCCGAATGCCCATCTGTGTCCGAAGCTGCTCGAAAAGCGGAAGAGTGCCGTGAACTCGCACGCACCTTTACGTCACAAGAACAGCAGCGCCAGAAAGAAAACAACGCCGGCTCTTCACGAAGCCACAGCTATTCCCCGGGATCATTTGTATGGCTGGCTGTTCCTTACCAAACCCCCGGCCTTTCCTCAAAACTAGTCCCGAATTAAGAGGGTCCTTACCGTGTTTTGGAGCAAATTTTACCAGTGAATTTTCTCATTGAGCCACTTTCCCCATCTGACGACATGCGCCAGCGTGGACGTGACATCGTCCACGTCGCCCGTCTTAAGTCATATTATAGCCCTCTGCCTCCAGACTCTTAGGTCGCCAGGATGGCTCTTTTTCGGCGGGGGAAAATTGTGAAGAAAAAAACGCATCGTTGGCAAGCAACATCGCCTCCGCTTGGGTACTGGGTCCTGGGCTTCGCTCACTTGGCTCGTGCTGATCATCGCCGGCATCTGCTTGACCGTTGCTCTTTCCCGATCGTGTTTCATTGTAGGACCACCGTCGGAACAGTCGCCAATAAACCCTTTTTCACCGCAAACTTCTTAATCTCATCTGCCTACCTTACCTTCAGTCTCTCCCTAACCCACTTGCCTTCTCTGGGAATCCAGTTAAGTTACCTTTAATGACCAGCGGTTATCCTGTCTACGTGCTACATGCCCGGCTCATGTCTATTTCCTCTTCTTGATTTCAACTATGATATGCTTAATCCCGCTTTGTTCCCTACTACCACTCTGCTATCTTCTTGTCTCTTAAGGTTACAACTACCATTTTCCATTTAATTGCTCGCTGCGTCGTCCTCAAGTTAGGCTGAACCCTCTATGTAGGTCTCCAGGTTTCTGCTCCCTAGCTAAGTACCGGCAAGATGCAGCTGTTATATACTTTCTTCACCTTGTATATATATAAATTGGCTTGAACGGACGAACGTACGAAAACTTCAATAATTCCTACGTGTCGGCCGCACCCCGGCCGAACCGTAGTAATTAATAAGTGTTTTCGTACGCTCGTCTGCTCAAGCCAATTTTTTGTGATCACTGGATCCACAGAAGATATATATATATATATATACCGTTAGGTTGTATACGAGGGACTATTGGTCACCTGCCAGCTCGTAATAGATTCAGGTGCTGCGTGACGCCATACAGGCTCATAAAAAGAGTGTGCCACACTCGCCGCCATGGCTACAGGTGGCGCTGACAGACACTCTCACGTTTAAATTCACATATAAACCCAATTAGGTGCCTGGGGGGATAGCCGCCGTGATAGCTCAGTAGTAGAGCTTCGAACGCGTTATTTGAAGGTCATAGGTTTGATTCCTGCTCACGGCAAGTTATTTTTTCACCCACTTTTCCTTCTTCTTATTTACATTATTTATTTATTTAAAAATACCTTACAGGCTCTATTACGGAGCATAGAGTAAGGGGGGTACATAGGAAAGAATGCTAGTGGGTGA
Organism: Rhipicephalus microplus; assembly: GCF_043290135.1. Classification (NCBI taxonomy): domain Eukaryota; kingdom Metazoa; phylum Arthropoda; class Arachnida; order Ixodida; family Ixodidae; genus Rhipicephalus; species Rhipicephalus microplus. Next base: position 4,863,079 of record NC_134708.1, read on the forward strand.
TACTTCTGCCACAATACAAAGCAACTACAAAGCAAAGCAACTACAGAGCAGCTAATAACTAATAAAAATACAAAGCCAGTAATAACAATGGAACAATAACATCGGTTCTAACTTCCCCTGTGCATTTCTTGGCATTATTGTCAGTTAGATCTTATTAATATTGTGTCAGAACACGGGAAAACGAGGCCTTAGATGTGCACTTATTTCCCATGTATATATATATATATATATATATATATATATATATATATATATATATATATATATATATATATATATATATATATATATATATATATATATATATATATATATATATATATATATATATATATATATATATATATATATATGTGTGTGTGTGTGTGTGTGTGTGTGTGTGTGTGTGTGTGTGTGTGTGTGTGTGTGTGTGTGTGTGTGTGTGTGTGTGTGTGTGTGTGTGTGTGTAACAACTAGTTTCAAATCCAAGTCTGCAACACAGGTGTCCAATTTCCTAACCCGTAGAGTTTCTCAGAAACTTCCTAGAGGGAAATCTGGCGTTTGTGAGCTGCTGAATCCAAGGTAATGACGGGCTATGTGAGCTTCGAACTTGACTCAGATTTTTATACCTCGAAGGCGCGTCTAGCTTCACGTTAAAATGATTAATTTCTTACTAGAAAAAAAGCGCGTCATAAGCTGTTTATTTTTGTCATCGCACTGAAACGTGATTAATTTAACACTGGAAGCTTCTGCGTCTATGTACAATGTTACGAAGCGTAAGAAGTAGCCAAAGGCCGCTAAACTTGGCAGGCAGACGACAAAGCGAGCGTTTCCTCCAACCTTTTTATGTCGTCTGTTCTTTTCGCCGTTTGGTTACGCCATCAAGGTAAGTGGACTTTTATTTTCGACTATAATATGCGTGAATGAGATCCGCTTTTAAACGTTTTGTTTTAGAGAAGCTTTATTTACGCAGTCGTATTTGCTTTTAAGCCGAAGCCTCGCTCAACGCCAGCCAACGCAAGCCTGGCAGACACGTCCAACGGGGCCCCTTAAGAAATTCACATAGAAGGTGGCGCCACACTTCCCTCTAGGTATTAACGTGAGCAACTCTATGCCCCTACCCATTGTCCACTTTGGTGGAACTGCGATTGCCGGGCTGAGTTGCGGATTCAAAGTTAGCGGCTTCGACCCCCGCATTTCGCTAGAGGCGGAATGGTCAGCGCATGAGTGTTAACAGATTATCGAAATTTCCGCAGCCCTCAACTAATTGATAGATTGATATATGCGGGGTTAACGTCCCAAAACCACCATATGATTATGTGAGACGCCGTAGTGGAGGGCTCCGCGAATTTCGACCACCTGGGGTTCTTTAACGTGCACCCAAATCTGAGCACACGGGCCTACAACATTTCCGCCTCCATCGGAAATGCAGCCGCCGCAGCCGGGATTCGATCCCGCGACCTGCAGGTCAGCAGCCGAGTACCTTAGCCACTAGACCACCGCGGCGGGGCAGCACTCAACTACGGCGTCCCTCATAATCATTACGAGGTTTCGGCAACCCTAGTTTTTAAAGACAACAGTCTTTCTTGGGGTACTTGAACGAAGAAATTTCGGTCTGTCTGTTTATCTGTGTATTGGACCGGATAAATAGAATGCCGAACATTTAACCCCTTCCAAACGACCAACCATCTTGTTCTGGCTTTAGCGTTCACACGTGCTGTGCTGACATTGTCAATAAAAAAATGCAAATTTTGGCGCAAGATCAGTACGGGGTCATTAGGCAGTGAGTTTATTTTGAAAAACGCATAGATACGCAATTATGAAGACCAGAGTGCTTATTACGTGGCGCTTGCAATGCGACGCTATGACCGAAAAACGGATGTTTCCTACACTTAACTAAAGCTATACATGGTGCTGCCACCTGCCAATGATTTTGCATTCTATGAAAACTTGGTTTCTTCAAATCACTGCTAGATAGCGTCCATATCTCACGTAGCACCTATTCACTGATTTTCACGCGCAGAACGTCAAATGAACGTTTTAGGGGCGAAGCTCTTTATAACGGCACTTGTTTGTCCCTCGTAGCTGTTGTAGTGTGTAACAGGTATAACATTTTGACCTCCAAGGTGGTGCCGGTGAAAGATTTCTTCTGTGCGTTGTTGAACAATAAAAATAGTGCTCAATGTACATGCCAATGGCTGCTAAGGGGGAATGAGAGACAGGAGCATTCGGCTTTTGGTTAACGAGCACGCTGCGATCCCCATTAGCAGCCAAGGCATGTACAATGAGCACTGTCTGACAAGAAAGGGTTGCTACGTTATACTCGCTGAGTGTAACCTCCTTAGTATTAGAAAGGTTTAGCGAGCGTTGAGCCGCAGTGCCATGAATACAATGAACTATAGTATATACCATGAACTCGAGGTGGTTGAAGGTGGGAAGTAGATACGAAGCGCAAGCCGTAAGAAAGTAAAACCCGAATTCTCCTGTCTCTCATTTCCCACTAGCAGCCATTGGCATGTACATTTAGCACTATCTGACAGGAAAAGGTTGCTACGTTATACTAGCTGGGCGTAACCTCCTTGGTTTTAGAAAAGTTTAGCGAGCGTTGGGCCGCACTGCCAGGAATACAGTGAACTAGTATATACCATGAAATCGAGGTAATTAAAGGTGGGAAGTAGACCCGAAGCGCAAGCCGTAAGAAAGTGTGCGCGTGCCACCTCTCGTTTAGTCCTTGGAATGTCCGCTGGATGGCGGTGCTTCTATATGGGGAATATATGATGAAAAGATGCGAGATGGTGGTACCTGGAGTGTTGAATAGATGGACGAACGGACACACAGACAGACGCATGAACGGACGCAGGGACGGACGCACGAACAGACGCACGCACGGACGGGCGGATGGACGCATGGACGGACGGAAGCAAGAACGAATGGACGGACGAATGCTTCGTTCCACTCTCCATCATTCACTCCGTGGATATGCTGCCAATTTTTTTATTGTCCCTCTCTTCAGGCAGAAGACCGTCGTCTTTCGACAACCTTTGCCAGCGAAACACGCACATTTTTATTATTATTATTATTATTATTATTATTATTATTATTATTATTATTATTATTATTATTATTATTATTATTATATCCTAACATATAGATAGATAGATAGATAGATAGATAGATAGATAGATAGATAGATAGATAGATAGATAGATAGATAGATAGATAGATAGATAGATAGATAGATAGATAGATAGATAGATAGATAGATAGATAGATAGATATATGTTTAAAGGACGGTCGAGGTAGGCACCCTCCTCGGGTCATCATCTAGCGAGATAGTTAACCATCACATATTTACTCTGCCATTCTCTAATACGGAGGTTTATGGCACGCAAGTTTTCGAAAATGATGGCAGCCGAGGATTCCCGATACATTATTGTACAGATTACTTTTGCCCCTCAGAAATCTGGGCAACGAAGGAAGGCCGCTTTAAGCGCTGCATTTTCATTTTTGTGTCTATTGGTAAGCCTGTTTCCCATTGGACTTCCTGGGGGGAAAGAAGGGGGAGGGGTAACACCTTGCTTAGCGTTGCTGTAATATGCTACTGAAATTGACGTAAACTCGAACACCTTTCCACCCCAAATCAGAGAACCTTGCGCACACCCTATGCCCCGCGTCCACTCTTCCCACGGCGCACATCCTAATTGTTACGCATCTTCCATGCGATGTCGTTACGTGCTTCACCTAAATCAGTGCACACGAGTGGCCGCGAGGTCGAGTACACATTTTTCGTTCCTACACGTTTCGCCAACGGGCATGTTTAAGTTGGGAGAGAATGACTTGCTGGGCCTCTTGAACATCCATTCCAACCACATTTTGTAACGGTGTACGCAGGGTCCTGATCGTAATTAGCAATAAGAAAATAAAAATAAAGTGGACAAATAGTTTAGAAGTAACAATGATACAATAAACATAAGGGTGCTTTACACGTATAAAACAAAGAAATGAAGCCATGATGTTCACCACCCGGGAAATAAGTGTTGTCCCGATTCATTCTCAATCCAATGATCAGAAAACAACACGGAGGAAGTGGAAAACAAGTTCCCCCTTTCCCAGGAAAGCACTCCGGTCAAGAATTCTGACACGCCCAAGCTCTGCTACAAATGAGAAGATGACAATATGAAGATTAAACGTGTATTCATCCTTTAAAGAGGTTCCGACTGGAGTGTGTTGTCTACGGTCCCCATTAAAAGATATTCCAACTGTAGAGAAGGCTCGCGCCCTCTCTCGGCACACCAGGAAAGCTCACGTTTAAAACTATATGTGGAGCAGCTGGGAGTCTGGGACATGAGCTGGGAAGTTGTGACTAATTTGGAGTGTACGTGGCGCCTGTAGAGTGGCACGCATATATACACACATGCGGCATCTCTTACACCGATAGCAAACGCATTACTAGGCGAACAATGATTTGCCTTGCAAGAAGATCAGCGTCCACTTTGAGACCGAGTGTTCGACAACGCCCACAACATCGAACAGCATTGTTTCAACCGTTAGAAAGCTTGACCAGGTTCTCCGAAAAGCGGCTGCATCGGTGATGTTGCTTTCGAAAGGCGCCGTTTGGCTCTGTGAACGTAAAAGGTAGCCTAGGAACACACAGCCGTCGAATACGCCGCGCTGCCGCGCCGCGCATAGCCGCGAAACAGCATTCAAGCTAACGCCTAGACCGCGGGCGCCATCTACGTGCGGCGAGCAAAAACGGTGGCATCGAACTGGAAACAGGAGCGAATGAACAACGCACACACGTGGTATGTACTCACGCCAGGTGTCCGGCTTCACGGAGTACAGGACGAGAGCAGAGAAGAGGAGCGTTGTCGCGAGAGTGGCCGCCGTCGCGGACCTTGATCCACTGGCCCTGTTCGCCATTGCACTTGGCCGGCTTGGCTTAATCGACTCGGCCTGCTTGGGCTGTCGCGGCAGAAGCAAATTCTGAGCTCCGGCAGAGGGCGCGCCCCCTTTATAGCTTTTATTTTCTGTGGCGTCTGCACTACAGAGCGGAAGCCACACACATGAATAATCTGTACACAATATCAAAAAAAAAAAAAAACAAGTAACGATGATAGTTCGGCGGCAGCACTGCCCGGCGTCCAGCGCTCGGGTTATGGTGTCACTGCAGCACTGGGATGGACTTTGCGGCGGGCGAGAAGACGAGCTGCGGCTCGAACGGCGAGTACGGGACGAAGGGCCCGAACGGCGGGAAAGGCGGCAGGTTGAAGGGACGAGTCGCCGACAGCGGAGGGTACAGGGGCAGCGCCAGCTTGCCGCGGTGGTGCGCGGCGGCGGCCGCCAGGAACGGGGAAAGGCACAGGGCACCGGCTCCTCCGCTGCCTGGTGACGGGCACGAGTCGGTGTCGGACTCCGGCCTCGCCCGCTTGCCTCCTCCGCTGCTCGTGGAAGAGACGTCGTCGGCCGCCGGCTCGTCCTCGTCGGAGAGCGAGCGCTTGCGCTCACGACCTTTGACGCTGAGGTCTTGCGGCGCCTGCGCCATGCTCTCCATCTTGACGTGGAATGGGATCTTATTCTCCGTCTTGACGATCTCCGGGAACGAGACGAAACGGTAGACGAACTTCTGGCCCAGCACTTTCTTGATGATGTTCTTGTCGTAGTAGTAGCGGAGCGCCCGGCTCAGCTTGTCGTAGTTCATGTTGTGCTTGTTCTTGCGGAGCCCCCAGAGGCGCGCCACCTCTTCGGCGTTGACGAGCTTGAATTCACCATCCTCGTTGGTCCAGGTGATCATGTGGCTGTAGCGCTGGCTCAGCAGCAGCTCGAGCAGGAACTGCCACAGCGTGATGTTGCTCTCCATGGCTGCGGCTGCTGCGCGACACGAGGAGCGGCCGCCTCCAACCGCAGGAAGCGGCTCATTGGTGCTGGGCGGCCCCGCAAGCAGGAAACGGCCCAGCTCAGGAAGCGGCCAATTGCCCGGAGGCCGGGGCTCACCTGCCCGATGGTGCTGGGGGGGTTCGAGCGCTGCTGGCGCGGGCTCCTCTTCGTCCACCGGTGGCGGTGGCGTCACCGCCGCGACCGTCGTTTGCTGGTGGTCGTTGCAGGGCGGCGACTCCGTGGGCGGCTCCGGCGTCTGGGCCTCGGGCCCGGGGCCGGCCGCCGCCATGGAGCGCTGCAGTAGATGCCTGAACCTGGCCAGCGCTGCGCCGTAAGAAACAGGAGAAGTCTTTGCGCGCGGTCGTCCCGTTCGACGGACTGAGCGCGACTAACGGTACATCGGGGCCAACGGGCCGCCGGGCGGAGAAAGGGCGCTGCGGCGCTTTCCTTCCCGCGCGCCGCCGACTTGACCCGCTCCATCCGGGCCGCCCGGCTTTCCCGAAGCCCTTTCCCGAAAAAGTTTAGACCGGGGCTACCCCGTTCTCTCTCTCCGAAGAGGAGAGGAGGAGGCCCGGGCCCGGGTCCCGTCCGGCGGCGCGAGAGCGATGACCGCGCAGGATGCGCACTGGGTCACTGGCACCGGAGAAACGCGGCTGACCCCATTGCCCAGAAATCCGGAACGGCTCCTTGTGTTTGCCGCCGAGGACGTTCACCTGGCATTGAAAACGAGTGCAACGGCCGCCGGGAAGGAAGGCCGGACGTTGACCGGTCTCTGCTGCCACCGCTCAGCTGCGTCGTGTATCTCCAATCGACGATAACGAACGGCAGCTTTTAAGTAATCGTAGGCCTTCATGCACGCTCTCACATTCACTTCGTTGTTTCCGAAAAGCAGGAGAGAACTTCTGCGAATCCCTAAACTACTTCGCTATTGGCGATTCCTTTTTTTCGTCTTCAAGGTCTCATCGATAGCGGCTGGAAACTGAAGCGACGTTACCTAGATACGAACCAGTGCACAACTTCGCGTCAAAATCACGACCGCATTGAAACACACAGACAAACATGGACAGGATGGGCGCTCACTTAAAACCATTTATTTCTTGAGGAAAGCAGGTTAATAAATCTACCTACTCTTCGCCAACGCATGCGCGACGTGCTTGAGCCTTCTTCTCCATTATCATGCTATCGGCCACTTTCTTGGTACTGCCCTAGTCTGGCTCGTACAGGTTGAATAAAGTTCCGCTTGCACAATTGCGCCCCTCTGCTACATAAAAACCAAAACAAGGCAGCATGAAATATTTTGCAGGTGCTTTCCATACAAAAAGAGGGGTAATGATTGTGTAAGTGAAACTGCAATCGATCTGTACGAGTCAGAAAGTGTCCGACAGCACGTTTAGGCTCAAGCAGGTTGCGCTTGAGTTGGCGAGAATCAGCCTGCATTCCTCAAGCAATAAACAGTTGCAAGTGAGTGCCCGTCCTATCTATGTGTTTCTTCGCATCTCACTGCGGTACTGATTTAGGCGCAAAGTTGACTATTGAGTGCAGACATGCGCAAACTAGACCATTGTAATGGCGAACTGCGTTGTGGGACGACACACGAAGAAAGAAGAACGACAAAGAAGCGCAGTCTAACAAGTTGGTTTACTGAAGGATGAAGCCATCCTTTTGGCAGTCTCTGCCTACATGACCCTACGGGGTTAACAAAGGAACGCTAAGCGCCAGGAAAACAAGCATGTTCCCAATGAAACAGCAGCTGTCATGAACACAAAAACACGATGTGCATTAAATCGAATGTGAGCGTAGACTGGGGCGGTTACGTGTACGCGCATGCTCTTCGTCAAAAGAATAATCAATGATGGCTCTTTTCCTCCCGACACCTCGACAATTCTAATAACTTCCTTTCTTTCGACAGAACTGTCGTGCCTTCGAATACATTCGCAGTGCCGCATATGCACTGGTAAATGCACCAAGCCCAACAACGAATATTACCCATATCATGACCGCTCCCGAAGTCAAATGGGCTCTCGTCAACGTGTTTCTAACCTTAACCTTTTTTGCATTCCTTCGCTCACTGCAATTCTCTTAGTGAATGCCAAACAACCTAGCGAGGAGCTTCGTTAACTATGACGTAATCAGCAATGCCTGAGAGTTAAGGAGGGATGGTGGTTCACGTGCTGAAACAGCGAGGTGATTTTGAAGTTTCTCATAATGAAGAGGTGGTGGGGATATTTACTGCAGCACACCCTCCCACTTATGTTGGTCTACTTCAAAAGAATACAAGCTTCGAGAGTGACGCAACAATGAAAATTCGGCGATTCCCACAACAGCATCCCATTGGTCTTCGGCTTTCTGAGGGTAAAGACGGGAAGCAAACGCGCTCAATAGCAACCGACGAAAAAGCGTGTTTACTCTCCCTTCATTTAAAATTGTTTTCTTTGTGAACAAGGCCCGACCATACGGGTTCCCGTCCAACCCTGGATTTCAGTGTATACAGATACGACCGCTGAGTGCAACATTGGGAAGCACAGGGTTTCCCTTAAAGGGAAGGGATTCATCGCAGTGTCCGTCTCGCTCTATTATGTCAATGTATGAGGCAGACTTTGCGCCCCCTCCCTGACTTAGGGGGGCTAGGGGGTGCACCCCCTCGCATGCAAGAAAGACTGCAGCAAAACTTCCCTTGAACGAACTCCAAGAGACTCCAGCAAATGGTTTGTCAAAATGTAAGTGCGCTTGGCTGGAATAGCGATGCGGCAACTTGTCATCCGGAGCGAAATAAAACATCAGTTGTTGAAACGAAATTTCAATCCTTTTAATTGCAATGCTGCTTAAGAAAAATAGTTGTCCAACTGATGTTTGTACCATTTTTGTTTGCAATGCTGCTTCATTCAATGCGAATTTTTGCTTATTTTGGATGTTTTGAATAATTTAGTGATATTTTGCTGCAGTTGTACTCTTTGGACTGCAGTGCTTATGGATGGAGTCACTGTGTTTGAGCTCCCATTAAACCCTCTCCGGCACGATTCTCTGCTGGGCCCCGAAGGACTTCTAAGTACATCACTGCTTCTTTAGGTGAACTTCTCGGTGCTTCCTCTACAAGGGCTACTTCTTCCACTTCTTCCTGAGGTAGGACTACAATCTCTTCTGTAGACAGAATGGTTCATGTCTCAGCACGAGAGTCACATCTTCCTCAAAAGGCGAATCTCTCTATGTATCCAGTCTCTCTCACAATATTTCATCAACATGGCGTAAGAGGCATTAGATGGTGTCACAAAACATGTTCGTTGAACTGAAATGCGCCCTGCACTAATTTCGTTAAACTGTAAGGCATTGAAAGAAGTTCGTACAACTGAATTGTTCGTTTAAATGACGTTCGGTGAAGTGGTATTTATTGTATTATCGCAAAAAAAAAAATAACCCTACGTGTCCACAGGACTGCCATTTTGTACTTTAGACAAGGACAGAGCAGGTCGAAGGTACGGGGCAGACTTTGTGCCGCCGTTAGATAATGGGGGCGTGGTTGGGGGGGGGGGTATATTTTTTGACACGAGCCTAAGGTTATAGTTAGCGAGCACATAAATAAAAAAAGACGCCAACGTTCTTTCTTACAAATGTGAGAAAGAACGGCAAGCTAGCCATATGCACCGGGGAAAGGCCTTGCCAAGAAATTTGATTACGTTTTTACTCGGTGGTGGGGCTTGCCCGATTTCTGCTTACATACAGCGGCCGAACCTGATCGTGTCCCGCTATACGTCAGTCAACTATCCGACAGAGTTTGTTTGCAATCATGTGGTGACAGCAGCTCAGACTATAGTTACGCCTATTGGTGACATAGCTGAGCATACTATTTCGATGCATGTTTATCAATAAAAATGATAGGTGTAACCCTAAGGGACAAGAAGGGACCAGATTGATTGATTGATTTGTGGGGTTTAACGTCCTAAAACCACCATTTGATTTTGAGAGACGCCGTAGTGGAGGGCTCCGGAAGTTTTGACCACCTGGGGTTCTTTGACGTGCACCCAAATCTGAGTACACGGGCCTACAACATTTCCGCCTCCATCGGAAATGCAGCCGCCACAGCCGGGATTCGATCCCACGATCTGCCGGTCAGCAGACGAGTACCTTAGCCACTAGACCACCGTGGCGTGGCAAGAAGAGACCAGAGTGTATCAGAGAACAAACGGCTGTTAAGGACATCGATATCAAGAAGAAATGGACATGGGCCGGGCATATAGCACGTAGGCAGGATAACCGCTGATGATTAAGGGTAACTGACTGAATTCTCTGAGAAGGCAAGCAGGTGAGGGGGAGACGAAAGTTAGGTGGACAGATGAGATTAGGAAGTTTGCGGGTATAAAGTGGCAGCAGCAAGCACAGGACCGAGTTAACTGGCGGAACATGGGAGAGGCCTTTGTCCTGCAGTGGACGTAGTCAGGCTGATGATGATGACTGTTTTCACTGACGTTTCGTCTGTTGGACCAGACTCTATATTTCCTATTTCTTATTCTATCGGGGTCCACGTGATGTTTTTCTTGAGCGTGTGTGTGTGTGTGTGTGCGTGTGTGTGTGTGTGTGTGTGTGTGTGCGTGTGCGTGTGTGCGTGCGTGTGCGTGTGCGTGTGCGCGCGCGCGCGCGCGCGTGTGTGTGTGTGTGTGTGTGTGTGTGTGTGTGTGTGTGTGTGTGTGTGTGTGTGTTTGTGTGTGCTTAGCGCATGCGGTGAGTCGGACGAGATGACGCATGTCGTGAAACCTAAAATGCGACAGAAACAGCGCAACACTGAGGCAAGTCAAAAACTTTGAAGGGCCCCTCCTCATCTTCGCTACCCTTCCTGGCGGTTTGCCACCTCTATTTTCTTAAAAGCATGTCAGCATTAGGTGCTGAGCTAACCAGAATTTATCTCTCTCTTTTTTGGCAACATGCTGTTATTTTGATCGCGCATGATAGCACGGATGGGCGGCTGCGTGGCAAAGCAGTGCAGGAGACAATCACACCAGATATTTCGCGTATATCAACTACTTGAGAGTATGTACACTATAGACGACACGGGAATCACTGCTATTGCGTTACAACGTGCGCCAGAAAGGCGGGAAACGCTAGAACAGAATGATGCACTCTTGTTTTTTGTATTTTCAGAGGCTGGTGAAGGAATCTTTAAAGGAACACACAAATGTGCGTACGGTTCTCCTTTTTTTTATTGATATGATATATAAGGAGATGTTGGCGCACCATTACGGCGCCGGCTACTCCTTAGCCGTTAATTGAAACTTGAACACGTATCTTGAAGCAAAACATACAAAGCAGTGCATGGAAAATAGAAAGCTCAGGCACAGATATGCAAAGACACACTTATACGTACATATCATAATGGTAAGTAAATGTTTGAAAGCCATTGTAAGAAGTCTCTGGAAACAACAAAACACAAACAACAAACACAAAACACAACAACAAAACACAAAACACAACAACAAAACAACAAAGCACATGTCTGGTCCTTATAAAGATGCATTCGCTCGTATGTACATAATAGTCGACACGTCATTCATTTCACAACACACACGTGATGGGTGTCACATGATACTGTACATAATAAGTACATGTGTTACAAATGAAAGCTTGTTCTTTGTTAATACTTGTCAGCAATCCCGCTGTCTTGTAAAAAACGTGTTAATGCTTTTAAAGCGTGGGACTGTAAAACTCCAGTTGGCCACGGGCCCAGAAGTTTTTTCATGCTAAATGGTCTGTGGTCCAATGCGAACAGTTCGCTTTTAAGACGGCGTCTTGGCGTGTCATGATGTGGACAGTCTATGAAAAGGTGACATACGTCTTCATCTATAAATCCACAATCGCATTCGGGAGTTTCAGCTCTGCCGATTCTGTGCAAAAAATGTTTTGTGTATGCGGTGCCTAGCCTCAATCGGTGAATTAGAGTTTCCATCCTTCTATCTAATGCCAGCGTAATTCTGAATTCAATAAATGGATCGATGTGATATAAATCGCAGCTCTTTGTACTTTGGTCAAACCAAGCAGTTTTGCTCATTCTGAAAGTTGTATTCTTTATAATACTATGCAATTCATTTTTCGAAATCGGTAAAGAAACAGTAACGTCTTTACGATGTGCTTGTCGTGCTGCTTCATCGGCAGCTGTGTTTCCAGGAATGTTGCAGTGGCCAGGTATCCACTGGAATTTGATCTCATGTTGCGCCTTCTTTGCTTTAGTGAGCTCCTTCAGCGTTTCGTATGTCATACTATCACTTATTACTGTCCTGTTTGTACTGAAGAGTGATCTTAATGCGGCCTGTGAGTCACTGAAAAGTACCAATTTTCTAGCGTCTGCTACCGAGTTTATAAACTTTAGAGCATACAGAGTATCGAAAAGCTCAGATGTTGTAGATGACGTCGTGCGGCATAATTTAAACGATTCCTGAATATTGAGCTGTGGTATGATAAATGCCGATGTTGAAGACGTTGTAGTACTTGAGCCATCTGTGTAAATATGTATGTACCCTAGATACCGCATGTGTATCTGATAAAGCGCTAGTTGTTGAGCAGCTTGGATGAACATGTCTCTCTTTCTAATAATGCCATCCACTGAGAATTCAATGCTTGGTATAAAAAGCACCCATGGAGGATAGTCCATTTCAGAGTTCCAAAATTCATGTCTGGGTAATATATGTACATTACTCTGGACTTCGTTATGAGCCTTGCTTTTATCTCTTAGTAAAATCTCCAGCGCCAATGGGTGGTCCCTGTGTTGCGTCTGTAAGCGAAAAAAAATGCCGGCATGTTTCAATTGTTCTCATGACTGGAAAGGGTGGTTGTCGAGTCTCTGCTATGACAAGGCTGCTGGAAGTCGCTCGTGGAACACCTATGCAGACGCGCAGTCCCCTAGCTAATAGTCTTTGAAGTCGCTCCTCTGAAGTGCGGGAAAGGCCGTGTAACACTGCTGCAGAATATGCAACTTTTTGTCGTATTAAAGCATTGTGAACAGCGAGAATGGATGATACAGATCCGCCCTATGATGTCCCAGCAATTCTGCGGAGTATATTCACTAGCGTATTCACCTCGTTTTCGAGTTTCTTTATGTGAGGTGCCCATGATAGCTGCCTATCAAGTATTACTCCGAGAAATCGATGCTGTGTCACAATCATTAGTGGTTCTTCTTCTAAATTGAGATTGAAGTTCTTTAACTTCTTACGGGTGAAGGGCAATACAGCTGTCTTTGCGTGTGATAGAATCATTCCTCTTTCTTTTAAAAAGTTGTTGATAATATTTATTCCGTCTTGCAATGCAATCTGAATTAACCGTATGTCCGTGCCCCAGATGCCCAAATGCACACATCATCTGCATATAAGGAGTATTTCAACCTGGAAGGCAGTCTTTTAGCTAAATCAGCCATAACACAGTTGAAAAGAAAAGGGCTGAGTACGCTTCCTTGTGGCACTCCCTGTCTGGCGTCGTGTTCTGCACTTTTTCCTTCGCTTGTCTGAATGAATATTTTATGACCTGATAAAAATTTGGATACCCACCGCAAAGACCTGCCGGACAGTCCGTGTTCCAACATACTCAGCAGAACATGAGTGTGACTGACTGTGTCAAATGCCCTTTTGATGTCCAAGAACACTGCGACCGTCAAACTACCACAGGCGCGTTGATGCTCCACATACGTTACTAGGTCGAGTATTGCATCCATTGTGCATCTCTGTTTCCTAAAACCTGTCAAGTAGTTGGAGAATACACCAGTTCTGTTGCACCACCATTGAAGTCGCGCATCAATCATTTTTTCCATTACCTTACATAAACAGCTTGTCAGACTGATTGAACGGAAGGATTCAAGGTTCAAGGGTGTCTTAGCCGGTTTTAAGATCGGAATGATGCGAGCAGACTTCCAAGACTCGGGTACAATTTCTTGCGTCCATAGATTATTGTAAATATCTAAAAGAATAGTTGTGCCTGTGGGCCCAAAGTTCTTTAGCATATTGTACGTAATGCCGTCCGGTCCAAAGGCCGGTTCTCCTTACGTCAGTAGGAGATTCGTTGCAGAGCCCCCTGCTCCCTATCATATCAATGTGCAGAGCTGACTTTGAGGCCCCCACCTCCACCCGTGGGTTCGCCTACGAAAACAGAAAAAAGCGTTTATTAGAGTAGATCGGTGATGGGATAGCTTAGTCCGAGACCCCATTGGCGCGGGCCTATGGACGAGCATGTAGAGTAATTTTCAAAGAGACTTTCTCGACTGACTCGCGTTTCGTATTTATTTGCAGGATGTGTGACCGGCTATGACTAAAAGAATTGTGTCACCTCTATGTCGTGTGCTGAGAAACAGCACTTACTGTCATCAGACTCGTAGCTAAAGAGTGCACTACCCCCCCCCCCCCCCCTGACCTTGTCCTCTGAAATTCGGATGGCGGGAAGAGGTTTTACATAGGACAAATAATAAAAATGTGTTTTTCAAGGCCTTCAATCAGTGCTTCCCGCCTGCTCTTCCCGCCTTCGAAAATAAAAAAAAAAAGCTGCTACGGGCTCAACTACCATGTGTGCATATGCACGTGAATTGATTCATTTTCTGGCTGGAGCCTTTCGAAAGCCTCGATCTAACGGATCGAGACTTTCTAGAGACGGAACTAGAAAGGCAACTTTGTCGAAATGTTCAGCTGCGCGTATCTGTCGAACATATTCGCTAAAGGTATTCTTCCATTTATGCATTTCTAGTGTTACAAGCACATTCGCGCTACGCTGAGGCATTGTGACATCTTCAAAGTAGTTACACACTCCTCTTTCATATTGCTCCCCACTGTGCATAATGAGCGCGTTTGCTTCATCACGAGCAAGCTGGTTACTATATAAACCAACTACCTTCCTCTCCCTCCTTCCCCCAATAAAAAAAATTCTGGCTACGGGCTTGTATATTACTATAGCATTTATCCTGTTACCTGCACTCCCCTATTTGTCATTAAAACGTATACTTTTTTCTGTTTTTTTGGTAAAACCTACGTACCCATGCGTGACCATGATCGTATATATATTGGTATGATGTAATCTGTGAGTGTTGTACATCTAGATATTTACAAATGTCTATAGATGTTTTGTATATATGAATGTTTTTGTATTCACCATTACATCGGCATTAAACTACAAAAAAAAAAAAAAGAAGACACTGTTTTGCATGATCTCTCCTTTGACCCTTAATAAAGAAATGTTTCCTTTCTGCGGCCGCACTTCGATAGATGCGGAATGAGGCGCGTGTACTGCGCGAAGACAGCGCACGAGACGAGGTGTTTTGGTATTTGCTCAACTATAGGACGTCTCTCACAACCATATCGTGGTTTGGGCACATGAAACACCAGGTATTATTTCGGCTTTCTGGTATGGCGAAGCTCAATTACGCGTTCTCGCGTAACTCAAGAGATGAAAAGCAGTGACAATCCGCATAAAACGAACCTCAAGCTTTCAGGGCGACACTTTTCGGCTCGCAGCGCGACTGTACGGCTCTCTCGTGCGTGCCCGGGACGGAAAAGCGCCTGGGAGTAGTGGTCGTTGTCTTGCACCAGAACGCTTTGTTTGCTCCTTTTATTTTTTTCCTTTGCGGAGGACAAGTTGCATAGCGTGAGCTGTAGCTTCGAAGTGTGGCAGCTTAAACTAGTTGGTATGGCATGATGATAGTTATAGCGCGAGAACAAAACGACGACACCACAGAGACAAGAAGGACACGATGGACACGAGACCTGTACACTCGGCGTGTGTAATCACACTAGCCCCTTCCGCTCGATCATCCCACCGGATATAAATGTACACCCGTCGGCAAAATAAGTCGGGAAGCGCGAGCGGCGGTCAGATAAAAGTAGAGTAACTGTATACGCTAAAGGTACCGTAGCGTCGCCGCGCCATCTGACGTCGAGCGTCTGGTGACGAGACATCGCAGTGCGCATCCTTTCACATTCACAGACATGTCATTGTTCCACCCCACGACCGCTCATTTGGACATAAAGGTGGTGGCCACTCGCTTTACCAAACAGAGAACACGTCGCGTCTTATGTTTAGTCAAGTTTCACGGCTCAACGACTTTTCAGTTTCGGTGTTCGGATATCAGTTCCACACGAGGCGTTCTCACTAAAGGAACGTGCACAGGAGGCATCTGGTGCTGTATGTGGCACCGATTTGTCACTGCAACAAGATATGTTTTCTTCATCGGGTAAAGCGAGCACTTCACGCCAACCGTGCCCAGCTTAGCCTTCTGCAAGCGATCACAAAGGCATGGCTGCGAGCTCGGAAGGCTGCGCTGACTGACTCGTTTAAATGCACATATACACTCGATAAAGTGGAGATGTCCGCCTACGTAGCTGTCCGAAGGTCGCAGGTTCGGTACCTGCCCCCGGCGAGTTATCTTTTCATCGACTTTTCTTTCTTCGCATTTACATTACAATTATATTGCAAACAGCAGCCCCTGTAATTTCTTTGGTATCATTATATGTTAGTTCTCATTATAGTGTGTGTAGCAAAGAAAAACGAGCCCATAATTTTCCACTTATTTCATTCAATTATAAATTATAACCGAAGCCAGAGTGCGTCAGCTGCTAAATATCAACTTGCGCTTGCTCAACGCCTCAACATCGTATTGCAGTTCATCGACTGCATTTTAATTCTGCCGCTTGGGGGTAAGGAGCGGTTCAATATAACCTGCCCTGTGATGATTCAAAGGAGAAGGTACTGTTACGTAAATAAAGCACTGTTGCCCCTTGTTGACGTTCAATACAGCAGGACTAAAACAGGTGGCAAGAAGTTGTGTGACATGTGTTATTCGTGGCCGAAAAGCCCTGTTAGAACCTCGCGTTGACGTGTTATGCCGTGAAGGTGAAGGACAGGCGGGCTTCGTACACAAAAAAAAAAAATCTACTATTTTGAAACTTTCTGCTTATTTTACTGACCTACTATATATAATATGCAACAGTATAAAAGCGATATTTTTACTTCAACCGCTACATTGCAAAAATTGTGCCGCAATACGAGCCAAATGCTGTTTTTCGCAACTTTGCCACAATATTAAGGCAATATTTTTGCTTCGTTTGATCTTGAAGCATATTATTCATTTACTATATGAGCATATAAATCACAAATTGGAAAAATATAACTGGAGAAAAGACTTGTGCTTTAAAAAAAAAAAACGGTGACCATGCAACACATTGAAACGTTTCGCCAAAGCGAAAGGAAAGACAATAAATCAGGAAGGAATAAACTATCATAGTCATGAAAGAGTGGCATTTCGAGATTAACGAAAAAGCTGTTTGATAATGATTACTCTAACTAATAATAGTAAAAAATAATTTGGCGTGACACAGTTTCCCTTGAGTGCCAAAAGTTTGAAGCGCGCACTAGGCAACACATTTTTTTTTTGCGAAATATAACGCATCAATAAGTACTACACACAATCACATATACCAGCAGTTTTTTTTCAGCATGACTGGAGATGGTCGAAACTTGACCATGGAGGTACACTTGATATGGAATGACCCACACACACACACACACACACACACACACACACACACACACACACACACACACACACACACACATACACACACACACACACATATATATATATATATATATATATATATATATATATATATATATATATATATATATATATATATATATATATATATATATATATATATATATATATATATATATATATATATTGTCACATTCACTCCTCAATTTCACTTCCAGTAATTCTCAGCGCAAACCGCGCCTACAGGGTTCAAAAAGCTTCAGGACTGCAGTAAATAAATGATTTTGTAAAGATTACGCCCACCTTGTAACATTACAGATTATTCTGGAACCTACGTCACCGCTAGCGATAACGCTAGAACATTCGACGGCACCTGTATAAATGCCGGTGCGCTTCGCCGCTTGTCAGTTGATCGACGGCCGACGCTCTGTTCGACGCTATCAGTGCCAGTGGGCATCGCTGTGATTTGACCTTCAGTTTACGGGCCACAGCGGAGCCCTCCACTGCAGCGTCTCTCATAATCATATGGTGGTCCTAGTCTTACACCCTTCTTGATTGGTATTCTGTCGCTTTCTTTACAGAGCACTGTAGTGGCAGTTGATCCGCTGTAGATTTGTTTGCAGTGTTTGTATTATGTGCAATGTGTATCTCCTCATCTATTTCTTTTTCTTCCTGATTCCTTTCTTCCCCGCGTTGGGTAGCAAACTGGACTTAGTCTAGTTAGCTTTCATACCTTTCTGATATTTTTTTTCTTCTTCCTCTTCCAGGATGATTATATATGCTTCGTCGACGACCTGATTCCGCAGTGTTTGCATGATGACTGATATCTTTACTGAATCAAATGCTTTCTCGTAACCTATGAAGGCTATGTATAGGGGTTGGCTATATTCTGAGCATTTATTTATTTATTTATTTATTTGTTCAATACTTCCGGCTTTTTTCAGGACTACACAAGACAGGGCATACAAAGCAAATAAAACTTCATATTTAGAAAATAAAAAGAAATAAAAATATATACAACACAAATCAGCCAAAACAACGATATAACAACATAAAAGTAATAAACGAATAATGGATATGTTTCACTGGAAAGAAAAAAAAACTAGTTAGCATGATGACATCAAACAGTAACATAACTGATACACAGACGCAGGCATTTAAGCACGTGTAACAAAGTATGAGTACATGCGCGATACATCGTTTCTGCCTTTATTTTGCTGATTGATAGTATGAATGTGGTCGACTTTCGGGTAGCCTGTTCGAAATACGGCTTGTTCCTGTCGTTGAAATAAATCTCATGTTGTGTTAATTTTGTTAGAAATTACCGTTGTAAATAGCTTGTATAAGACGGAAGGAAAGCTGATGTTAGCATTCTTCCAAGATTCTGGTGTGTATATATAAGGGAAATAAGTGTATACCTAAGGGCTCGTTTTTCCGTGTTTTGACACAATATTAATGAGATCTAACAGACAATAATGCCAAGGAATGTATAAGGGAAGTTATTAGAACAAATGGAATGTAAATAAGAAGAAAGAAAAGTGGGTGAAAAAATAACCAGCCGTGAGGAGGAATCGGTCGTAGCTTCGATTCCTGCTCACGGCTGGTTATTTTTTCACTCACTTCTCTTTTCTCTTATTTACATTCCATTTGTTCAAATAACTTCCCCTATACATTCCTTGGCATTATTGTCTGTTAGATTTCATATATATATATATATATATATATATATATATATATATATATATATATATATATATATATATATATATATATATATATATATATATATATATATATATATATATATATATATATATATATGTATGTATATATATATATATATATATATATATATATATATATATATATATATATAAATATATATATATATATATATATATATATATATATATATATATATATATATATATATATATATATATATATATATATATATATATATATATATATATATATATATATTTATATTTATATTTATATATATATATATATATATATATATATATATATATACCAGATTCTTTGAACGTCATTCACGCTGGACCCGACGTATTTTAGGCAAGAAACAGGCGACGAAACTTTCGTGGAAGCGTCTTTACTAAACGTTTCCAGCTGGTGGACCAGCCTTCGTCAGAGTAATGTGACAACAGTTCATACATGGCTTTAAAAGCTCCTTTCAATAACAGGTAGCGACAGACTAAAAGCGGTCTTTCCTGAGCCCCCTCGAGTAGTGTATAGGCGCTCAAAAAACATAGGTGACATCCTGACGTCATCTAAAATTGCTACTACTAACCGTACTGGTTGTAGCCGCTGCAACAAACCCCGTTGTAAAGTTTGTCTTCATTTAGAATCGTCATTAACAGCCACCAGCACATCTAACCAATTCATTTTCACAATTAGGGGAAGCTTTAATTGTGATTCATCCAATGTAGTGTATTTACTTGAGTGTGGCACCTGCCATATGCAATACATAGGCCACATTGAAACCCCATTCAGAATACGTTTCAACAATCACAGATCGCATGCTAAAACCCAACCAAACCTTCCATTATCAAGCATGTGAACATGCCCGGCCACTCATTTAGTAACCTCAAAGTCACGATACTAGAATCGGGATTCCGCACCAGCCATGATCGTGAACTGCGCGAATCATATCTCATTCATAAATTTAACACTGTTTCAGCGGGAATCAACGAAAACAAAGGAAAACTGACTTGTCTTTCACTAGATTAAGAGCGATGATGCACTGGTTTCAAATTGTACCACCTAAATCACGCCTTCTATGTCTGCCCTTTTTATTTTTATTTTTTATTTATCTTCAATCATTTCACAGTGGCTTCCATTATACGTTCACATATCACTAAGATTGTTCTTATGCTGCCAAGCAATGTCATTACACATCTACATCTCTTAACTACGTATAAGCATGGTATCACGTCACAGTACATGTAAGGGAATCTTTAACTGTGTCTTTAGGATGTATGTACCCTTCTGGTTTTCGTATTTTTTGTTTTTTTTTCTTTTTTTCTGAAGCACTTGACATTTTATGATGCGCATTGTAATGCTAACCAGAGCAGATGGCGCTGACCTGTTATTGAAAGGAGCTTTTAAAGCCATGTATGAACTGTTGTCACATTACTCTGACGGAGGTTGGTCCACCAGCTCTGAAAACGTTTAGTAAAGACGCTTCCACGAAAGTTTCGTCGCCTGTTTCTTGCCTAAAATACGTCGGGTCCAGCGTGAATGACGTTCAAAGAATCTGGTTTATATATATATATATATATATATATATATATATATATATATATAAGGAAAAGAAGTGTATACTTAATCGTTTTTCCGTGTCTTGACACAATAATAATAAGATCTAACAGGCAAGGGGGGGGGGGAGATGAACAACAAGAGAGAAGGCAGGGAGGTTAACCAGGCACATGCCCGGTTTGCTACCCTACGCTGGTGGCATAATAATGCCAAGCAAAGTATAGGGGAAAGACCGAATTGAATGTAAATGCGAAGAAAGAAAAGTGGGTGAAAGGATGACTAGCCGTGGGCAGCAACCGAACCTGCGACCTTCGAATATATGCATGCTGGACGATGGCAGCATGTAACCCCGCCGAGAACAGAAAGGGGGGAGAGTTGTATCGGTCGGCGCCGAATGTGATGTTCGGGCTGCAAGTGTTTTCGCCGTCCCGCGAGTGAAGTGTCGGTGATGTGATTTGCCTTGACGCTCATACGGCCGCATCCGCTGTGTCACGGTCGCCGCTCAGCCGGCCCTTTCCGGCTCAGCCTAATCTGCGGCGACGGATTCAATCCACGGTGTCGCCAATTTCCGGCCCCGGCGACAGCGCGCCAATTTGATCCACTTGTTCGGGCCTGTGAGAAATGTTGCGCCTGCTGCCCGCCGGAAGCTGCGTTGACCCGTTGTGCCTAATTGTTGAACGCGGATTGCATGAACGCGATGTTGTGTCTTTAAATGTCTCTCCGGTGCATTCACTTCACCAAGTCGTATTTTTCTGTCTTTCTTGTTTTCTTTCAACTTGTTCGCTATGGAGGGAAGGGAGTTCCGTAGCACCCCGGCTACTATAGTAGCCGGGGTGCGGTACAAGAAGGGTATACCCTTCTTGTACCGCACACGCACGCACCCACAGATGCACGCAACTGTAAACCTGGGATTATTTAAGCTGCACCTAAACCAAAGCACACTGGCCTCAAGCATTTTCGCCTTAATCGAAAACTTGTGCGGTCGCCATGACCGGGATTTCATCCTGCGACCTGCGGGTCAGCATCATAGATGGCTACCGTGCACGGGTGAATAACAGAATCTCGTGACTCGATATTCGGGCATTTCGCTAATACCATGGCATATCGCAAATTTGAGGCTTAAACCCTCTGCCGAATTCATGCGATACTTCGAGGCCACGCTATAGTTTGGACGATCATAGCCTAAAATTTCGGCTAGTGACTGTCAACAAAGAATACATTCAAGTTTGTCGATATAACAACTCTCGTTAGCGGTATGCCTGACAAATCCGGTTGCGACATGATGTGGCTTTAAAAAAAATGCTTTGATATCCTTTATGTACCTTTAGCGAAAAATCTATAGCTTATCGTTTTGTACGCGTAGATCTATAGTATCCCGACATTCTCAAGATAATCCCGATCAACAAGGTTGGCGAGAAAAAAAAATATCCCGGAAAACTACCACCATAAATATTGTGCTTGAAAAATTATTATGCAAACTAACATTGTCTTTTCTTAAACACGGAAGTATTCGTACGCTCTGTAACCATGAATTTATCTATAGAAAGTGTAGGTCATCTCGCCTTTACCTGAACTTGTCAATTTACACTTATATGGCCATAAAACAATCTAAGGTACATTTCTTGACTTAAAGAAAGTCCTTGACACCATCAACAACGGTATAATAAACTAGAATGATATGGTTTTTGCAGAATGTGCTTCGAGTTCATTAAAAAATTGTCTAGAAAACCGTAAACAGGCAGTGCAGCTCACAGACACTCAATCCGGGTTTCGTGAAACAATAGCTATACCCGAAGGTTTTGTTCTCGGAGCACTGTTTTTCTCGCTATAGAATAATGACCTACCATGAGTGGCGGTGATGATGATGAAAAATTCATTTGGGTTTAGAGAAGGCACAGGGGAGATCCCAGAAACTTTTCAGATTTATTTCTACTGACGCTACACCTTTCATAAGCACTCAAGGTTCCTTGGCACGTATCTTTTTTTTATGCTAACTCAGAGCTTGTTGATGCTTCTTACAAAATAAACTAAGGTTAAGTACCCCGAGAACTAAGTACCCCGTATCAACGAAGTCTGCGAGAAATTTAGTAAAACTTGTTTTCTTCTGTGCAAATGCCGAGACATATTTGACATACCGACTCTACAAGTAATTTACTTTTGAGTACTTCATAGCCAGTTAAACTACTGTGCGGTTACCTTGGGTCACACAAAATTCAGGGGGGGGGGGGGGGGGAGGAACTCACTGAGATTTACTCAAGCACTATGTTTTGCTCTGCGGGCTCACTATAGGACTCGGACTCACCAAGTTTTTGCTCAAACGGACTTACTCGGACTCACTGAACGTTTTGCAAGCTGGAATCACTCAGGCTCATACTCACTGCTTGAGCTGAGTCGGAGTGAGCCTGAGTAAGTCGATTCCATAGGCGTAAAATAAGTTTTATTTTATCATGATGTGAATTTTATTATTTAGTTTATTTGAACATACTGCAGGCTCTTCATGGATCATGCAGAAGTGGGGACAAGAAAATACACACTAAACATAAAAAATACATACACGAAATAACAAGAAAAAGGATACATTGTCCACAGCTCAGAATTCAAACTGGACACACTGTATTAAGTTCATATGGTGTTAAAGCACACAATATTATTGTCTAATCTGTTGCAGTGGTGAATAATCTTTAAAGTCAATATTTCTTAAACGGTGTTCTTCCATATACTTTCTCATCTTGTAGCTTTCAGTCCGAATTATTAGCAGCGTCAGTTCAGTAAAAACATTTTTTATGAAAGGCGTGACTGTCATAGAATATTTTGAATAAGAATTCCTTGTGGCAGAGCTCGTAGAGCTTGCTGCTCTTATTTTCATAATACTCGTGTGAATTAAAGCTGTCACTCGGTTATGAATTGCTTCTTTCTGCGTTAATTAAAGCAGCAGCGAACGAAAGGGGGACTATGATTCTCCTGTTTATATGCGATGACACACCCTGAATCGGGCAGGGCTGTCTGGCTGCGGTGAGCTTCGCAAGCTTTTCACGGCTGTGAGAATTCGCACAAAAACAATAATGGGGAAACTTGGCGAGTCTGTTTACGGCGTGTATGCATTTGACGGCCTCGACTCAAGCGTAAAAATTGGGCCGCTGACTCAAAAGGCATGTGCTTTCTCCGGCATGTGTAGTTGAAGCGCAAGCGTATTGAGTGTGGCCTGGCACGAATAGCTTCTTCGGCACATTTGTTATATGCGAGGATTTACCGAAACAAATCAAGGATAATGTATTTATGCACAGCGCATTTGCATATCGTATTCAGAGCTCTTTGCTCAACTGGGTCTGTCGTTGGTGCATTAGTTAACAGGTTAAAATGTACACGTGTGACGTAGACTGCCGCAACGGCGATGACATTCTGCAAATGAGCCACATTTTCACCGTTAAGACGCCTCATGTTTTGGTAAGGTTCTCAAAGCTATAGCTACACATCAACAAGGCCACGTGTTCATTTCAGAGCCCCTCTACCAGCCCCTGCAACTGTATATCCCTGTTGTGGCCGCCGCTTGTAAGCATGAGGGACGCGTCGCAAAGCGCAGTACTCGGAGGCAGCTTTTGCCTCTGCTGCGCCAGTTGTCACGTTATCATAGAGGGCGGTAGTAGGGTGGCTAGCGTGCTTCTAGCTGACAGCTGGGCGGAGCCTGGCACCGCGACGTCGATACAACAAACCTACTTTTATCGACGGCGCCTACCTTTGTTTATAAACATGGACTAGGTCTATAGCAGGATCCCTATACAAGGCGCCCACACACACATTAAACGGACACAGAAGATAAAAACCCACGCGGTTTCAAGAAGTGAATGATGACGAATGGGTGAAGCTCTGGCTGT
The DNA here is from genome assembly GCF_043290135.1 of Rhipicephalus microplus. Lineage (NCBI taxonomy): Eukaryota > Metazoa > Arthropoda > Arachnida > Ixodida > Ixodidae > Rhipicephalus > Rhipicephalus microplus. Next base: position 4,887,595 of record NC_134708.1, read on the forward strand.
TGTATCGGTGAGTAACCATACGGTGCCAGAGCGTTGCTCGATTTAATGTCAATTGAGTGATATAAAGTGACATAAAGAGAGAGAGATAGATAAAGATGCAAGGAAAGGCAGGGAGGTTAACCAGACGCACATCTGGTTTGCAGTGACATAAAGAGTCGACGATAAAGCTAGGTGCTACACGGTCCATGACGTCACCGTAGTGGTTGTGTGTTTTTTATACTGTTACGTTGCGATTGTCGTTGATAGTGGTCGATTCTTGAACTAGCCTTTTTTTTCGCAACGCTTGGCACTAAGTTGTTTCCCGTATATTAATTTCTCCCCTGTTAATAAATTACATGACGCCAAAATTACCACGCTCGCTGGTGTTTGGTAAGCGAGAAACTATGGATGTGCAGGTGGCGGCGCCACTTCATGGTTCCCGCACCAATCGACGTGAAGTCACAGATTTCAACGACATCTAGGGCGTGCGTAGTTCATAATCGGCAAAAATCTAGTACACTCTCCTTTGAGAATACCCTAGACCTAAACCAATTTCAGGAATTTTGTTGCACCAACGACGTCAAAATGAAAAGAAAGGAAATCGAAATCGTGACGTCACGAGCCGGCATTTCGGCCGAGATTAAAAAATGATCGTTTACTAAGCATGTTACCTCTGGAGCAATGCTAAAAACATGAAAAAGGACAGTGAAGTGAGACAAGGGAGCGCCAAACTACTAGTTGTTGATTGCGGCAAAGGATAGAAATCAACAAAACCTCCACGGATGCGCAGTGACGTGAAAGAGTGACGTCAGCATGTCACCATGTAAGCTGTCCATAAAAAAAAAAGAACTGATATTGATAGGGTACAAACGATGTGTCACTTACCCAGGTGGGTCAATTCATTCTAATAAAAAACGCTTCCCTCACCGTTTTATCTCTGTTCTTGCCGATGACCATAATATGCTCGAAATGCGCCCAAGAACAAGAACAAGTTCCTTTACTTGGGTAACTCGCCCAAGGACAAGTTCTAGAATGTTTGACTTCAATTTTCTCTTACATTTTTGAGCTTGTGATGCCAAAATCAACGACAGGAGAGTTTTCAGAGTAAATTTTGTCAGTCTAAATTGTTTCCATCATTATAATCATCCCCCTTGAAGGCCCCTGTTGAGGCATTACATAAGGAGGAACGTGCACAAAAAAGGAACGTTCAAACAGTCATTAATTATGAAAAAAGGGAATATACAAAAAACATGGGACATTTCAAACAGTCGAAATACACGTGAAGGATGATGTGCAAAAAAAAGAAAACACCAATAAACAAAATCTCTATCCATTAATTTGACAGGGTCTCGTTCAACCACAACACGGTCAGGTAAACTATTCCATCCTGCAATGGCTAATGGCAAAACAGGAGTTGTTGAACAAATTAGTAGGATTGGAATCCCTTTAAAGCAGCCGGGAACCCAGTGGCCCAGCGTGATTCTGTCTGCCAGGGGACGATGTGCTCCAGAGCCGGATACAGAGCGTCTACAATTGAGGTAGCGGAAGGCGGCATGTCATGTGCTCCTTTTGTTTAGGACGGACGATCTTGTTTCGTCCTTTTGCGTGGTTGCCCGTCGTCGTCACTCCAATCAGAAACCAGCCGGAGCGGATGCGGGCGAGAAGGAAGGGGAGAGAGGCTGCCTCGTTCTGGCTTCATTCCGGTAAGCCGATGCGCGCCTCCTGTTATTCACATCCTCCTTGAAACGAGGTGCATGGTGTCAACCTATCCTGCTTGTTATGAGGAGCAGGTTTCTTTTAACCCACAGCGTGTACGTTAAACGAAAGAAAAAAAAAACATTCCCTGTTACTTCTTTTAACGAGCCCAGAGTTGCCAATCAAACATATAACACACATTAAAGATAAACGTCCTTATTCTGTTAAAGGTCATTATACATTATTTGAAGAGTCGTTGTGAGCGCAACTCTCCGTAATAGTTAACGTGTGTCTTTATATTGGTGGCAACTCGGCACTCACCCCAAAAAAGTAAAAGGGATTTTTTTCGATACTCGAGTTGGCTCATTTAGGTAATGTTGAATTTACTCACGTCTATTCTGGACCAAACAAAGCTGTTCCACTGACCGTTAGGCTCGCCGCAGCTGTCACCAGAAAATTCGAGTGGTTATGCGCCACAGGAATAGGACAAACCCGACTGCCGTGTAAAGCAGGTGCTTATGTCAAATGAAAACAAACACGCCAGAAAAAAAGATGGAGAAAGGAAGAGATAAACAAGAGAAAGTAAAAAGAAAGAGTAAAAAAAGGAATAGAAAAACCACAGAAAGGCAGAAGAAAAGAAAGATATACAGAGAAATAAGGCGAATAAAGGCCTAGAATGATAGATAAAAACATAGAAAGAGATAGAAAGGAACATACACGGAAAACAGAGCAGGACAGAAAGAGAGAAAAAAAGCAGGGAGAAAGAGAGAAAGAGAGAAAAAAGGGGGAAGTATTGACAATGACAACAGTTCTCACTCTTTGGAGAAGTTATCGCAACAGTTATCATGGTTAGCGGATCTTTCCAAACTTGTTTATAACTCAGCGTTCACGAAGAGAGCGCACAGCTGACAGTTGTTATTCAGGAACTATAGTTTCTGAAAATTTACTTTGTTACATCACTCCAGTCCTTGCTTTTTCCCACCAATACCCTCGACCACCTGATCACCGGACGCTTTTCGCAGGCGTTGCTGGGTGAATGGCTAGACATTTATTCCTAATTTCTCAATCAGTTATTATACTTCCCGGAAAGGTGCATGTCACTAACTATCGGATAAGTTGCCCTATTACCGATTTTCTCCAGAATTCTTCAAGATATAATTTTGGCTAAAGTGTGAATGTTGTTTGAAAAGCATGTTGCCATAACAAAACTACAGCGACGGTTTGTAAGAAGCGGACTCGAGAGAGCAAGCATTAATTTCATTGAAACTATCGAAGGAAGAAAGTGCCCGCCATCAGGAAAGCGTTTGAATCTATAAGCTGCCCATTTTTATCGGCAAAAATAAATTTATGAGGGTTTCCGAGAATGCGCTTGTATATTTCGTAAGCATTCATTGCAAAAGATACAGGACGTGCAAAAGGCGGACACAAGAAGTAAGGGCACACCATCGTGGTGTCCTGACTTCTTTCTTGTGTCGGTGTTTGCACACGCAGTTTTCAGCCGTGGGTCGTGCGTCCGCGATGAATATAGTAGTAGTAGTAGTAGTAGTAGTAGTAGTAGTAGTAGTAGTAGTAGTAGTAGTAGTAGTAGTAGTAGTAGTAGTAGTAGTAGTAGTAGTAGTAGTAGTAATAGTAGTAGTAGTAGTAGTAGTAGTAGTAGTAGTAGTAGTAGTAGTAGTAGTAGTAGTAGTAGTAGGTAGCCACCTCCACGGCCGGTCTAGACGAGCGACATGCGCGCACTCTTTTGAATTGAGGAGGAAATCCGCGCACGTTAATCATAAATAAAAAAGATAGTTGTTTCTGATGAAACAACCTGCAGAGCCGAGTGTGAGTTACTTGATCTTCAACAGAATTCGTCTTGAATTTGATGCTTACTAAAAAAAATATTCGCCAGATCCCACGTGCCTGGGATTTGACGTTATGCGAAGCATGCGGAGGGAAGGTGACCGTGTTGTAATTTTTTTTATCGAGCGACATGTCGTGAAATGACGCTAAATATATGTACAAATGTTGCACGCGCAGAAATATGTTGAAGAGTTGCAGATGTTTATACAAGCAGTTGTTTGCCCTTGCGCAACAATGCCACCTGGAACATGCGTACTAGCAACACCAGAAGCTGATATGAAGCGCTGATGCTGGCGAGGATGCTGGCCCTGGACACTGCTACATAAATCAACTTCACCGCATGGCAACTAACCACTGTTGACGTTTCACCAAGATTAGCGTCTATTTGAAAAGTAGTTCCGAGACCTTGCGTAGCTTTGTGGTAAAATGTTTTATCGTCACGCAAAATGCTTGGGTTCGATACCAGCTGGGACCCTGACCTTTATTCTCAGCATTCGTCGGGTCGACGCTACCGATGTCAACTATTTCTTGACGCTCGTGCGTTAGAATTGCCCATGTGTGTTCTCGTCGTTCTTGGGTCGATACTAAGTGTCAATCACCTGTGGCACATACCCGCATACCAGCGGCACATACCCGCCCATGGGTATGTGCCGCTGTATGGCGGGAGGTGTTTGACGACGTACGCGACGGGATGGTGACATTATTCATGTCTTGAACTGCGCGTCATATTCGTCAAACCATCTTACCCTTCCACGCTGATTTTCGTTCACACCTAGTTAAGGGGGCAACCACGAGAACGCCCAAACGTAACCCGCTAGATAGATAGATAGATAGATAGATAGATAGATAGATAGATAGATAGATAGATAGATAGATAGATAGATAGATAGATAGATAGATAGATAGATACGCTCAAAGTCGCCGAAGTTCGCATTTCTTAGCGAACCAATAAAAAAATTGTCACGTTAAATTCGCTGGGCATTACCTCCTCGATTTTAGCAAAGTATAACGAGAGTTGGGCTGCATTGCCATAATTTAGCGGCGGTGAAAGGAGGAAACTAGACACGAAGCGCAGGTCGTAAGACAGTTCGCGCGTGCTGCTCCTCTAGTCTGGCCGTGCCAACTCTTGTTTAGTCCTTGGAATGTCCTCTGAATGGCGTTACTTCTTTATGATGAATATATAATGAAAATATGCGAAATGACGGTACTTGGACGGTTCAATAGACGTAAGAGCAGACTCACGGAGCGACGGACGAATTGACAAACACACAGACAGATGCACGGACGAACGGACGTACCGACGGACGGATGGATGGACACACAGATGGATGCGTGGACGGACGCGTGAACGGACGGGCGGATGGACGGACGGACGCATAGACGGTCGCACAGACGAATGGATGGAAGCGCGGACGGACTGATGGACGCTTCGCCCCACTCATCATCATCCACTCCGTGAATATAGTGCGATTTTTTTTTCAAATGCGCAATAACGCATTGATAGGCGTACGATGGAGTTGTCTCCAAGGCGCAAGATTACTTGTGTATCACTTCACCTAAAAAAGAAAAAAAAATCGCAGCATATTCACGAAGTGAACGTTGATTAGTGGGGTGAAGAGTGAGTTTGTCTGTCTGTCTGTACGTGGATATGCTGTGATGGGTACACGCTGGAGGGACGGACTGACCATGAAAAGCCTCGCCCCCCCCCCCCCCAATATATATAGGATTCACACCTTCAAGTATACTTTGGTGTGAACGCACAGGCTTCAAGAAGTCCACCTTGTTGCACATGGTGCACGAAACGGAGTGTGCAAGTCTAGAAATAGACGCTCTCTTGTCGTTGTGGCATACCGTGTTCTTCTCTGGAGGCCGCCGCGTGTGTGTACACCCCACGCAACACACGCCGAGGCTCACAACATGGCCGGCTGGGCGCGCGTGATGCAACCGGTCGTTGCCGCCGCCGCCAAGGTGAAGGCCATCTGGGTCAGTGGAACGACGGCTGCTCCAGTGGCCGGCTTCGGAGCCCGACGACGGAAGTGGGCCGCGCTTCGCTTTCACGGCCGACGACCAAGCAGCGGAGAGGCCGCCGTCCTACCTCGTATAATACGCGTCCGCATTTTCACCCCGAAAGCGGAGATTTCTCCCCCATTGTCGACTCCACGGCGGGGATGTCGTAATTGCGCAATGCGTCGCCCACGTGAACGCCAATTTGACCCCCGTTCTTACCTTCCTTCAGTGATACTTGGCTCGGATCGGAGCATATTATTCGTCGGGTTAGCCTGCGGTAAAACGTGCCGGGAAAACGTAACGGGGATTATACACTGCGCCCTGCACCACGAGGCTGTACATCGTTCGGTCATGACGGCAAACCAGTCATGAGCTCCGAAGCAAACAGTCGTAATTCAACGCGTTTTATACTTACTTAGTCGTCAACAGGGCAGTCTGTTGCCGTCGTTCTTACTCGAGGCGTTATTTTGTTCCGTTGTCGAGGTCATGTCCCCTCTCGGTTGATTGCACTTCGGTCATTCATTAACTGGTACACGAAAAGCAGACGCTCTCTGCAGAGAGGGTTGCGGAGGACTATCGAGCGTAGCAATCTCTCCTCATCTCTCTTCCATTGCACCTTTCCTTTACAAAGGAAAAATAAAGTTTATACCTACCTCTCTTTAGGAAACGTTAAAGGGCAACGGCTCAAGGCAGGAGTCAACAACCTCTCAGACCAGACAGCGTGCTTGCTCGGGCTGCTGACGTCTTCAGTTTCATCTCGCGTCTGCAGTCGGCAACTAAGGTGGCCAGACGAGACGTATTATGCTAATTAAATAAACGGCATTGGCGTGCTACAATATGGAGAAGGGGACTTACCACCTCCCTCCCCCTGAAAATTTTCACTTTTTCTGTGCAACGTGTAACCGTGACCTCCAGTCACGGAGGCCAACGTACAACGAACATACGTAAAGGGTGGTTGAACGAAAGGCGAAATGTGAAAGTGACAACATACATGGACCTTCTGTAGATCTGCTGTTGAACTTACGATGAACGCTCTGCTGGATGTTAATGATGTCCAACTGAGCGCCGATATCCTGTCGAACTTCGTGGTGGTATTTCTGTCAGACCTTATATTGAAAGTTGGATATTCTTTCTGTTAGGCTTTCTATTGAGTGTGTCCTTTGCCAAAAAATGACGAGGACAGGCGCTCGTCGTCTTGTTTGGCATTTGTGTCTTTTATGCGCTTCGGTTTTTAGCAAGAAATGCTGTAATGACGTTTTCGGAATTTTTCAGTTTCGTTTGCTTTGCTGTCTGCCAGACTCGCGTGGGTTTCAATGCTGTACTACGAAATTACACACTAAATGAGGTCGTATCAAGTGAGGGTCGGTCGTCTTTTAGGAGCTTGCTCCTTTTGCTGGGGGGGTCTCTTGTCGTTGCACCGGCATGTACGCTAGTGCTCATTGCTCCCGCTGGAGGCGCAGCTCTGCTCCTCGTTTCAAGAGCATTCACTAGATGGCGTGTCACCGCTCAGGCGACTCTCGCTCGCCTGATTTCTGCATACGTGACAGAAACTCCCACCCTCAGTAAGGAATCACAGGTAGCGTGGTCTCACCTACAGACCCTGTCCTACCCCAATCCGTAAATTCTGTCAAGGATAGATCCCGACACACACCACATTGCAGGTTCTGCGCCAATAAGATAGCTACCCTGTACCACATGGTATAAAAGTGTCCACACAATTCCGCTTTTCAACCCAGGAGGACACAACAAAACATGGAAGGGTAGGAGCACGGCCACTAGATAAAAACATTGATTTTTATCTAGTGGCCGTGGTAGGAGGCAGCTATGTCCAGCGCGGATACGAAGGGTCAAGGTGCTCTCGTGAAACGTGCGAGGATAGTGGCCCGCTCCAATGGGATCCCGGACTAAGGATCCCACTCTCCTATCTATACTCACACATAAAATCATAATAAACGTTTTAATCTCTCCCTCTGATTCGCTCGCCTGGGCGCAGCGGGCGAGGACCACGTTGACTGCGCGTCGCTGAGCAGCGAGCAAGGAAGGGACGCGCGTTCGAAATGCTGGTGGTGCAACTGGTGTGAACGCCATGGTCGACGCCGCTCCAGGCGTCGCGCATTGCAGCTTCCACAGTGGCGCGTCTGCCGACAGTCCAATGTGTGTTCTCACGACGAGCAGCTCCCCATCGAATGGCGACAAGACGACGAATGCGTAGAGGAATGGCTGTCCAAGACAGCGGATGGTATCATGCTGGTGGGCTGGCACCCTAACGTGTGGCGTGGATTCCCCCCCCCCCCCAAAAAAAAACACATTGTATATAACGTGTATATACAACCACAAAACTATCATGTCACGTCTGAATGTGATGATCGAGCACATGTGCAGAGGATTCATGGTTTACCGGATTTAACCTCTGGAGCAAGCTCCTTCATCATCATTAACTTCGTGGATTAAAAAATCCCCGCATATATGCGATAATTTTTTTTCGTCGCGTTGTTTCGTATATGTCTCAAATCATCTACCACCAACTATATATAGCCCCACTCTTTGCCCCCTTAGCTGTACTCATGTCACGTACGTAACCACTTTCTCTTGAATAGGTTCCAATGAACCCAGACGATGCCAAGAGTACTGTTTAATTGCATGTTTTATCCACGTCCTTCGAGATCCAGCACTGTGAGTACGCATTTCAATCACCTCAACATATATCTTTCACATTCACTTCGCACGGCATATCACTGTCAACTTGCTCCACAGTGTATCAGATCGGGCTATCACGCATGTGCACATATACGGTGTGCTCCTTCTGTCCTTTTGTTCTCTCTTTTCCCCTCGCTGTCCACGCAGCTTCATAAGCGATACGAATAAACAAACGAGCTTTAACTCCTCGCTTCGTTACTTCAAACACGATACACACAGCACATGTTTACGCAGAGGAACTCCAAGAGGACGCTCAGTATCTACGCGTATACGAGCGGTGTACACCTTATGATTTGTCGAGTAGCATGAAGCATACGGTATCGCTTTTACACACTCCTGGCGGTCATCTGTGCTTCCATCTTTAGTTGCCATTCACCATACAGCGAAGTACATCGGTTCAACAGCAGAGCTCCATGTGGGCTTTCGACTTCACATTCTTGCAAAGTGAAAACAATACACCTACTTTTTTTTCTAATCGTAAAAATGAAGGCGCGCATTGAATCTCCGGCAATGAATGAATGCAGTATTTCACTAAATAAGTTTTCGTGACCAAAATGCGTACTTCTCACAATGCAGTTTTTCTAAATAATGCACAGCCAGACTAACATCTTCAGGTAAAATGAAAGCTTGGACTCATATTTGATTCATCCGCATCGACAAGTCCGATTCGAACACGAAAAGCAGTGTTTATAAACTGCACATCAAACCACGAATGATCCGCAGTAGTGCTGCATTCTTCGAGTCCGGGAAACGTGCGCAAATATTCTCGGGCGCCCAAGTCGGCGAAATTGGGGCGAAAGCGGAGAAACGGCGGCGCGCACGTTCGCTGCGTCGGATGCGCCGACGAGGAAGTCGCCGAGGAAAGAGAGATGCCATTACGGAGACAACGGCCTCTGTGACGTCCAAGTGTACACTGTTGCTTGAACTTGATTGGCACAGGGAACGAACAGATATATCCCATTCAGGCGCCAATTATGATGCACTGCCTAAACAAATGTGTCAAATTGCCATCGTGTAGTTCTAAGGCCCCACTATTAAATTCCAATAAATAAAACGAAGCAACTTGTTGCTAGGTTCGAGTTAGAGGCATTAAATGTAGTGAACGCATAATTAAGTGTTACATAGCAAGTCATGTTTCATTTTAACAAAAGAATGAAAACATAGGGCCCGCATGTGTATGTAATTAGTATTTTGTTACATTCATTTCGAGGGAAAAACATACCCTGGACGATGCTTCTGGAACGCTTCAAGTCGAACGATCTGTCGAACATTGTAGTGCCTTCACCAAGGAGGAAAAACCGACAGGTAAGTGATCAGTTGCAGTCACACGCGGCAAACTGAGGTTAAGCCGAGACATACTAAATATGGAGAAGGTAATTACGTTCATCCAATAAGCAATGCGTCTTGCCATCTTTTTACCACACGTTGAGTAATACCGTACGTTACGAGTAATATCCCCTATACTTTACGTGGCTTTCTTGTGGCTTTCACGTGGCTAACCTCCCTGTCCTTCCTCTTTCAATCCTCCTCCTCCTTGTCTGTTAGTTATCATCAATGTCGTGATTGACACGACTAACAAGGACGTAGGCAGAAATTTGTTTGTTGTTGTTGTTGGAGGGGGTGGGGATCACCACCTTGATCTGAAGGGCCGTGCAGGCAGATGTGGTCGAGTATAATTTTGTGCTCTATACATAGCGCTCTCTGTTTTTGGATAAATCCGAAAATATCCGAATTATACTAGCCGGCAGAATTTTTTACAATTCGGATTTATCTAATAAACTCCGATTATAAGCAGGCGTTTTCAGCATTCGAATGCCAATCATCAACAAAAGTAGCGTACCTCAATTGCGGCAGAAACCTCGTAAAAGTGTGATTGCCTCTATTGCAACAAGCTCTAAGGTTGTAATACGAGCAAACGTCGGTGCTTTGTAATAAAGTATTTGTGCTTGCAAGCCTTGTACGTATATGTCTTTGTGTGTTCAAACGCTCCAGATATCTAAAATACACTTAGTGCACTTACATATATTCGTGTTCAGACATTTTTTCATATAAGATTTCGGAATATTGAGAAGAGAGAGAGAGAGAGAAAAAGATGCAAGGAAAGGCAGGGAGGTTAACCAGACGCGCATCCGGTTTGCTACCCTGCACCGGGGAAGGGATAAAGGGGAGGAAAGAGGTTGCAGAGAGATGAAAAGGTACACACAATCACGAGCACACTCGGGGAGCACACACAGTCTACAGGCGGTCGCTCAGGTTTGTTGACTTTAGGTAAAGTAGCAGTGCTTTAGTCGCTTTCTCAGAGTATTGAAAATAGCGATAATATTAGGTCCTTTATTTTTCCTCAATGAGATGGGGGAGGCTGAGACAAAAATCAGAGAAGCAGCATTACCCTTAATTCCAAAAGCACAGTTTGGCGAGTTAACTGCAGTGCAAATCAGCAGCCTTATAAATAGGGTAGCTTAATAGGAAGTTATAAAAAAATAAGGGGTGAAAGAACAGGTCTATCCTGCAACAATGCAACGCATTTTCATTGGAAATAAAATGGATAAGAATATATTGCAACAACTTATAATGCCAATTCAAACATCGAAACACCGAATCGAACCTGCGACTTCCGAATAACGTATACAGCGGCGGTCATCGCCCCCATCCGCTTCATATAAATGTGTTCTTCAACGCCGCAAGTCATGAAGGCGAGTGTATTTTTGCGAGCTGGTAGCTGACCAATAATCCTTTGCACCCTTGAGATGTCTATAGTCTTCCAGAACAAGACCCTCGCTATGAATTAACGAAAGAAGGGGAATTTATGGGGTTTATACCAATAATAATTAGAACTGACAGACAGGAATGCCAAGGAAAGTATTCAGGCACGGCCGTTTGTGCTTTATCCAGTGGGTACAGGGATACCATTTATAAGTGTCCCTGCAAGTGATCCTTTCGTCTGCACATCATAATTATTACGAGTAATATCCCCTATACTTTACGTGGCTTTCACATGGCTAACCTCCCTGTCCTTCCTCTTTCAATCCTCCTCCTCCTTGTCTGTTAGTTATCCTCAATGTCGTGATTAACACAAAACAACGAGCCCTTAAAGTTCTCCGTCTTTCTTTCACTGAAGCGACGACGTGCTTGCCACAACGGCACGCCTCTCGGCTCCACAGCGGAGGAGAAAATGGGAAGCAAAGAGCTCTTCGAAACGCTACATCAGTTGTGTTTGACCACCACTATTGCCGAATATCTGCATGGCCACAACCTTGCACTTGATGGGACAAGTCTGACCAAGGAAGATAAGCGCTACATCAATGCGGGCTTCTTGGTATAAGAAAAACGCAACCTTCTATAAACTCAATCCGTCTGTTCTATAGAGCGGAGCACGCTGCTGTCGCTACAGTAGGGAGTGCAAGGTTGGTTGTGTCCGTCTTGCCTCGTCGTGTCTGCTGCTGTTCGTCAAAGATGGAGAGCAGTCCTTCTTTGGGACGCAACAACTGGACTTTATATACAGCATATGCAAATTCAGAAGACAAGTCTGAACACTTGGAACTGTCGCCCTTTACATCGGCAGAGCCGATAGCACCTGCGACCAGAACCCCCGTGAGGAACCGGGAGCTAGACTTTAACTCATTGGTTGCCCCTCCCCGTTCTCCTCACGGCAAATCAAAATCATTCCATCCCCGTAAGACGAATAACTCCGTATGTCGGTGGTCTCCCCTCTCTCGACCCCCTCTCCCACTTTTTTCCAATTAGTGACATATTTCGGCCATCTAAAATATTTTATGACAGGCACGAACACACATATAAGGAGCTGCTTCGCGCCATCCTCTACCCCTCTGCTCACTGGCGTCTTTTCCTCTCCTCAACCCCCACCCCCCCTACGGTCTCTGCTCTCTGCCAGAAAAGAATATGACCAAGATCTCAGTCTTAAATGTCACGCCGTATCCTTTGCCCTTAAATGTCAGCGTAGCCAAACGTCAGAGAACACATAACGACGCGTAACGTCCAATGGCAAATCTAGAAGGGGAAGGCGGGGGCGGTAGGGGCAATCGCCTTTTCTACCGCCCCCCCCCCCCCCCTCAAGCCTCTCAGCACCCCCTCCGTCTCTCTTCAATGCTTGCTGTCCACCTGCTATCACCAATTAGGACAAATGAGTGGGATCACTGTGAGCACGAATTAACAGTATATATTTATGCCATTACAGGGTTTTTGTGCTAGTAAAAACAAAAAAAAAAGTAATGGCCACGCCCATTTTCCGGTGATATTTTAGGCGACCTTCCCCCCCTGAAAATGTGTGGCTGGATCCGCCCCCGGTAACGTCACGCATTTAGCTTCTTTTCCAGGTAGCGACTTCACGCCGAGGTGTTGCATGTCGTCATTACCTGAATGTCCTTTTTAGGCGTTGTCTCGCATACTAATTAGGATGTAAATCAGTTTTATCCATACGCAGTGAGTCGACATTTTTAGTGTTTACTACAAAGTCTACATTGCGTAATTACTTATTATCTCATACTTTATTGATGTGTGCGCACAGGATCCTTGTTCTAAGCAATTAACAAGCGGTTTGTGAACGAGCGTCCTCGCGCGAAATTTGAAGGGATGGCTACAAACCATACACGAATCAGTGCTGCCACGTCATGGCCGTTGCGCAAAGTGGTTTCGACTGCTTTAACCTCCGAGATGGCGCCACGCGTTTGCCAGCTCGGAGGTCATAAACAACCTTCAGAGGGCGCAGCCGCTTCCTGGCGCGCTTCGTACGCGCGTGTCAGCCCGCGCGCTGACTAGTTCTTCGCGTTGAACCCAATGGCGTCGTACATTCGAAACGAGGTGGGGGGGGGGGGGGGGGGATTTTGGCAGATCCCACATACCCGAGAATCGACGTTATGCGAAGCATGCAGATGTTTATACAACCAGTTGTTTGCACTTACGCAACGATGCCAACTGGCACATGCGAATTAGCAACACCAGAAGCTGATATGAAGCGCTGATCTTCGCGAGGTTGCTGGCCCTGGACACTGTTACACAAATCAACTTCAGCGCATGGCAAATAACCACAATTTACGTTACCCCAACGTGACGGCTGTATCAAAGGAGTACATGTGTAATGTTTACAAAATTGGGTAGGCAGCACTGCAACCACTACTGACGTTTCACAAAGATTAGCGTCTATTTGAAAAATAGTTCCGAGACTCGGCGTAGATCTGTGGTAAAATGCTTCATTGCCACACAGAATGCTTGGGTTCGATTCCAGCTGGGGCGGTGACATTTATTCGTTGCATTCGTCAGCTTGACGCTACTGATGTCGGGTATTTCTTAACGCTCGCACGTTAAAATTGTCCATGTGTGCTGGCGTCATTCCTGAGTAGATACCAAGTGTTATACACCTGTGGCACATACACCAGCGACACGTACCTGCCTGTGGGTATGTGCCACTGTTTGGCGGGAAGTGTTTGACGACGCACGCGACGATATTTTGACATTATTCGTGTCTTCACCAGTGCATCATATTCGTCAAACTATCTTACCGTCCCATGCTAATTTTGGTTCACGTCAAGTTAAGGGGGTGACCATGAAAGCACCCAAACGTAAGCAGTTAGATAGATAGATAGATAGATAGATAGATAGATAGATAGATAGATAGATAGATAGATAGATAGATAGATAGATAGATAGATAGATAGATAGATAGATAGATAGATAGATACGCTCAAAGTCGCCAAAGTTCGCTAAGAAATGCTTCGCATTTAAAAAGCTCTGGGGACTAAGCGGTTGTCTTCTAACGTCTTCAAAACGCCACATGATCGTGGCATATAGTAGAGTGCGCACAGGACATAGATGTAGGTCAAATGGGGGTTCCAGTTCAACATTATTTTTCACACAGTCATGTTTGAGCGCAATGATACAAATACTCAGAGACAAGTATAATGGCTACATCAAGAACATAAAATACAATAAACAGCGAAAAGACGCAAAAACCGACATTTTAAGCAGAGACGTGAGCAAACAGTGGAAGGAAAAGAAATTTACGTATATATCAATAAGAGATAAATCATTTTAAATGAAAATAAAAAAAACAGTGAAATAAATTTTTTGTACATATAAGAAACTTCTGGATGTTCTGCGCCCACTCTTGCAAGCGTACTAGCTCCGTAGGAGCCCTGAATAGGGTATACCTTTTCCTCGCACCACTTTTTTGTTTTTGCATAACGACACAGAACACGCTCTTTATTTCTTTTTGGGCACAGTGTGCGTTGGAGCGGTTAGAGAGACCCTAAGTTGCTCGCAGGCATAATTAAGACGAACTTCAATACGCAGCTCGGAATAAAATTGCCACATCTAAGAAAATATCAGTGTCAGATCCAAGTTTGACAGGAGACCAGCGCCCATAACGTTCTGCTTTCTTTAATGACACACAATTTCACTTCTTAGTGGTAGCTGTGACAAGTTAAACAGAAACATATGGGCTCAAAGTAACCTGGGACGTTTCTCTGCTATATGAAAAAAAAAAGCACTACCATAACTAATGCACACAATGTTGCTCATCACGACAGCAATCACGTGCTTGATGAAGCTGCTGCAAGTGCTCATCACCTTTATGATTTATTATTTTAAAGGGGTACTGACACAAAAACTTGAAGGCTAATGCGATTGAGTGCAGCCTTGTGAGCTTTGGCGCATCTTTTTTGTAAACCTGTATGAGCTGAACACAGTTAATTAAGACAGAACAGTTCTGTGTGTAAAATGCGGCCATTCGATGTAAAATTTTAACTTTTTATATTTTGTTCGTGTGTTCTGAAGTGGCGAAAGTTAAGCTGACTGATTTCTAAGACAAAACTCAATCGATTCAAATAAGATTAACTTCTTCGTATTGGTACGTTCGTAATGTGAAAGGTCAATTTATAAAAGCAGCTTTAATTTACAACTGACATATAGACTTAATGAGCAAACATGGAACTCAGAATATGCGAATTAATGCAAAAATTACCAACATGTAATCCCTAAGACACGTCGTATTTGACTCAATCACGTTTGTTATGAAGGTGCGGATAGCTTTCTTACAAAAATTGAGTATTGAATGAAGTTCAGCGGCACGAAGAGACTTGAAGCAATCAGAGATTTTTCCCAAAAAAGGATGTCGCTGGAAATAGTACAAGTTGACTTGTAGATCAACCGTCAAGGCGGCGTTGCCCTCACGAAGAAATGTTCACTTTTCAAAACGTTGCCTTCAGCGACGTTTCCTGCAATGATTTCTAGAACCACTTATAATTAATCACATGAATTTGAGTGGCAGTATTAGAAGTAAAGACTCACAAAGTTTCAAACCACAGCTACATGAATTTCATGAAAAGGAAGGAGTCTATAATTACTTGGCATCATTTGAACTACATGCCCAATGTAAAAGAAGCAAAAACTATGTAGCTGAGCCAACACGAATTCAAGCCTTTTCGACAGCGGCTCGGTTTGCAGAGAACCGGGTTTACTCACGCCCTCCTGCAAAATCATCATCATCAGCCTACGTTCACTGCAGGACAAAAGCCTCTAACATGTTCCACCAGTTAACCCGGTCCTGTGCTTGCTGCTGCCAATTTATACCCGCAAACTTCTTAATCTGATCTGCCCACCTAACCTTCTGTCTCCCCCTAACCCGCTTGCCTTCTCTGGGAATCCAGTTAGTTGCCCTTAATGACCAGCGGTTATCCTATCTACGCGCTACATGCCCAGCCCATGTCCATTTCCTCTTCTTGATTTCAACTATGATATCCTTAACCCTCGTTTGTTCCCTAATCCACTCTGCTCTCTTCTTGTCTCTTAAGGTTACACCTACCATATTTATTTCCATTGCTCACTGCGTTGTCCTCAATTTAAGCTGAACTCTCTTTGTAAGTCTCCAGGTTACTGCTCCGTAGCCATGTACCGGCAAGATACAGCTGTTATATGCCTTCTTCTTGGGGGATAGTGGCAATCTACCTGTCGTAATTTGAGAGTGCTTGCCAAATGTGCTCCACCCCATTCTTATTTATTTATTTATTCTAGTTACTTCAGTCTCGTGGTTCGGCTCCGCGGTTTATTACCTGCCCTAAGTAGACATGGTATTTTACATCTTGAAGTGCACTATTATCTATCTCGAAGCGCTGCTCTCTTCCGAGGTTGTTGTACTTTACTTTCGTTTTCTGCAGATTAATTTTAAGACCCACATTTCTGCTCTTCTTGTCTAACTCCGTAATCATGAGTTGCAATTCGTCCCCTGAGTTACTCAGCAATGCAATGTCATGTCATCGGCAAAGCGCAAGTGTCTAAGGTACTCTCCATTAACTGTTATCCCTAACTGCTCCCATTCTTGGCTTCTGAAAACCTCCTGTAAGCACACGGTAAATAGCATTGGGGAGATTGTGTCCCCCCGTGCCTTACACCCTTCTTGATTGGTATTCTGTTGCTTTCTTTATGAAGCACAATGGTAGCAGTTGATCCCCTGTAGATTTTTCTTGCAGGATGTGTATATATACTTCATCGACGCCCTGATTCTGCAGTGTCTGCATGACGGCTGATATTTCTACTGAATCAAACGCCCTCTCGTAATTTATGAAGGCAATGTATAGTGGTTGGTTATATTCTGAGCATTTCTCTATTACTTGATTGATAGTATGAATGTGGTCAATTGTTGAGCAGCCTGTTCGAAATCCTGCTTGTTCCTTTGGTTGATTGAATTCGAATGTTTTTTTTTTACTCTGTTTGCAGTTATCTTTGTAAATAGCTTGTATAATACAGAGAGTATACAAGCAAAATCATTACAAGCTTAAATAATGGGTCCAAATACTTATGCTCACCTGTTGCCATCAGGAAACCTTAAAAAAAAACTTCGTGGAATTAAATATCCCAGGGTTAACACATCGCCGCAGCGAAAGACATGAGCTGCCCGATTTAGCCACCTTCGTCGAATGCATGGTTGACTTGTTTAGCTTACTGTGGCTTCCCTTCTCTGCCCGTCACAACCTGCTGTCTTTATCTTTCCCGTACTTGGCCGGCCAATCAAGCGAGATAACTGAAAGGGGCGGAGGCAAGCACCAATTTAACCACAGAACACCATGCAAGATGCAAGCACTGCGAATGCTGCGAACTCATGTAAACCACTTTACGCGGTTCATCTGATTTAAAATTCGCAAAATAAGAAATAAAATATACAATAACCAAAAAGTTCTTCACGGTGATATCAAATTCCTTTATTTGTAAAAGCTTGTGAAAGCCAACAAATGCGAACATCCACATCAACCTCAATTTGTTCAACCAGATCTTGGGATGCCCGCAACCGCTACGACCATGCATGTTCCTTGAAACAGAAACTATTACCGAGTTTCCTAGGCCTGTGCCAGCCTCCGTGATTGCATTCACGGGCAATGAGTGACATGACCAGTGTGATGATGCTTCGAGACATTCCTACCCGAACAAGCTTTTTATTTTACTATTTGTCTAGAATGCAACCCAGCGCATAGCTGGCACAATATTGTGTGGTGGCAGGGCAGTGGTGATATGGCGGGAAAAATTCGGCGCGCTCCGAAGTTGCTGCTAAGTCCGCACCAAGAAGGTTATATATGTATGTATGTATGTATGTATGTATGTATGTATGTATGTATGTATGTATGTATGTATGTATATGTATGTATGTATGTGTGTATATATATATATATATATATATATATATATATATATATATATATATATATATATATATATGTATATATATATATATATATAAAAATATATATATATATATATATATATATATATATATATATATATATATATATATATATATATATATATATATATATATATATATATATATATATATATATATATATATAATAAGGGAGAGAAGTGTATACCTAAGGGATCGTATTTCCGTGTTTTGACACAATATTAAAGAGATATAACAGACAGTAATGCAAAGGAATGTACAGGGGAAGTTATTAGAACCAATGGAATGTAAATAAGAAGAAAGAAAAGTGGATGAAAAAATAACCAACCGTGGGCAGGAATCGAACCTACGACCTTCGAATAACGCGTTCGATGTGGGAGTGTGTGTGTGTGTGTGTGTGTGTGTGTGTGTGTGTGTGTGTGTGTGTGTGTGTGTGTGTGTGTGTGTGTGTGTGTGTGTGTGTGTGTGTGTGTGTGTGTGTGCAGTGGAAGCTCTCGCAACGCCTTGTTAACGGAACTGAAGCGAGGTTTTTGCCCTTTAAAAACATCCGAGACACGTTCTTTTCTGGTGGTGCCCGCCCGTTTAGAAAAGAGCCTCGAGATCAAGTGGCTTTTGTCTGTTAGTTCCAATGATACGTAAATTATATAAGATTGTTATTGCCGACGAAGGCTAAGAAATACTAGACTGACACTCCTGCAGCAGTATCTGACCTGAAAAAGTTACCGTAATGAAGTTCTCCTGCGGGCGAGGAAAATGCCCTTTTCTTTCGCTCGTGTTCAAGTACACTGTACCTTCGCCAAACCAGCCCCGCCGTGGTGGTCTAGTGGCTAAGGTACTCGTGCTGACCCGCAGGTCGCGGGATCGAATCCCGGCTGCGGCGGCTGCATTTCTGATGGAGGCGGAAATGTTGTAGGCCCGTGTGCTCAGATTTGTGTGCGGCCCCGCCGCGGTGGTCTAGTGGCTAAGGTGCTCGGCTGCTGACCCGCAGGTCGCGGGTTCAAATCCCGGCTGCGGCGGCTGCATTTCCAATGGAGGCGGAAATGTTGTAGGCCCGTGTGCTCACATTTGGGTGCACGTTAAAGAACCCCAGGTGGTAAAAATTTCCGGAGCCCTCCACTACGGCGTCTCTCATAATCATATGGTGGTTTTGGCACGTTAAACCTCACATATCAATCAATCAGATTTGGGTGCACGTCAAAGAACCCCAGGTGGTGGAAATTTCCGGAGCCCTCCACTACGGCGTCTCTCATAATCATAGCGTGGTTTTGGGACGTTAAACCCCTCAAACCAATCATCCTTTGCCAAACCACATAGGTATTATATAACTATATAGGCATATAGGTAGTATGGACGTTAGACTCTGGAGTTTTGCGGACACGCAGCACTACCTGTCGACGCAGTTTTGGGTAGTGCAAAGCCCGACTCCCTTGCACAGTTTGGTGCGCAACAAGGTGCAACTACAGCGTACGAAACACTCAGAAAAAGAGCTACGAAGTTCTCCCCGCTAGTCAGACGCGTCACCGAATCACCGTGAAGTGCTTGCTGGTTCACTCGCCAGAACGACAGCGAAAAGAAGAGCAGACGCAACAGCTCCGCGCTCTACGTAACAAGACTCCAGTCAATACTGTGGCATTGCGAATTGCTACGGACGTAATTGACTGCAGTTTTACTGTTTTGCGCAGCTTTCGCGAAGCACGACGGCGAGAGCGCTGGATACGAGCCGTTGCGAAAGTCTTGGCGAATTACTTGCATTCTCCACGGCCGTTCGCATGAGAAAATGTGATAATGTAGGCCTCCTGTTTTTATTTTGAGTAGCTTTGACGAAGAAACGTGGTGACTTTGATTACGAAGCTTAAAAGAGCCTCTGACCGCGGTGCGCGCCGTGCAGCAGCAGACAGGTGATGAGCGCGATAAACATCTCACACGGCGCGACCACCGATAATCTGAAGTTGCACAGCATTACGCCTGAGGGCTTTCAAGGCTCCAAGTTTTGGCGTTGTTTTGGAAATGCGAACACGTACGTCATAGAGGTAAATCGCAAAATGATCGTGACCACAATCAGTTTTTTCTTGCCGTTGGTCTCCGCGATTGCCGGAGCTACCTCGGAGGCCTCAGTGGACACGCATGTATCCCCATTCGCAGTAGATACAAACGGATGATAATCGTCAACAAAACATTCTAGCATGCGTAATAAAACAGTTCAACGAACAGGATGCGAGAGATCGATAAATAATCCAACTGCAAAGAAGAAAATCATCAGGGCCATTCGTACCGGATAAAGCGAGCTTTGTATCACTGATCGCAAGATAGATTGCTCATGTATGTGCTTCATCGCTTTGGCATCATCTGTATGCCCTAGTATATATATATATATATATATATATATATATATATATATATATATATATATATATATATATATGTGTGTGTGTGTGTGTGTGTGTGTGTGTATGTGTGTGTGTGTGTGTGTGTGTGTGTGTGTGTGTGTGTGTGTGTGTGTGCGTGTGTGTGTGTGTGTGTGTGTGTGTGTGTGTGTGTGTGTGTATGTGTGAGCCCTTAAGTATACACGTCTTTCTCTTATTCATTAACGGGGGTCTCGTACTGGCAGACTTGGTGCCTTTAGGTTGTAGGCGAGGGACTAGTGGTCAGCTGCCAGTTAGTAATAAGTTCACGTGCTACGTGACTCCAAACAGGCTCATAAAGAGTGTGCCACACTCGCCGCCATGGGTACTGGTGGCGCTGACTGACACTCCCACGTTTAATTGGGAGTGTCCCCAATAAAGTGTCCCCAATACCCAATAAAGTGGCTGGGGGGATAGCTGTCGTGGTAGCTCAGTGGTAGAGCATCGAACGCGTTATTCGAAGGTCGCAGGTTCGGATCCTGCCCACGGCAAGTTATCTTTGCACCCACTTTTCTTTCTTCTGATTTACATTACAATTGGCCTAATAACTTCCCCTATACCTTACTTGGCATTATTGTCCGTTAGATCTCATTAATATTGACACAAAACAGCCGCTGAACACGGCTGCATGAAAGAGGAGGACGAAGTGAGTTTTCGTTGGATGCTGGTCTGGCGCCATCTTGCTCGTCCAGTTCTGTGCGCTGTAAATAGACCACTACACAAGTTACTCGTAACATTATTGGTGGAGGTGGACGATCCCCGTACCTCAATGGAGACGCGCAGCGGTCGCACCATCGGCGACCTTTCGACTGCTTCGACTGCTGGTACTTCCTCTACGCCGCCCTCATCAGTCCAAGCCACCACCTACGTCACACTCCCGCACCTCCGGGATCCCGGCACTTTCTCCGGTGATGGTACGATCGATCTTGGCATTTGGCTGAAGCGGTACGAGCGCGTCAGTGCTACTCACCGCTGGGATCCCACGCTCATGCTCGCCAACGTGCTTTTCTACCTGAACGGCCCTCCCCGAACATGGTTTGAAAGCCACGAAGCCGACATAACGAGCTGGGATCTCTTCAAAGAAAAGATACGTGACCTGTTTGGCGATTCGTCTGGTCGTCAGCTCGCTGCGAAGAAGACTCTTGCCACACGGGCCCAGTCTTCCACCGAATCGTACGTCTCCTACATTCTGACGTCTTGGCCCTTTGTTCCAAGGCCGACCAGTCCATGTCAGAACACGAAAAGGTTAACCACGTCTTGAAAGGCATTGCTGACGATGCTTTCAACCTGCTGGTTTTTAACAACGTCTCGAGCATCGACACAATCCTTAAAGAATGCCGACGTCTCGAACAAGCTAAAGCCCGCCGCGTAGCCCAAAGCATCGTGCGCCTTCCGAACACAGCGGCCACTTCTTCGTGTGACGACGCCTTCCACCAGGCCCCTCTACGTGACAACCTTACACGCATCATTCGTCGAGAGGTCGAGGCAGCACAACCGGTAGCCACGTCATTACCAACGCCTGCGCCTTTTCCGACCACGATCTCTTTAATACAAGCGGTCGTTCGCCAAGAGCTATCGAATGTCGGCCTACATCCTCTTCCTACCGTATACTCTGCTGAGCCTTCTTATCGTACCCCTTCTGCGCCTCGCATACAACGCAATTCGTCCGAATGGCGTACTCCTGATGACAGGCCCATATGTTTTAACTGTCGACGCGTTGGTCATATCGCTCGTCACTGCCGCAGCCGCTGGGCCCCACCGTCCCATTATGCACCTCAGTATCACGCCACTTCTGCTCACCAGTCGTCCCCATCACTTTCTCCATCAACGCCGACCACATTTTCCGCTCCTACAGCACCTCTGAGCAGACCTCGCTACGACCGGTCACCGTCCCCTGCTCGTCGTCAGTCCCGGTCGCCCCCACAACGCCGTGCTGCCTCCCCGACCTATTCGCAGCATCTCCGACCGGAAAACTAGGCCATGCAGCTTCTGGAGGTGGAGCTGCGTTGACGACCTTCGTAAGAAATCCTCGATTAACATTAACAACGAACCGGAACCTTTTGGACGTTACTGTCGACAATGTTCGTGTCAATGCATTGATAGATACTGGCGCGCATGTGTCCATTATGAGTGCTAACCTTCGCCGCCGACTTATAAAAGTTGTCACGCCCGCCCTCAACCGAGCTGTACGAGTCGCCGATGGAGGAACTGCCGCAATTCTTGGCATGTGCTCTGCGCGAGTGTCTATTGGGGAGAGAAGCACTGTCGTTCTTTTCGCCGTTATCGAACATTACCCTCATGAACTCATTCTCGGTATGGATTTTCTAGCCACGCACTCTGCCCTCATAAACTGTTCAGCTAGCTCTCTCCATCTCGATTTACCCCTCTTTTCCGACCCGCCTAGCCCACCGCAAATCAGTCTCTGCTGCATTGATTTCACGCCCCTCCTAACTCTGTCACACATGTCGACTTATCCTCCACGCCGCCAGTACCTGATGGTGATTACATGGTGGCCCCGATTCCTGCCGTGATGCTTACGCATGGGGTTGCTGTGCCGCATATGATTCTGACGATTAAGAGAAACCACACCTTCCTTCCACTGGTCAACTTTTCACTCACCACCCAAGTTTTGCCACAGGGTATCTCCCTGGCCAAAATTGCCGCTCTCCAAGATGACCATGTCGAGCCCTTCAGAGTTGACGATTGCTGCAGCTCAGTCAGTGGTTCCACTCCATCACGTTCTTGGGGCGCCGACATCGAGCGAATGGTGTCATCGGACCTCGTCTGAGCAAGCTGCAGCGCTTTGACACGTTCTTGAGGGATATCGTAGCATTTTAGACTTTGCCAGCAACTCTTTAGGCCAAACGACCAATGTCACCCACCGCATAAATACTGGCCATGCAACCCCCATTCACCGACGCCCCTACCGTGTGTCTGCGTCGGAGCGTGCAATATTACAACATGAAGTCGGCAAAATGCTTGCGAAAAACATTATCGAGCCTTCATGCAGCCCCTGGGCTTCTCCAGTCGTCCTTGTTAAAAAGAAAGATGGAACATGGCGCTTTTGTGTCGATTACCGTCACCTTAACAAAATTACCAAAAGAGACGTTTATCCTTTACCTCGCATCGACGACGCCCTCGACTGCCTGTACGGAGCCACTTATTTTTCAACTATTGACCTTCGGTCAGGGTACTGGCAGATAGCCGTCGACGAGATGGACCGCGAGAAGACCGCATTCATCACTCCTGATAGTCTTTATCAGTTTAAGGTGATGCCCTTTGGACTCTGCAATGCACCAGCCACATTTGAAAGAATGATGGACTCATTGCTCCAAGGGTTGAAATGGTCCACCTGCTTGTGTTACCTTGACGATGTTATTGTCTTTTCGCCCACATTCGACTCGCATCTTGATCGGCTGTCAGCTATTCTGGACGTTTTTCGTCGAGCCGGACTTTAGCTTAACGCCTCCAAGTGCCGCTTCGCTCGTCGTCAAATTTCCGTGCTCGGTCACCTTGTCGATGCCCAAGGCGTGCGTCCAGACCCAGAAAAAATTCGCGCAGTCATGAACTTTCCCGTTCCGAAGACCACAAAAGATGTCCGCAGTTTTGTGGGGTTGTGCTCATATTTCAGACGCTTTGTTAAGGACTTTGCGACCATTTCACGCCTACTCACAGACCTCTTGAAGAAAGACGCCTCGTTTACCTGGGGCCATGACCAAGCGTCATCGTTTTCGCAACTTACGACACTGCTTACAACGCCACCAATCTTGGCTCACTTCGATCCATTAGCCCCAACCGAGGTTCACACGGACGCCAGTGGACACGGCATAGGAGCAGTGCTATTGCAGCAACAACGCGGACACGACCGTGTTATAGCCTACGCAAGTCGACTGCTATCTCCAGCCGAGCGCAACTATACCATCACGGAGCGCGAGTGCCTCGCCCTTGTATGGGCAGTCGCCAAGTTTCGCCCATACCTGTACGGGCGCTCATTCCGTGTTGTCACGGATCATCACGCGCTCTCTGGCTAGCCTCCCTGAAGGACCCCACGGGACGTCTCGCTCACTGGGCTCTACGCCTTCAAGAGTACACTTTCTCTGTAATGTACAAAACAGGGCGATTACATCAGGATGCGGATTGTTTATCCCGCTACCCTGTTGACGAAGCAACCGATGCTGACGCTATCACGGACGTTTTTTCCGTGGCGAAGAGCAACGTCGGGATGCTTCTTTACGAGCCATCATTGACAAACTGGAGTCAACGCCTCGCGACCGGTCTTTACGAATGTTTTTGGTGAAAGACGGGATCCTATATCGCCGTAACCTTGATTCCTTCGGATCAGACTTACTTCCTGTCACCCCAGCGCACCTGCGTTCCACTGTCCTGCATCAACTTCATGACGCCCCCATGACGGGCCATTTGGGCGTTTCTCGCACATACGATCGGGTACGACGTCGGTTTTTTTGGCCTGGACTTGCCCGCTTTGTTCGACGCTATGTCGCCGCTTGTGAGCCCTGTCAGCGTCGCAAAACGCCGTCTGCCCTCCCAGCCGGCTACCTTCAGCCAATCGACGTTCCCAACGAGCCTTTCTTTCGAGTTGGTCTCGACCTGCTGGGCTCTTTTCCACTCTCCACAGCCGGAAATAAATGGATTGCTGTTGCCACGGACTACGCGACGCGGTACGCAATCACACGAGCACTCCCGACCAGCTGCGCTACCGACGTTGCGGACTTTCCGCTGTACGACATAATATTAGTGCACGGTGCTCCCCGTCAACTTCTCACCGACCGTGGCCGCACGTTCTTATCAGCTGTCGTTCATGAAATCCTGAGGTCTTGCCATACCAAGCACAAAGTTACTACTTCGTACCATCCCCAGTCAAATGGCCTCACGGAGCGCCTTAACAGGACCCTAACCGATATGCTTGCCAAATACGTTGCGCCAGACCACCATGATTGGGACATTCATTTGCCGTATGTGACGTTCGCCTACAATTCATTTCGTCACAACACTGCCGGCTATTCGCCCTTCTATCTACTATATGGCCGGGACCCAACTCTACCCTTAGACACTTTACTACCTGCGGCCACTGAATATGCCGGGGAAGCCATTGCCCGCGCCGACCACGCGCGCCAAGTCGCCCGTAACCGTCTACAGGCTTCACAGGCGCGCCAACAACAGCTCTACAATTCTCACCATAGGGACGTGCATTTTTCTCCGGGTTCTCTCGTGCTCCTCTGGTCACCTACTCGGCGTGTGGGACTGTCTGAAAAACTGTTGTCACCATACACTGGACCATTCCGTATCGTTCGCCAAGTGGCAGACGTCACGTGCGAGATTGTTCCAACCGATCCAACAAAGTCATCGTCAGCTCCGAGCGACACCGTTCACGTGGCTCGGCTAAAGCCCTATTACCCCCCTTCGACATCATCTGCGTAAATTTAGCACCGGGACGGTGCTTCTACCGACGGGGGTTATGATACAAAACAGCCGCTAAACACGACTGCATGAAAGAGGAGGACGAAGTGAGTTTTCGTTGGATGCTGGTCTGGCGCCATCTCGCTCGTCCAGTTCTGTGCGCTGTAAATAGATCACTAAACAAGTTACTCGTAACAATATTGTGTAAATGCGAAAAACGAGGTCCTAAGTATACACTTCTTTTCCTTATATATATATATATATATATATATATATATATATATATATATATATATATATATATATATATATATATATATATATATATATGTATATATATATATATATATATATATATATATATGTTTCTGAAGCGAGGTTGAATTGACAGAAGCAGCTTGCCAGATCCTTGATTTTCAAGAAAACGCGCCTCAAGACAACAAAACAGGAGGGCCTATGCACGCTCGCTTTACACTACCCATTTATGGCCAGCGCGTTGATGGGGGCGCTGGTGGCAGCGTTTTTCGCAGCGCCACCTGGACAGAGCCTGACGTCTGAAGGCTTATCGTGCCCCCACCAAGATGGCGGCCATCAGTATCATCTTTTGGGAGGCACGGCTTCACTTTTGAGGAAGAATATTTACTCCAGCAATTTTTTAAACCTCCTTGGTCTGCACAGCCCATAAATGCTTTGTTGCTGCAGGGCGAAGCTGGTTTTGCAAAGGGGCAACTTTTCCTCAGAGTAGCAAAAACGTAGAAACGTGCCCACAGACATAGATAGGGTTCTCCTCTCAGGGCAAGGTTCGTCACGTCGCTGCGACCAACGTTATTAGAAATAGTAACGTTGGCTGCAACCCCCTACCTAGTATCCTAGTATGTCAATGTGCAGGGCTGCCTTTGCGCCCCTTCCCCCCCCCCCCCCCCCCCGTCGAGTCGCAGCGTCCCACTCCCTATTATACCTATGTTTCGGGCTGACTGCGCTTCCTCCCCCACTAACTTCATGCAATTCAACGACCTAGCGCGGATGAAGCTTCACCTAAAAGGTATAGCAGGTGCGGGACAACCGAACATGCACCGTTAGCAGTACGGAAACTCCCAAGCAGGCAGCAAGTGCTCCAATGCATCCTCACCATATACCCTTTGGCGAAACATTGACACTTGCCTTCCTCACCAGTGAAATATGCCACCATTTATTCACCAGCTTCAGCATGATTTTTAATATACGAAATGCACAAATACCACTGTGGTGTGCACTTGTACTGTCGCCTTCCACATGTTCTAGTGAAATCGGTAGTTTAAAAAATGTTGTAGTGCCCCATATATCACAAATAATCCGAGGACATAAACAGGTGCTAAACACTAGAACATTCATGCATTCTATACTTCCTACTGGCAACATAATTCACCACACAGAGAAAGCTAACAAGACGAGGAACGTTGATGAGAAAATGAATAGATGTAAGATGCAAATTATAAAATATTAGCAATGAGCTAATTAAGACAGAAAAAAGGTACGTAGCAACTACTTTAGGAAGTGCTCTATTCGTCATCAGAGAGATCACATCATTTTCCCTAACTGCACAGTAATAGACAGCCATGAGAGCAAAAGTGCTTACCTGAGCAGCAGTATGTACAGTGCAATGTGTAAACAGACACATGACTAAGCTAAAGTACGCTCAGATCTAACACACCTGAAAGTTTATAATGCGACATGTGCAGCAGGCATCCCTCCCTGGGTAAATCATCATCAGTGTGCTTCAGCATCATTTTTTTTTTTTAAGGGGCAAAGGCGTGGGTCTGTACATCCTCTGATGTTGTACGTAGCTACCCGTGGCACATACCCACTCTAGAGCGGGTCTGTTCCACAGAAGATGGAGATGGGATATGGCGGTACTTGGAGTTTTCACTAGATTGATGCTTGGACGGACGGACAGACAGACTAGCAGACGGATGGACAGACATGCGGAGCAGGTATGTGCCACAGGGTGGTCGCACAGACTGACGGAAGCAAGAATAAAGGGACGAACGGAAGCAAGGACGCGCTGACGACGCTTCGCCTCACCCATCATCATTCACTCCAGGGGTATGCTGTGTTTTTTTATGCTACCAAACAGATAAGCTATGTTTTAAGCGCTACAGTTTGATACAACTTTGGAAGGCTGAAGCATTTCCACCTTAACGATGGATGAATACGAGCCTGTGTAAAAGGACACACACTCTAGACTTGAACGGTGCGCCAGTGATCGTGCGGATGGAGAACATGTAAAAAAACATGAGCGGGGTCACTCCTTTTGTTGAAGAGGTAATCAGCTGCCATGTTTCGGCCATCAACTACAGGCAAACATTAAGTCTACATGGATTGCTGAAAAAGTTCTAAAAACCCCACTTTATGCCAAAAAAAATACTCATTTTGAAAGAACATGTTTGCAGTGGTCCACATGGTCAGCACAATTCAAACCGCCATCTTGTGACGTAGCATAAGTCATGCCTGCCTTGTCCTATTTGACAGCCGGTGCAGCAGTACACAGGCAGCAAAGTTCAGTCAGAGCCAGGCAAAGACAGAACTTACAAACTGCATTGTTAAAGTCATTTCCACAAATCAAATGGAGACCCACAAGTTGCTTTTATTCTCCATTGCAATGCACTACAGCAGTGGTTCTAAGCCATGGGTGTGTCGGGGAACCCTTGTGGACTGGTGGAAGCGATGGGGTACCCCTTGCAGCAGAGAGAGGGAGGGTACCTAGGTAAATTAACACAACTGGAGCGTGAAACATGTGCCTTTTAGTTCTACCAAAACATCAAACGTGCCACATCACTTCATTTTGGACAGTTAATCGATATGTAACACAGCCATGCTAAAGCGGGGTTTAAGCACGCATAAAAGAAAAAGCAGGTGAGGGTTTCCCGGGCCATAGAAATGGTTTCGCGGACTCCTATTTGAGAACCACTGCACTACCCTGCTCTTTTTATCATGGATAACTTTAGTACCAATGACTGACTATACAGAAGGCCTTCTACATCATTGGGCTATAGCACAACTATGTCCCGCTGGTGGTGCAAACAATGTTTTACATTTCGTTTCTTGATTAGTATGCATTACATTAATGTTTTTGACTTCGACATAAATTATTTTTATTTAGTGTCCTTTCAATAAAATTCTGTTGTAAGTTCAGCGATTGTGTTTTTTTCTCATACGCTGAACACAAAAATGAAAATATAGTTCAAGCCTAAATTATTTAACACTGTTGCCTTTCAAAAATAAATGCCATCGAATATACGTACAAATCATGTATGCACAAACATATGTTCAACAGTAGCATATGTTTTATATAATCGGTTGTTTGCACTTGCACTACCATGCTAACAGGAATACGAGTATTAACACTAGAAGTGGTAAGCTGATATGCAATGTTTATGCTCGCGAGGATGGCAGCCCCGGACACTGCTACATAAATCAACTCGATGGCACCTAACTACGGGAGTTGCTCGGAGGGTTTCAAGCTGAACAGTTGTGCTGCCTGCGACCTCTGATGCAGCGCAACCTGGTTTGCCCTCCGCGATCTGCAGACGCTGTGCAGCTCTCACTGTGTGGTGCCCTGTCCTCGGACTTCTTCGGCCGGCTCTCAACTTTCCCCATCTATTTTTTTCTGTCGCTTGCCTGTCCTATATTTTTCCAGTATTCTTTTCATCTCTCCTTCCCCCTTCCCTTACTCGGCACTACGCCGGGTCTCCCAAAAGGCAGACAGAAATTAGGTGCCTTTTTCCTCTTCTCAAGAATCGCTCACCACTGCAATAACCCGACGAGCGATTGAACCATAGCAGTACATAAAAATATTTATAAAATTGGATAGTCAACATTGCAAGCACAACTGACATCTCACTATCATTGCACACAAAAACTATTTTCCAAAGCAGTATCGAGAGCTGGCATGGCTCTGTGATAGAATACTTGGGTGCCATGCGGATTTCTTGGATTCGGTTGCAGCTGGGGCCGCGATATTCATTCTTCGCATTCGTACGGTAAATGCTGCCAATGTCAGCTTTTTAAAATGTGAAGCATTTCTTAGCGAACTTCGGCGACTTCGACTTTGAGCGTATCTGTCTGCCTGTCTGTCTGTCCGTCTATCCATCTAGCCGCCTACTACTTTCAGCTCTTCTGGCCGTCTTGATAATGGTATCAATACCAAACTTGGTATGGCATAAAATGACTGTATGAGGGACATATGTGACTTGACTAGTCGTAACATGAAAATCATGACATGTATGTCATAATTTACATTTCATGGTCTCGCTGCTCTTGCAGTGGTTTTGTTCACGTGACATGTTGCAAAACTGGTATGGTATGACATGATTGCATAGCGAACACAAGTGACAGCCCTAACATGAAAATTGTGACATGCGTGTCATGTAACAACATGACTACATGCCACGCTCATGATGCGCTTGCGGCCATTTCGCTAGCGTCACATGCACAAAATTTGGTATTTTGGGACGTGAATGGATGACGAAGGTATGTGACTGGTGCAACATGATTATCATGAGATGCGTGCCATGTAACAACATGACTACATGTCACGCTCATGATATGCTGGCAGCCGTTTCGCTAGCTTCACTTATACCATATTTGGTATATTGGGACGTGAATGAATTACAAAGATATGAGATTGGTGCAAACATGATCGCCACCTCGTAAATCACCAAATCACCACCTCATAACATTGTGGCGATTTTAAAGTGACATATAAACCTTCCTCATTCGTGCTTCGCATATCGATTCCCACTGTACGTAAGATCTGCCAATTTTTCCTAATGCTGTTATCACTTTCCTGGGTAGACAAACTGTCAATGACCTCAGGCACATACCTGGTGGAGTGGAGTAGGTTAGACAACGTATGCGATGGGATTGCCACATTCATGTCATGACCAGTGCTTCATATTCATCATACCATCTTACTAACCTATACTGATTTTGCTTCACACGGAGGTGATCACAAGAGCACCCAGATGAGGGCAGCTAGATACATATATAGATGCCGAATGTGCTCACAGTACGCAAAGGAATGCTTTGCATTCAAAAATGCCCCATTTTTTCTGATGAAAGCATCAGGTGATAATCATGGTAAACACATTCAAGCTGTGAAAGAGGAACAATAGAGTGCTTTCTTTATTCAATATAAAAAGATACAAAAATATTTATTTACTGGTCATCATTCTCCTTGGCACCGTGTTTCAAGATGCGTGTGAATTCCAAGTAATTGAACATACCGTTCTTGTCAATAGGTGCTTCACGAAACATTTCATCAACCTGCAACAGATAAGATACAAGTCACTCAACTTACCTGCTATCATGACAGTCATAAAAGTTATATAAAAGTTATGTTCATGATCTCATTAAGAAGTTCTTCCTATTAAAACACTTATACAAAAGCAGTACAAAAAGGTTCAATATTTTGGGACTATAATTATGGTTGTCAAATGTCAAATGATAACAAGGGATTACCGAATTTATAAAATATAGCAGGCTGCACTGTACACAACCAAACACAGTCAGCATTTAATTCATTAATACATCAGCATTAATGTATGAAGCTAAATTTTTCGCTGCTGCAGAAATTCATGATCTAAAAAACATTTTCTGCATTTTTCTTTTTCCATTTTAAAACATGAATACTTCCTTGTAGTCTTTTCGGTATGGTGTGCTTTGTGTGCGATGCCTGTAGCCATATATGACCGAAGGGGTGTGAGTAACAACAAGCCTGAAGGAAGTGCAGAGCTAAGCAGCCTTCTCTCTTTTCTTTTTCTCCTTTTTCCCACTGGCTGAAATATATGTGCTTTTGCCTGCAACAGCCTATGCCCCCTTGTGCTTCACACTTTAAAAAATCATGGGATGGGGAAGATGGAAACTTGCGGTAAAAAAATCTGCTAATGTAGGATGTGTGCTAGAGCACACACCTCCTATTTATGGATTTTTTTTTAAATCAAAGGACTTGCAAGTGTCTCATGCGACATCTGCACTCTTTTTTCCCTCTATCTCTCCTGCTTATCAAATTATTACATTGTAAATGGTTAGTTAGACTGCTACAACCCGCTTAAACAACTGGTAAATAATTTTTCCAGCAACAATAAGGAGTAGTGTTCCAATCCAAACAACCTGCCCACTCCCATTGAAAAATCAGCCAATGGCAGCCCTCTGTGTGACTTGTGTTACAAGGGTGCCGAAAGTCCACCCAGTGCCTCTGCTTAAAAACAGTTTTACAGTGACAGCTGTTATGACATCGCAACTCAAGTCACGCGCAGTTGTCCGCCGCCTCCGGTGTCTGTAACTACATCGCGTGAAATTAGAAAAAAAAAAAAAAAACTAGCACCAATGACGCAGTGAGGCTCGTACCCGGGTCCGCTGAGCGCCAGCCCAGTATTCTGCCACTGAGCCACACCAGTGCTTGAGACTTGTTGGCAAACTTGCATTAGGTAGGCTTGATGTCAAGAAAGCAATCGCATTAATACGACTTGTAAAGCACTTTAAAACAACGAAAAAACAACCAGTCGCACAATGCAAATAGCGTAACGAGTTGGCTGTCCCACCATAACAGTTTCTTCTTGTTCCTCTATTAAGTGCAGCGCATGCACACTTCAGCCATAGTTCCTCATCTTCATCAGCTACTGCAAAAACAATTTGCGCAAAATTCCTTGCAAGTCTTAAGCGGATACAACGCTTCTCAGAAGAATGACGAAAAATAGCGTAGTGAATGCCGGCCTACTAGCCAAAAAATTTTATTATCAATGTCCTAGTGGGTATCAAGCAAGTGTCAATGTCCTAGTGGGTATCAAGCAAGTGGGCTTGCAGTAGTTACCCAATGAGTCTTTTGAAAGGCTCTGAAAGGCCGCTCTTCTAGCTTTCCCTGTGACTGTGCTGCGTCTTCCGCGCAGGCCTGGCATTTCTTTAGGAAGTAGTCTTTGAATTGCCCTTGTTTGCAAATCAGGTTTGCACTCCCCACAATAATACAAGAATGCCAATGACCCCTCGGAATTGTTTTGAAATAAATATCAGCGTCAAAAGGTGGCCCCATGGGGCACTCTGACAGGAAAATTTAGACCTTGCCTAATCACCGAACTGCAGACTCTCTGGGCCCAAAGTTGATGATGATACGATGAGCTTTTGGGGGCCAAGCTCCATTTTCATTCTGCAAGGTCGGTGTCCCCCATGTAATAAGGGACTCCCCAACAGCATGTGCCATAGACTGCACGTTTCCCCATAGAAATAGAGCGCTGCCCAGGTGGTGTGCCTAAAATTTATGCAATGCGCCACCCTGGCGAGCTGGCTGAGAATCAGCAAGTGGGACAGAGCCGCCGCGAGGTGTATTGCGGGCGTCGCGCGCAATGAAACGCATGATGAATGTCATGCGACACTACCCCCGGCTTTGCCCGATGTGCGTCGTGCTGTACCTATACTTTAGAACACGCAAGACCAGTGAAGATTGTGGGAATTGAGGCCGGCCCGCTGCCTTTGCGCGGGCTTTGCCGCCTCTTTCTCCGTTCTCATGTCCGGACATGTCTCCCCTCTTCCACTGTCTGCCGCGCTGGGGGAGCAGTGTGACGTTTAACCCCCTCACCCGGTAGCAGATGTTGACTATGGCGCCGCGCGCGGAGTCTCCCGAGAGGTTTTTGCGCGCTGCGTCGTAAGCGGGAGAGACCTTTCCGGGGAC
The DNA here is from genome assembly GCF_043290135.1 of Rhipicephalus microplus. NCBI lineage: Eukaryota > Metazoa > Arthropoda > Arachnida > Ixodida > Ixodidae > Rhipicephalus > Rhipicephalus microplus. Next base: position 4,921,022 of record NC_134708.1, read on the forward strand.
GACATTGGGTAAGCACGCCTTTCTTTTCCGTCCGTCAGCCCCCTGCAGGGCTCGTTCGGACTTCGCCAACAGCGCCTTGCGCCCGCGGCAAACGCTTACGCTTACCTTATGTCGCCCCCCCTTCCGAACGCTAGGCCGAAGGGTGGTACGGTGTCCTAGTGCGTGGCCTAGCTACGCCGACCCGTCTCCCTCCGAAGCCAACGCGAACGCCTTTGCCCTCGCTCGAGCAACCGGGCTTTGGTCCCGGTGTCTCCGTGGATCACCTTTACCGCAGAGACGTGCTCGTGGCACCCTGTGTAGTACTTTTATGCCTGTGGCATGGATAAGCTTATTTGCTTTCCCGTCGCACCTTTGCAACGGGCTGTACTGCGTTTGGTGTTACCACAATAAAGTGTTGCGATTTTGAGCAGTATTGTGTTCTCGCCACGGCGACGGTTAACGCGTGCCCTGCGGCTCGCTAAGACCAGACCCATGCTGGTGGCCGTACTCCTTCGGGATACGTGTACACTACAGGATTTAGACACTTCACTGAAAACTGCGATGCAGCAGGCAAGCAGCAATTATTCACCGCTACGGTTTCAGCGATGTGGTGTGTACGACTGGATACTTTCGCGAGACTGTGCTTTCGAAAGGACGGACCCTGTACAATATGAAGTACGTCTACGACGCAGAAGAAACAGTGTGACTTTTCGACGCAGTGCCAAGAATCGTACAATATAAACTTACAGGTAAGTGTGTCCAAATAGCGCTTGCAAAGCTTGACGTTGAGTGAAGGTTGCTCATCATGTGCCTGCTTTGAAGTAAAATTAGTAGTTTATCAGGCAGCACTGAGGTAGCATTCGGCCTAGTGACAGCTGTTTTGAGCGAGAACATATGATTTACGTAGTTGGTAGTCGCAGCTCTTGCACTATATATTACAGAAGCTGTTTCGCTACACGCTTCTTTTACAGTATGTTTAACGGCTAAGGTGATCCCACAAAATGCTCGTATTGCAGTCTTTAAAGTTTTTGAAGCTGACGGAGAATCGTGATATGAATGTCTAAGGCAACCTTCACGTGAAAGGCCAGTGCAGAGCTGAGATTAGTGGTGTTAGTGGAAATGCAAACATGTTGCAGCGGTCGTGCATTAAGAAATTCGAACTCGTCGTCGTTCGAGCCCAATACATGAAAAATTCATTTGAACAGTCTAGTAATAATCGACTTTCTGGTGGTTCCATAGCTGCCATGCAGTGTGTAGTCAGGGATGGAACATGTGTGGATCATCACTGTTTTTTTGGGAGTCATTGTCTTGTAATCCGACTGGAGCTGTGCACGTGACAGTCAAATATAATGCTGTATTTACTTGTCTGTGACATTTTTTTTCATATATTTGCTACTAGAGTCGACGCTCTCATACCGAGTACCGAAATTAGATTATTTTTCTTCCTAGACATAATGAAATGTCATCCCCCGAGTTACAATCGTGGTCGTGTTACAATCGAATGAACACGGTGTGTGTAATATATGGAGCGATGCTTACGCAACCTAAGTTTTCATGTGCTTTCTTGAACGTTTTCAAGGCAAGCTTAATCAAAACACTTGCGATTTTTCTCAGAGCACCAACCCACATACATTGGTGGAAATAGGTGCCGGAGGGAGTCAACTATACATAAAATCTAGATTATTAAAGACTGTTTGTACATTTGTCTGTTTGTCCGCCCTAACGATACCTCAAACTGCATTGAACGGCCAGCCCCATCCGCAGCGCCCACCAATATTGCTCAAGCTTTAGCGTTGATAGTTGTGTGATTGTCAATTAAAAAGCAAATATTGCGCATACCTGAAGCGCCATAACGACACGTCTAGGTTTTGTATGTCTGCCTTTATACTAGAAGCAGCACACACAAGCAACTCTAAGGACTGTAGCGCTTATCGCGCTGCACTGACAGTGCAACGCGATGCTCGAAAAGGTAAGTGTTTCCAACGCTTTGCTACGACAACATGGTGGTGGCACCTGCCCGTCGCTTTGCGTTCTACACCTTATCACTTCCGAGACTGACGCGCATCTTTCTCCGCGGGTGTGCACGCCTTCGTTTTCAAAGATAACAGCCATATGATGCTCCTGTCTAACATGCCTTGATGCGCTCGTTCGCCTCTGCTACACGCTCGAGGCACTCTAATGCAGCGCCTTCAGAATAGCATTCACCGTTTTTCTTGCACAGAACATCAAATAAACCTTTTGATCACTCTCTCCAGACGCAAGACTATCGTCTTTCGATGACATTTACAGTGCGACATGTAGATTCAAGCCAATTTTTTTTCCTGTTATTAAAACTTTTTGTGCTTGCGGCATTTGTGAATACAACAATAACGCCGGTCTCAAAGCTTCTTTTTCCTCGTCTGATCATCACGCACGGCAGCATGGTTCATGTTAGTGTTTGTATGCCCAAATATTTCCAGTCGCGCTCGACAGGAAACATTTTCCTGTCGCGCTCGACAGGAAACGACAGGAAACTCCAGCACTGGTTCTTCATAGCAAGGGTACTGAGAGCACATGGGAAAAAGCAGTGCATGGACAAGAATCAGTCTAGAGCATCTTAAAGGTCTGGTGGTCTCGTGAGCTATTCGTGTGGCGTGTGAAATGCCCTCCTTTTCAGATAGAGGTGTTTTGTTAATTACAACTGAACAAAGTGCCTCGGAACGCTTAAACCCGAGAATATGACAAGGCTACTCCTGCCACACAAAAAGTTAGTATGTGTGCCTGGTTGTAGGTGATGTCATTCAGGTTGGTGAACCAGTCCAAATTTTGGGCCAAGTGAGCCGTGAACTAAGTGATCATCTGCATAGTTATTGCCCTGTCCTCAAGAACATAACGGGCCTCGTTTGCTAAGGAGACCAAAGCAAATGCCATGACCACTAATCTATAATCTCTCTGTGTGAGAGAAAAAAAGAGAGCAGATTTTTTTTTATATTATGGGGGTGCTGACATCCCCTGTAAAGTTGATTGTACCTCGTGGCACATGTGTTTTGCACATTGGCTGCATTTCGAGTTCACAACAACAGAGCGGTAGGTGGTGTGGTGCTTTTGAGCGTTTGTTGTCACCGCCATTATCATCATCATGGTTAGTGCGTAGCGACGGCAGTGACACCTCGCGGCAAGCCCTGGTGGCGGCACAGGAGAGATGAGCGTGTCTCTTTGGTGGGTGTCGCGAACGGTTGCCTCTAGCGGTAGGTCCCCGGTGCGCGGCACCGCGGATTGTGAGCCAGGGGTCCTCGTGGTAAGTCATGCGTTGGCGAAGCCACCTTGAGTGTATTCCGCTGTTTATTTAGTCATGTTGAGTGTAATGTAATATTGTGTAAGATTGTTTAGCGTGTGGATCACAATTGATTTATAATAATTTGGCTTGGTTCGTTTCGACCGCGTCTGCTGTGTCCATTCACTCCAAGAGCGTGACGCTCTCCATTTCAAGACTCCCCGCTGGCTGCCCAACATAGAGCTCTTGAAGCATCGGACGACAGTTCTCATGGTTCGGTAGAAGCTCTTGTTTGAGCCGGGGTAGAGTAGGCCTAGTGTGCCTAGGGAGACTTCCATATCTAGAGTCGACAGTGTGCTTTGTTGAGAGTGAGAAGATCGGTTGGTTGTTGTAACATATTTGAACTTGTCGGCACATTGAGTTTTTTTTCTGCTCACAAGTGTTTTTTTTTTTTGTGGTTGGCTTTCAATAACGTAGTCGAGTTGGTACGAGAGTCAGGTGGTCTGCCTCCTGGGGTGAGCAAAGCTTTGAGCACATGGATTGTAGGCCAAGCCCAAAGCGAGTCAGTACGGAAGCCTCATGGGTGGTCCGATTTTCTGTATATAGCTTCTTTTTGAGCTCAGGGAGCCTGGCGTCGTTGCTGGCTTGTCTTGAGCTCGATGCCGGGGCGTCGTGACACTGTACGGGACGGTGGGCACCGATCGCTCGGTAAGCTGCTTAGTGCGGCGAGCAAGTAAAGCCACCTTACAGAGTGGACATCTCCTTGTGGCTGCCTCTTCGGCACCTACGCTGGGTGCTGGGTGGATGCCAGTTGTTGTAAGGGACTTATTAAGCCTAGGCTCTGTGCAGCCACCTGTTGCACATGGCACAACTAGGTGGATCGTGGCGTTAATGTGTTGCACTCTGCTTGCCTCACTTTATTTTTTATTTTGCGATGCCCAAGTTAAGAAAAGTGACCTTTGTTTTATTTCAGCTGGGAGTCTCGGCCACCGCTGATGTATTTGCTAGCAGTACTGACCATCGTATCACGTGGGCAAGAAGCCCAAAGCTCTCTTCCCTTTGGCCTACTGCATTGTTCTGTCGAGTGTTTTGAGTGTACACAGCAGGAGTGATGTAACCCGTAGCTGGCCGTCTTCCAGACATCGTCTTGGCCGTTGGCCAGGAATGCTGTCGTGAGATCGGGCGATGGACATGCCTGGGACCTGCGCAACTGCCTTGCAGTCCGGAGCCCTCGTGAGTGCTGGTCGCAACCAGAAAACGTGTCGGCGCGAGTTACGATTCCTCGCGCCATCGGCAACAATGCCATTGCAGAACTGTTACTGAGGGGAAGTTGTCAAGCTGGACAGCGCAGCAGTGTCGACCGGCGGTGGTGTCGTTGTGCACGGACATTCTTTAGGGACATGAGTTGTCACCTATGTTAGAGCTTGTGTAGCTGTTTTCTTCAAGATGTGGTTTGAATTAAAGCTGGGGGATGTGGGAGTGCTAACACCCCCTTTTAAGTTGTTTGCACCTTGCGGGGCATGTGTTTTGCGCATTGGCTGCATTTCGGGTTCACAATTACCACGCGGTAGGTGGCATTGTGCTCACGAGCGTTTGTTATCACCATTATAATCATCATCATCATCATGGTTAGTGCGTAGCGCAGGTGGTGACGCCTGGCGGCAAGCATTGGTGGCGACACGGGAGAGATGAGCTGGTCTCTTTTGGCCGTTGGCAGCATATTTGAAGCATCACAGTCAGACTGTTTATCAACAAATACGTAACTTAAGCCTGGAACATATGCAGAGTTTTTTCGCATTTGGTACACCGGCATCCCTCAGTGTGGACGTCGTCTGTGACGGTGGCTGAAATGTCCAGTTCTGGACGATTCAGATATCAGCAGCATTACGCACCGAGTACGGAAGCGAGCGACGAATGGAGAACCAATCAGTGCACGGCTGCCAGCGACTTCTGTTACCTAACAGCATTGTTGCCGCTGTCAAAATGGCTGCTGCCTGCCTCGGATCTATTAAGTCGTAATAGTGCAAGTACCAACGATGCAGTCATAATCACTAATACATGGGATTACAACTACATCACGAGGCAATGAATCAGAGCAAAAACCAAATCTAGAACGCTGGCAGAAGAATGACTTTGTATCGTGCCCTCAGAAATGAATTGGGTGAGATCATTAGTCATGACAAGCTCCAAGAAAAAACAGATTAGTGAAGTAGAGCCAGAGAACTCAGGTTTATCATTTTTCAAAGCTACTAGAGGCATATTAAGATCTCCTCTAAGAATAAAGACAGTTTATAGAATTAAGAAATTGTGATAATTCATCAAATAATTCAGGGTTGGTTGAGCTGGGAGGTCGGTAAAGCGAACCAACTGCAAAGCACTTTCAATTGCTCAAACGGACCTTGCACCAAATGGACTCGCAATGATGAAAAGTAGCGGACATTTCGCCGCTCTAGAGAAAATCATTAATGAAAATGAAAACTCCTCCACCTTGTGTGTTTCTATCAGATTAGTAAACATCATAACCACACGGGAAAACTTCCAAATTAGAAATGATCACTATCTTAGTGAGTCACGACACATGCATAACTTAAGTCATGCACTTGAAAGGGTTAATTTCTGCGAATGTGCTGTGCCACTTAATCGATCTGTCTGACAATGTTAAGAGATGTCTTTTTATCACTTTTTCAGCCTTTAACACAAACTATCATTAGTAATGTGAACGATGTGAGCAGATCGCACAGCACGATTCGTGCCTCTTCAACGAAATTCTGCTGTTACGTATTTTCGCAGAACCTACGAAAACCTTTGGAGTCTTCCCTGTTAGCTGAAAAAAGAAATTGTCACAGCTTGTCGCTTGAACAATGAACAACGCTAATGTCTGTTGCGACTGAACCTGATGAGAGCCACACCATATGCCGATCACCAGGTGCCTGCTATAGATCCCGCAACATTGAACACCACATAACGCACTTTTGAGACATTCCTGCTAATGTATTAAACCTTCACGATTACCTACAGAGAAAACCTAGTCGTTCTCGTCATTGCATTTTCAAGCAACTCAGTTATTGCACGGATAGCTGCTGCACATGCTACGTTCGCTCACATTTCATTATCTGCTAAGAGCAGCCTCTTGCTGCAGTAGCACCACCTGGAGCGGAAGTAAGTTTTGTCTCACTTTCAACGTATGGCAGAGGCGGAGAGTTTGGCAACTGAACAGGTTCTATAAACGTTGTTACGTGCGGCTTATCGCGTCAAACCAATCAAATTGCATGTCCTATATTGTCACGCCCACATGATGAAGTGTCACTTCCGATCACAAAAATATCTGCTGTGTGTCGCTCTAGTCTGAAAACATTGTGGTTTATTTGTAGAAATATAATTATAACAGCTTCTCTTTGTTTGGCGATGCCACTTGGAGAATGGTATCAGGGAATTTGAGAGAAAGCAATAAAAAGAACGTGCTTAATTTGTGTCGCAGGGCCCCTTTACCTTAACGTCATTAAAATTGCCCATGTTTTCAATAATAAAATCAGGAAATTACTTGTGAAGATCTTTTTTTAAAAAAAATCCCAATCTATTCATTAAGGAAAGATGCCTAAATTTAAGGGCTCATTTTCTTTGGCAGACAATATTAATGAGAACTAACAGACAATGATGCCAAAGAAAGTATACGGAATGTTAATAATAATGTATCTATGAAGAAAGAAAAGTGGGCAAACTGGCTGACAGCAGGGGCCAAACCTTGTGACCAGGTACGTCCTAGGCAGGTACCGTAGAACGGACAGTTTCACAATGATGATCGGAAAACAGTCTCACTTCTCAGATAGAAGGTATTCAAAACAGAGCAGCCAGGTACGTTTTGGGTAGGTACCGTAGAACGGACAGTGTCACAATGATGAAACAAGAATTGAATTGGGAATCGTCGTTGCGACGACGGAAGTTAAGGCTGAAACTGTTTCTTCAAATATATAACACGGTAGGCATAAGCAAAGATAAGTATTTAAATACACCTTTTTATATTTTTATGCGTAATGTACACAAACACAAAATCCGTAAATACCGGCCCAGGATGTGGATATTTGTGAATTCGTTTTTTCCGAAGTGTGTAACCGAATGAAACAAGCTTGCTGAAAAAACAGTATCTTGTGCAAACGAAGACCTATTTGTATATCTGTTGTAAACACCTCTGCTGTAATGCCCAAGGGCAATGCGAGGCAATTCATGAATAAAAAAAAAAAGACTTTCGAATAATGCGTCCAATGCTCTACAGACTGAGCTATGGCGACGGTCACTCCTCCATCCACTGTATAGGGTATATATGTGCATTTAAAAGTGGGAGTGTCAGTCAGCGCTGCCAGTAGCCACGACAGTGAGTGTGGAACACTCTTGTACAGCCTATTGGCGTCACGTAGATCATGATCTTATCACGAGCTGGCAGATCACCAGTATACATTTAGTCCCATGGTCAAAAGAAAAATACTATTAGGAGGTATGGCTCCAGTGCCATATTACTGTGCTGCACGACAGATGGGCTATCTAAACAGTAATTAAGCTTCTGTTCAAGACATTAACAGTGCATTATTGTCTCATGCAGAGACTACCAACTTGTCCAAACACGCACAATGATAGCTTATGCTCAGAAGCAAGTCGCTCCAGTGACAAAAAGATCACTTACGCCAATTGGGAGTTCAGCACAAATGAGTGGATGCATTCTTTATGGTTAAGGTTAACAGCGCGAAAATAACCCACGGCGGTCAGGAAACAGACTGTACAAGTGCTGCCCGGTCCGCCGTGTGTTATTTTCGAGCTCTTACTTCAAGTATGCGCAACCAGCCCAGTCAGCCACTTTAAGGTATTGCTGAAATTCGGGGCGCAATCAGAGGCATATGACGCTTAAACCGTTCAAACTAAATTTAGCCGTGACTCGCACATTTTAGGATCTCAAATACCTGCATATGCACTGCGATAGATCAGATTATGCTTCGAGGTAAAACATTTGCACTTGCTGCATATAAAACTGAGCATCAAATTCATTGCAACCATCGCATGTAAACGAATGATTCACAAACTAACGAGAAACCACGCAGTATGGGCGCGGCGTACTTCCTGCGTTGACAAAACTGCTCCACGGGAGGGAGTCGTCGAAAATCACTCACATCTTCGTCGGTGAAGCGGTCGCCCATGCTGGTGAGAAGCTCGCGAAGCCGTTCCTCGTGTATGCGGCCGACGTTCTCTTCGTCGAAGCAGGCGAAAGCATTCTTAATGACATCCTCGGGGTCGGTGCCTTGCAGCCGCTCCCCGAAGAGGGTCAAGAACATCGTGAAATTAATGGGGCCCGGAGCCTCGTTCATCATGCTGTCCAGGTACGGGTCCGCTGGATCCTTGCCTGTGAAGGGAATCCACCGCATTACAAAAAGCATCCCTCGCGCTACCCAGTGCGGCACTCACCGAGCGAGGCCAGCATATCATGCAAGTCCTCCTTGTCAATGAAACCATCCCTGTTCTGATCAATCATGTTAAACGCTTCCTTGAACTCTTGTATCTGCGCTTGGTCGAACATAGCGAACACATTGGATGTGGCTCGCTGGGCCCGTTTCTTCGTGGGGCCCCTGCCTTTGGTCTTCCGGCTCGACATGTTTCTGCAGAGGCAGCAAGCGTTCGCTCAACTCCAGCGGCTAACGACTGGCCAAGACAACCGGCAAAATGAACTCAATATTATACTTCATCGCTTACCTAGCGAGCCGAAGGCGTCGGATGAAGTTATCTTTCAGGTGAGCCTCTGACAGTCACGCAGAGCTGACAACGCCCTGCTCTTACCCTAAATCAGGATGAAGCACACTCACCCGCAGCCCCGCAGGAAGTGGAAACCGGTAAACATTGCATTACGACTGTCCAATTCTGTAGTGAGTCATAAGAGCGAACGTAAGATTACATAAAGAGACCAAAATAAAATCAAATTAGGGTATATAAAGACGTGCGCGCCACCTGCACATTCAACTATGCACTTTTGTTTTTAATGTGTAGATTTTAGTTATAATGCAAAGTTTGTCTAAATAATATTTTAATGCCGTTCTGTAGTTCATGTTTTTGTAAATATGAAAGTCTTTTAGAAATAATTTATACAAGTTTTATTTATGTTTCAAGCTACTATTTATCAGAAGCATTACGTCACGCCAGAGAACACCCGCGTGTGCTTTCGCGCAACGTGAAACCAGCGCACGGTGAACCAACAGCGATATGCTAGATCACCGGGGTCACCGTAGTATGGTTACAGTGGCTAGAATATTCTAGCCACTGTAGTATGGTCCCTATAATATCAACGCCACCTCTAGAAAGATGCCTGAGGAATGGCTCGCGCTCCCAGCAAAGTTGGCCTGCCTTCAGTTTTAAACAAGCTCCGCGCAGTAGCGCTCGCGACCGACACTATCATCACGGTGGCGGGCGGTACCAGCCATGACCTACTACACTCCTGACCTGCCCAGAGAGCACCTCTTCCAGCGCCCACGTTCTAGTTCATACCTTCTGCCGCTAGGGCCGTCACCTACGAGCGGCGTGGCGCTAGGCAGCACCTGTTCGCTGTCGTCTGCTTCAGCCATCGCTGTGGCAGTGCAAATCGTTCTTATTGTGCATGAATTGTGTATGAATGTGTAAAATATGGCAAATAAAGCGATATGATTCCTCGTCAGAGTTGGCTGCATTCGTGTGGACGTTTGAAGCAGAAATAGAACCGTAAAAAAAGCACACAAAGGGTCACAGTGGCAAGCAGACGGGAACTTTTCTACAAATGAAGGAAAATTTATTATGAAAATATTTCTTGAATGAAAACGTAGTCCAACGAGATAAAAAAACTATTGTTAGGCATTCATTGTTCACACTGAATCACGATGGTTCCAGACGATACGCATACACAAATTGCAGAAGATACGCAGAAACACAGTAGGTCGTGTGCAGAAACTTGCAGACGGCAGATAGCTGCAGTAGTCAGCTCTAATAGTGGCCGCGTGCAGTTTTTTTTTTTTAGATGAGCTGACACCTCAAATGTAAGTATGGTGTATTGCTGCGTGCCATATTGCAAATCGGAACAAGGCAAACAAAGTAAAGTAAGTTTTCACGAGTTTCCTGCCACAGACATACGGGAAGAATGGATCGAGGCAATTGGAAGAAAAGGTGAGTCTTGTGTTTTTGAGAGTCGTTTCAATTCAGAACGAGTTGCAAGCTAGCAAGAAGCACCAGGGTGCTTTAGTAAACTTTATTTCCGTGTGTTATGCTAATTCACTGAGCTAAAAAACATGAAAGCTTTTTTAAAGTACCGCGGCTAATATGGCAGGCTCCACAAATAGTGCCAAGAAATTTAAATATAGCACACAAGAAAAAAGTAAATATACGAAATCTGTAAATTATGTAAAAATGCGTAGCGGTGGGTTGCGAGGGGTTCGAGCACCCTTCCCGAAGGCTGCCTCAACAAATGCCGCCGAAATCCATAAAAAAATTAATGATATGAAATATTTACGTGCTGCCTCCACAGTTTGTCTCTGTGTGTGTGTGTGTGTGTGTGTGTGTGTGTGTGTGTGTGTGTGTGTGTGTGTGTGTGTTTAGCGATGGACAACTCTTGAACACTGGGTGTCACTGAAGTTAGCGACCGAATTTGGTCAAATGTATTTCTCATCTCAAACCTCTATCTTCCCATACAGCTTTGTTCGTTCCTGTATAAGCTTACTTAAGGTAATTAGAAACGTTACGCCGGTAACGAAATGTGGCGATTAACTGTTCACTCTATATAGGGCTGGCAGGCGGTCGGGTATAATGACATAATTGAAGTCCTTCGTGCAATGAGCCCATCGGCTCTGTGAGGGTTAAGAGACCCAGCCGGTGAAACCGAAATGAGGAACCTGGAATAATCAGCGACAGATACTCTATTTATGTGCGTGCTGCATCTGAGATTACATCATGCATGACAAAGATTCGTTTTGGAGAATGCAAAAGAACAAAAACCACTGAAGTCATCGTCGTCAACGGCGGAGTCATTGTACAGGTTAGAGGTTTGCGCTCTAAACCAAGACCAAGGCGCTCAAGTGCGCCTCGGTTTCGGCTCTGTCGTATTGGGTCGCGCTTCGTTACTGAGCAGCCATTAGGAAATTCAGCTTTGTTATGAAACCTTGTATAGCCAATGAGCTCTTCGAATAAAGGGCTTCAAGTATGCCACTGGACTCGACCACGTACCATCACTAAACATCAATCGACGAATGTAGTCATCTAAAAAGACATTTACAAAGGCTGCGAGAAAATATGAAAATGCACTAAATGGGTATACAGGTACTTCCCCAGAATAAAATCGTGGCTATGCTTTTTCTTAACCTCCCCATTTGGCTTGTTACATTTTGGAAAAATTAATTACAAAAAAGGTGTTATGGACTGTTATTTTGCAATCTTGCTAGCCATGCGTATACGCCTTTACCTTTGATGAAGGTTCAGGAAAGCATCGCTGGGAGCCCAGCGACCGGTCGAAGGTATGCAGCCTGCATTTTACCGCTGAAGATTACAGAACAGTGACGAAAAGGAAGATGTTGAAGCCCACAGCCGTGCCTTCCTTATTTCCCGCTTCTCCTGATCCACGTGGGCAAGATCCAATGCCGCGGAAAAAGCGGCTAAAACGAACGCAGGGGGAAACAACGCTGGCACCCATACAAGTAAAAATACTGTAAGTAAAACTTGAAGTCTAACACAACAACGGATAAGAATAATGTTAGCAGTATTCCCTTATGCGTTTAGCGGGACAATATATCTGTCATGCTTCGCTATTTTTTCGGCTTAACAGGGGAACGTCCAACGCAGATTCTTCTCAAGAAGAGCGAGCATCAGCGGAGCCTGGGGAAGTATATAGTTCTGAAAACCCAATTGAAACTGCACAAGAGGCCGAGTGGTTGCATTTTCCATCAAGTCAGGACAACATGGAGGACTGTAGTTCAGTTATACAAGGGGAACACCAGAAGAGGCCAGTGCGGCGCTCCATGACGTCGCAAACGTCGATCGGTTTGAAGAAGATGCGCTCCCTGGTCGCGGCAACTAAGACGTTGCGGCGGAAGTGCAGCAGGCTGAAAGAAATGAACAGTAATTTGCATTCACAGCTAGAGAAGCTAAAGAAAGATTTTTTCGAGATGAAAGCCCTCGCCGAGGCGAATGGCGCTCTAACGCTGCAGGTACGCAGTTACGTCAGTGGACGAATGTTATATTAATCCTTTTATATTCGCACTTAATTTTAAATGACTCTGAACATAATAACAATTTAGGAGTAAGTCAATTCTATCAACATCACCCGTACTACGAGAGGACGTCCGGTGAGCGAAGGAATTCTCGAAACTATAAGAGATTGTAAAGGTGGCGATGCTACCCTTAAGTTCTCGCGCATCGGCTAGCAGTGACGTCATACTTTGACGGCCTCAGGTAATGTCTAAGACTGCTGTGTTAGTAGATGCAAGGTCTGAAGTAGCAAGTTTCAAAGAAATGTTCTCAGCCAATGCGGCCAAGTACACAAGGAGCGACGCAACATAAAGCGACGTGCACGTGTCGAAGATTGTTCGCCAAACTCAGAACATTAAACCTAGTCTTAATTTTTTCTGTTCTAATAGTCGTATGATCGGAACAGGAACGATAGAGAATTATCAGGTACTCATTTATCAGTCTATTAACTTAGTGTCCCTATACTTTTTTGTAAGAAACGTCAGAAAGGGGAGGATGGAAGCTTGCAGTAAAAAACCTGTGAACAGGGGTTGTTCCCATTCTTTAATCGCTGTTTACACACACACAAACACTGAAAATAATCATGAACCAACTCGCTTAATCAGTAGTTTTAGCAAAGTTGTTTCGAGGCGGCGTTTCGACAAGCAGGCTTGTTTTCTGAAAGACTGAAATACAATTATAGCCTTAAGGATGACAAGTCCGCTGTCATGATGTCTGCTCGAGAGAAACTCTGTTTATAGATTTTCTTCTTCATATAAATTTACGTGACATTTTAGTGTACGCCGATGCTGGCAATCTTTCTGGTCATACGAAGGTGTAGGCCTGACATAAGGACACGGAATAAAAGAAGGTTGGTGGGTAAGCGCGCACATGAGCAAGTGTTTAAGATACGAAGGTCGGTGTGTACCCCCTTGCGTGATTGGCGCACCCCGAGTTTATTCCTTTATCCTGCGAACAACGAGTTCAAATTTCTGTCGTCGCAAACAATTAGGGACATTGGACTGACAACTGGAAAGACAGTAATTTGCAAGCTGTGTTGTGTTGGTGCTATGGGCCGATCGGTTTATGCTCGTACAGGAAGCCACGCTTGACGCACATGTGATGTCTGCCTTATAAACTTGAGCGAGCAGCATTGCATTCAAAAAGGAAGGAATGGTTTGGAAAGTGTAAGTGAACAGTTTCCGCTAGTCCGTATGTGTGAGTCGGTGGCCGGTTACTGAACATGACGCAAGTCTGAAGTTGCGCAATTCATTAATGTAGCATAGCTGCAATTGAATGTCCACGTGGTGACATGAAACATCTATTATTGTCTTAAGAGTAAACGCATATCTTTTCTCGCGATTATGAATTGTTGAATAAGGAATGATGCCAAATGCAAGGTTTCGACAATCAGGTGCACTATTCTTTGTCAGGACAGCAACAGCCTCCTTTAGTAGCGTGTGTGTGAACGTTTGCTCACTCTCCCACAACATCTAAACTTGTCTTGACAAGGGCAAGTCCAGTACGTAAATGTCGAATTGTTGGATGCGCCGGCATTCCCTGCTCTACGATGTTTCAGCGGGTCAAGCTTCCATTCTCCCCTGCACTTCCGCTTTCTTCCAGTATGTTATCTTGCGCGTGATTTACGCATTTCAACTGCCCTTTCATCATCAGGAAATGCTGGACGAGAACGACAAGAAGGCTGAATTTTTGAAGGAGCAATTGCAATGCCTGCGTGAGAAAAATCACCGTTGGAAAGAAGTGACCATCAGGCAGGCCATAATGTGGCAAGCTAAATCACCCTGCGGGTACGAAATGTTGCGGAGGTCTGGGTGCCTCACCCTTCCAAGTCGCATGACACTGAAGCGTTACATTGGCTACTGTACTGGAGCAGTTGTTTCGTCGCTAATGAAGCAAAGGCTGCACACGGAAAGCACACACTTGTCCGAACGGGTACGTTACTTCGATCAGAATTATTTACAATATGCACGCGAATAACGAAGGAAGCAGCGCACGCGGCAGTGTTTGACTGATCAAAATACATGCTAGTATAGCCGAATGAAAAGTGATTTAAAGTGAATAAACAGGGACCAGACCTGTGGCAAGGATTACTCGAACGTAAGATGTATTGTTTAAGAGTATACGGCAGTGCGCTATGTTTGCTCTAAACCCTAATCATTTCTGTTAAATTATGGGTCATGTACGGAACAACAAAGAAGGTTATTTATATAATTAACTGTCTCCGCCGATATATAACGCATGTCTGTTAACAGTGAATTCCCCCCCCCCCCCCCATTTTTTTTGTTAGGAAAAAATGGGCTCTTTGATTGTGGATGAAATGTCTTTAAAGCAAGCACTGACGTACGAAAAAAAAGGAGACAAAGTCCATGGCCTAGTCGAAATGGGAGGCCTAGAAAAAGAAGTGGGCATTCAGAACGAGCTGGCCACACACCTTCTCGCCTTTGTATTTGTAGGCTTATCAACGCACTACACGTAAGTGAATCATCACTTTGTCTATCACTATACGTTTCGCTGTGACTGAAAGACTAACCCCACCTATAGATATAAAAAGAAAACGTTGTCTTTAATTAACCAATGATGTGCTATTCCGCGACCAGGGCTGAAAGTCTGGGGAGGGGCAGGGGGAGTCGTCTTCTATTTTTTAAGGAGGGCTCCCCCCCCCCTTTCCCCCGGCAAGTCAACTTTAGCATTGTGCACTTATTTGACAAGCACTCGAGATGAGCAATTGGCTCTCCTCCTCTCTCCAACGGAGTGAGATTTTAAGCCCAGCTGACACCGACGCTACAGAATACTGCTAATTTTTATCTTTTTCAGGCTACCCGTGGGATATTATTTCACGCAGTCAGTAAAAGGAGACCACCTGCATCAACTAACACTTGAAGTAATTAAGTCCATCGAAGAAGCAGGATTCCAAGTGGTCCGACTTGTAGCTGACAACCACGCTTCGAACAAAAAGATGTTCACCATGTTAGGGAATGGTCGTATGATGCCAGTTGTGCCGTAAGTTGCTAAGTATATATTTTTGCTCTCAGCTCGCATTAAGCTGTGCGCAATGCCTAGTGTAAATATTTTTTTATATGTATTCGCAGTGTGCCCTCAATGTATGCATGGATCGAATCCCAGCTGCGGCTGCTGCTTTTCCGATGGAGGCGGAAATGTTGTAGGCCCGCGTTCTCAGATTTGGGTGCACGTTAAAGAACCCCAGGTGGTCGAAATTTCCGGAGCCCTCCACTACGGCGTCTCTCAAAATCATATGGTGGTTTTGGGACGTTAAACCCCACATATCTATCAATCAATGTATGCACGCGCATGCATGCCGTGTTTGAGTGAAAAAAAAAACAAAAGACTTGGTCGCACAAAAAAAAAAGCCTGTATCAGCATCAGAGCCCCCCCCCCCCCCTTCTTTTTTTTTAATCAGCGCTGCCATATAAGAAAGCCGTGTCCATAACAAGATTGCTATCAACAGTACAATCGCTGTAAATAGCCCGTCTTTACAAATCAATTGACGTTACGCGTTTGCGTAATGTATGCGCACCTGCATGCGACTGTATGAATGGGTGAGTATACTTAAAGTTTCGGAAGATTTAAGGTGTAGGTAATCTCAATAAAACACACACACAGACCTGCAGGATCATGGCATGAGTGGAGAAATTTTATAATAAGGTAATAATTAACAACGCACACGTCCTTCGAATGGCTAACATTTACATTACTTTGGTAAAAAACAGAAAACCGTATATGCAACTAATTATTCACACCGCAAACGCCGCCTTTCTCCAATTTATTTATTCATTTTTTTTTGTTGTTGTTGCAGACATCCAATGGATATGAATCGGAGGCTCTTCCTTTCTTTTGACCACTGCCACATCCTGAAAAATCTCCGCAACCAGATGTTGTCCACCAAACGCGTTCTGTTCAACAATGGGCATTACTACAGCCCCACGTATTTGAGAAAGTTGCTGGACATAACAGAAAAACAGTCGTCGTTCAAGCTTGTTCGGAACCTTACGCAGAAGCACGTTTACCCGACGAACTTCGAGAAATTAAGCGTGAAGAGGGCCGTTGAAGTGTTCTCTCCACAGGCATGTATAAGAAAAGGTGTAAACCCATTTAGCGTTAGTGTCACACACTCCCAGATTCTCTGTATTCCTTGTAGACATCACAATGCGTGACGCACACAGGTCATGCAGGAAATGCCTTTTCGTTAGCTGTAAATTATGTATGCTTCCTGCAACCTGTATTACACAAAAAAATACATCTAATTGAGCTAGAATCATGCTCGCAGTTTTCTATCAGTAGTGACGTTTATACTTCTCAAATTCTTTGGCGCGCTCGGGCAAACTTTTATGCGCTAATATTACGCCACAACTCATTTTACATCATATTACGTCAAGTGAATGTTCATGCAGAAGCAGAAAAAATTTTGCAGCTTTTCGTTCAAATGAAGCAGTACAAAAACTGCCTTTTAATAGTAATTCACCGCAAACGATACGTGAATATTCATGTTAGTTTCTGGTTTATTTGTTTGTAGAACCCAAACGGAAGCAAATGGTGAAAATGTAATTCAATACGTATATAACTGCTAACATATTTATCAGTATGGTCACATAAAAACATGCACATGAGCTGCTGCTACTGCTGCTGCTAACAGCGCATGGTTATCTGAACATACAATTTCCCTTTCTTAACGAATGTACCTGCGCGTATTGCTTACCACACAATAATTACGTATCATTAGAGCTTCTATAAATATATGTTCACTAACACAAACTCACTTAAAAGTGCACGTTATTGATGACTGCAGTGCCACTTGTAACTCGTCTCACTTGCTGTATACGAACGTCCAAGCTTAGAAACCTCTCTCTAAATAATTCCGATCATTTTTAATATGTCGCGTCTCCTTGGTTTCTAGGTGACATCGGCCTTACGATACCTCTTACAATACGGCCGCAGATTTGGCATTTTCGGGTTTGAAGACTGCCTGCCAACCATCGAGCTGATGGAAATGATATTTAAATGGTTCACCATACACAACATAAGAAATACAACCTTCCACGTAGTAAGCCGGGACCAAAACAGGATGCCGTTCAGTTCCCCAGATGATGACAGGTACATTCCATTTATCCCGCTAGGTTTCATATTTTCTACAATAAACTGCTTTATTTTCAGGTTGATATGGCTGGAGCAGGAATTTCTGCCCTTTTTCGCAGCATGGAAAGCCGCGGCACCACATAAGAGGGCATTCATATCTCTTGAAACATACGAAGCTCTCCAACTGACCACAATGTCCACAGTACAGTGCACACAATTTCTCATCCGTTCAGGTTTCCTATACGTGTTGACTGCCAAATTCTCCAGTGACCCTGTCGAAGCACTTTTTTCCACCATCAGACAGCTTCAAGGAAGCAACGATCAGACAGACGCCCGTGCTGCGCTTTCATCACTGCAGAAAGTCCTCGTGATGGGAATGATGCACTCATCACCAAGCGGCAGTACAGAGCAAACAACGTCTCCTCTTGGATCGCCCAGTGCAAGGCAGGCGTCGTGCTCCACAGCAGTAAAGCAAGCCGGACAACCTCTGGAAATGCACTCGCTAGTAAACCAGAATCAAGGGTCGTCAGGCGAGTGCGCGGCATCGACATCTGCTACTATAACCCAGACGATGCGGCCACATCTAGAAGCCCTGCAGACTTGCCGTGGTGCGCTTTTCATATCTCGTTGATTCCGTGTAATGGAATGATTTACATTATTTAAAAATTATTACACACCGTCCAACAATTCCCCACTATACGATATTATGCATATATTATAAACTCTGCGCTGCTTACTGTGTTACATGCAAGCCGCGTGAGGCAGCGTTTGCGTCAGTGCACGATGTAGATGAAAACATGCTTCTCAATCAGTTATACTGTGTATGTATGTAACGATAAGTCCATGGTACAAGCAGGTACTATGGCTTACATTTAAAAATATAACATGCTTTCACCAGGCGCCCACACAACTCGACTAACCGACGTCCCTTTCCCGCAATCGGGGAAGAAATTTTCGGCGGTTTTGAATCGCTGTCATAACTGGCACACAGATGATGGCATGGCTCGTTTGCGTTCGCCTTACTCTCTTGAGATGCTGTCCCTTCCTAATCCCGTCGTCTTTCTCTTGCTTCTTCTCCTAGATTTTTTTTTATTTTTAAACGTTTCTCCCTCAGTTTTTTTTATGTTGTTGTTTATACTATTCTCCGGACTTCTTCCCTCCTGTCGTGACAAGCTATAAATCGACGCGGAAAATGTGTAAATATTATTATACCTTGAAAAAGACGGGGCTCTCCCGACGCAAACGTCGGCTGAATGAACAGTTATCTTGATGATATGTGGGGTTTAACGTTCCAAAACCACCATATTATTATGAGAGACACCGTAGTGAAGGGCTCCAGAAATTTCGACCACCTGGGGTTCTTTAACGTGCGCCCAAATCTGAGAACGCGGGCCTACGGCATTTTCACCTCCATCGAAAGTGCAGCCGCCGAAGCCGGGATTCGGTCCCGCGACCTGCGGGTCAGCAGCCGAGTACCTTAGCCACTAGACCACCGCGGTGGGGCAACAGTTGTTATCTGAAAGCGCATTAACATCCATATATATATATATATATATATATATATATATATATATATATATACATATATATATATATATATATATATATATATATATATATTTCTCATATTTTGTATACGGACACGTGTCGGTTTAATCATGCATGCTTATCTATATACTGATAAAATTCTTGCACACTTTTCATTTCTACCTTCCCACAGGTGCCCCACAGCCAGGCATAAGGGCCAGCACGCTTGGCCTTATAGCGGGCTTCCTGGTGAAAGCAGCTGAGGATTGCATTACTTGCGACGACTGCATCGGCAAAATCAAGGCTCCCAGCTCATCTGGACCAGCTACTGCTGTGATATTTAATTTAGACAGGGGAGGGCTTTCATACCCAACGATCTCATTTCTTTCCTTTGTGAGCACTCTAGAAAGGGCCGCGGAAGCATTTGCGCCATTGGCCATTTCCAAAAAGAGGCCGATGGCACTTTTTGTGCAAACTGTGCTACCTGCAGTGGCCTTGAACCCTCTTTTCAGCCATAAAGGCGCTACTAGCGAGCACCGAGAAGCCATGGCGCGGCTAGTGTTGCAAAAATTTAGCCGTCCTTTCTTCTCAAACTACGTGCGGGACAAAACAGCCAAAGAAGGAAAGAGAAAGAGAATAGCCGAAAAGCCAAAATCTCGCAAGATTTTAAAAGTTTAGTTGCATGCCTCCATTGTATCATGTACGCGCCCAGAACCTTGCTAGCACATTTTATTGAACTATGACCCAAATGCACGCAGCTCTGTACGCGTACATATGTTTTTCTTTATTGCAGACACAAGCCGTCACTGTGTGCCAGCAAGTAGGATATTCTTCGAAAGTGCAGAAACTTTGTTTGAAACATCAGCTTTAACTGGCATATTGTGGCACGCATAAGTAAAGCGACAAATGTGTTTTGTTTCATTTTGAAGTGCTGTAACATTGCTCGAATCACACGCATACACTCGCCAAATTCTTTTAGCAGAAACCTTGATATCACTTTGAGGGATCTGCTTTTCATTGACAAACGAGTATAATGGCACATTTTCAGCATGTGTACGCGCCCCAACTGCGGGTGTCGCCCTTGGGCGCTATCAATCAAACATAACCACTAGTACAACAAAGGCGGTACTATTCCGCCCTAAAAATAAGTCTGTTAATGAAAACATACATTTCAAGTATGGCGATACTATTATTGAGTTAGTAAATTGTATAAAAATTCTTGGAGTTACATTTTCGAGCAATATGCTTTGAAACGATCGCATTTACAGTGTGCTGGGTCAGTTATCTCGCGTAGAGGGCACGGTGTACAGTGGCAAAACTGTTCTACTATACAAGGTAAAATTCTTACTTTATAAATGACTGTTCTGTTGGCATCTTGCTTATTGTTTCTTGGTATGAAGGACTACGACTAACACGCGCTTACAAAAACTGTACCTGATGCAAAAGACGTATATTAGAATAATTTTTTACTGGTCGTATGATGCTCGCAGAAGTGAATTGTTTCAACAGGCTGGAATACCACCCCTACATCGTCTCTACGATTTTAAGTTAGCATTGGTGGTCAGGCGTCAATTTCAAGAAAGTCGACATTATTTGTACGACCTCTCGAAACTGCAGCCAAATAATTTGTTCGAAACATGACATAAAGAAACATGGAAAATAAAAACTTCGAGAACAAACTACTCCACAGATAGGTTGTTCTACACAGTTTCTACGTTAATTGATAAATATGTGAAAGCTGGCATAGATTTCTTACTCTGTACCCGAACTCAATTGCACGATATACACATGTATAGTTTTCAAGATTTCTTTGCAGTTGCTACATTGTTATCATGGTTGCTATTTTTATTTTTAGAATTTGAACTTGATATTTTTGTAATTGTTGCTTAGATAACATTGCTAACTGTTTGCCAGTGCTGTCGTGCTAAAGGCGTCTGTGGGCCTATGTCAAGCTGCCTCTTTCGAAGAGCAGCTTTTACCTGCCGCTGTCCTTCATCAAACTATTGATGAAAAATAAAACATTATTATTATTATTATTATTATTATTATTATTATTATTATTATTATTATTATTATTATTATTATTATTATTATTATTATTATTATTATTATTATTAACTATGCTCGACAAGATGATGATAATGATGACGATAAAAACTTTATTGGGGTCGCAATGTGTTGCCCTCGATAGGCACATCACTGCCTTTACCATATCGTCTCATCGCACGGACATATAAAATCATAGAAACGCGCATCGGCCAGCGCTCCCCGTTCCAGCAGACAAACTCCCGTAGCGAAATTTGACGCACAATTTTTGTTGTGTAGGTCACAGTAAGAGTTAAAGCTTCAATTCCTGTGTCTCTCCTTGATATGCGTCCGTGGGCGTATGTGCATTATTCTCTTCTATCAATTGACTACAAGTGTAACACCTGTCCAGGGCGAGTGTCCAAGGTAAGTGCTCAACAGGGGCACTGCGTTTCACCTGACGCGTCCTAAACAACCTAAAATCAGTTTGATATTCTATTACCAATGAGTACATTATTAGTCAAAAGCTTTATGAATACTAAATTGAAGTTTTTTTAGGCTGGAATGGCAAAAACAACCATGCAGCAAGACATTTCTACGCAAATATACAGCTTTAGAAGTCAATCAACCAGTATAGCCTAACTACTAAAATGTAACACATAGCACACGTTAGCCTTTTCAGCAAAAAACAATCACACGTATAGGCAGTTTGTCACAGAAGCAGACGCATGGTATCAGTCCGTCGCCCTCCTGCCGGCCGCACAGTAGCAGACGAACAGGTTATAGGTAGCGCCACCTACGGCGAGCGATTGAACGAGAGCGGGGACACGCGCTCCCATAGGAACCCCGCTATCTGAACAGGTCAGGAGTGTAGTAGGTCATGGTACCAGCAAAACGTTTTTCATCTTTGGCCTATAGGGGCGCGTCATTCGAGAGTTAATTGAGACCTGCAACTGTGCATCGCTAATTCGGAGGCTATGCAAAGTGTTGAGTTGTTTCACCGTCTGCCACAAGTGACGCTAGCGACCAAGAACATTTTCAAAATAAAGGAGAGAAAGGGTGTGGCAGCTGTTTTTCTTCTCATGCGGCAGGCATCTTTCTAGAAGAGGCGTTGATAATATACACTACTATAAATAAATGGATTGATGAATTGATATGGTTGTACCCTTTAAATTGGGCAGCGGCTAACGCCATCTAGCCGTAATACTTAGTGAACCAAAAACTAGATTTATCTTTTTTTTTTCCCTTTAAATAGTGAAGCTGAGGATTGGTACTTTGGAAAAAAAGGGTTCAATTTTTCCTCGTGTCTTGTCTTTAGCCGCTAATCAGATAACCTTCTTCTATTTAGTTCTACCCGCTCAAAATCTATTTTGCCCTCCCTGTCCCTAAACCCCAGTGCTTTGACGATCTCTGCGCCATCATCCTGAACTACAGTATGCAGCCCTTTACAGAACATTATCAAGTGTTCGGCAGTTTTCTACTCCTCTCCACACGCACTGCATACCGTGTCTACCCCTTCGTATTTGGCCCGATATGTCTTGGTTAGCAATACTCCCGTCCTGGCCTCAAACAGTAGAGAACTACCCCGAGTATTATCATAGATCCTTTCTTTGGCAATTTCCCGCTTAAAAGTTTGATAGACCTCTAGTGCGGACTTCTTAATAATGCCACTTCTCCACATATCGGCCTCCGCTTCCTTCACTTTCTTCTTAACCAATAGTTCCTAATGGTTTGACCACCTACTCTTTTCTAAGTATTTACCCGTCAATTTTCTGGTTCGCTTCCTCCATTTTGTATCGACATTTTTCATGTACAAGTAGCTGAAAACCTTCCTAGCCCAACGCTCCTCCACCATTTCTCTCAATCGCTTCTAAACTTTTATTTTGCTGCTAGCTTCCCTGCTCTCAAATGATGTCCAACCCATATCACCTTGTACTCCTTGATTTAGTGTATTCCCGCGAGCCTTACCTATTCTACGTTGCTTAATTTCTAATCTTGCTTGAACCTCTGATCTCGTGCACAAGACCACATTGCCAAAAAATAAGACCAGGAGCCATGACATCTTTCCGAATTACTTTTAAAACATCGCACCTATTGTAATTCCACAGTGCCCTATTTTTCATCCCCGCTGAATTGCTGTTTATTTTAGTCGCTACGTACATTTTGTTCCCTTAGGTACTCAGTCCCATTGCTTATTCATACGCCCATATATTTGTATTTATTAGCTATTTCTAGTGTGACCTCCTGTATTGTAAGCTCACTACCTTCATTATCATTAAAAAACATGACTGATTTCTCCTTACTGAATCTCAAATGTAACTTATCTCCCTCATTACCGCAAATGTCCATCAATATCTGCAAATCTTCCTTGCTGTTGGCCATTAGCACTATATCATCTGCATACATCAATGCTGGTAGTGCCTGTTCAAAGAGTTTTCCTTGTTTGACGAAAGAGAGGTTGAAGCCAAGTGCACTCCCTTCTAATTTGGCCTCTAATCCTTGTAGGTACATCATGAATAACAAGAGTGACAGGGGACACCCGTGCCTAAGCCCCCATTTTATTTCTGTGGGCTCCAATACCCGTTTTTTTCTCATTTTATAACTACCTAGTTACTTTTATAGATATCCTTTAAGAGCTTAGTGACTCCATCCTCCACACCTAGTGTGTCCAGTATTCCCCACAAGACCTCTTGAACCACGCTATCATACGCTCCCTTGATATCCGTAAATGCTGGCCACAGGGGCCTGTGTTCCTTTTCTGCTATTTCAATACACTGCATCAATGAAAAGAGATTGTACACCAACCTCCTTCGTTTACGGAACCCATTTTGCAGTTCCCCCAGCACCTCCTCATCTTTTATCCATGCCTGCAGTCCTTACTTTATAATCTGCATCGTCGACCTATAAACCACTGATGTCACATTTACAAAGCGGTAGTTGTTTATGTCCGTTTTGTCCCCCTTTCTTTTATAGATCATGCTCATCCTGCTAACTTTCCTTCTGTCGGGGACTTCACCATCGATTATCGTTTTGCTCGCTGCCTCTCTCAAAGTCTGCTTAGACTTGGGACCCAATGCCTTTATCAGCATAATTGGGATGTCATGAGGGCCTGTTGATGTACTACTAGGAAACCTCTTCCCAGCCCTTTTCCACTCTCATTGTGAAAATGGAGCCATTGTGCCACTTGATCCATCCCTGTCTATTGTGGTGCATAAGGCACTTCTTTGTTGAAATTTTTCTGTCACCCTTGTTCTTATATATTCAATAGCTTCGTCCCTTTCTAGCCTAGCACCTTGATCTGTAGTTATAAACCTCTGCTCTAGGTTTGTTTCATTTCTTAGGGAGTTTACATGATTCCAAAATTTCGCAGCTGCTTTTCTGTCCTTTTTATGTACTTCTGCCAGCCACTGAGCCCCCTTTATTCTAATATTTTCATTGATCAAAGGGATGCTTCTCTTCTATAACTTAAAAGAAAGATGTCCCATTTTCTTTCAACCTCATCTGTCTGTCCACCCTGCTGCTTAGCATGTCTGTATTCCCTAGAGGCTTCCAGACGTTTTGCTATGGCCCTTTTAACTTCCTGATCCCACCAACTTTTGGGCGTATGTCTCCTTTTACAGGATGACTTGTCACTTGCCTTAGCAAGGTCTATCTCAAGCAGTCTAGGGTAATTAGATTTGTGTACGTCCACACTGTTTTATTATCCTCAATGATTACTTTCTAAATTTGTTTAGTACCTATTTTTTTGCCTTTCTGAATGAAAATTTCACTGTAGCTGCTCATCTTGTCTCCTTCCCACTTTCATTGCTCTTCCAAAACTTAGCTTGATACGTTTGTGATCACTACCCAGACTTCTGGAGCTACATTCATGTGTGTGCATTCCCTTGAGTCTATCATACATCCTATATGACATCAGTGCATAATCTATCGTCGACTGCAGCCTTCCTACCTCCCATGTTAATTGCCCTTCACACTTCTCGGTATTGTTGTAAATGATCAAATAATGCTTTTCACACATATCCATGATAGAGTGGATAGGTGGTGCCATCTAGTGAGACTAAAATGAACCAGGCAATCACAAAATTGTTTTTGCAGAAACATTGTGCATTGTACATCTGGTGTAAAAACCACGCAGTGTTGTTATCACGAATGAGTTACCTTTTTAATCATTTTCACCACAAAAACATTATGCGTAAGTCAACGTGTTCATAACTGTACGTGTTTACATGAAGTGTCATAAGATGTCAACACCATTGTGTCGGTAACCTTGTATCTCATCCTTTTGCACATACGAGAATAATGTACATGACTAAAAACAGCTCGCGATTTTGCCACAGCGGTGATCCAAGCCTATCTAAGTTCAATATAATTTAAATGCAGTTAGCATCACCATTTATGGTTTGCAAAAACGTGAAGGTATATGTTTACATCCATGCATAAACATTTACATGGGGAGCTAAAATGCTGAAAAACTTGAGTTTCGGTAAGACGGTAAATGCAAGCCGGTATTAAGTGCCGGAATTGAGCGTGTTTTCGAATTAACAGAACATACAAAAAGTTGGACACAAGGAACTTAGAGCTATTCAAAGTAATCGGTGCTCGTCGTTTGCTGTGCCGGCTAGCTTGGGGCTCCAAAGATTATGTTTTCTAGCAATACCTGGTCTTTATTTTGCCGCAAACATGGAGGAACCGTGGGCTTCACTGCTGTCACCAAAAAATATTAAAAAAAGGAAAGAAAACGCGGTCGTAATCGACTAAAATGTGCGCCTGCAGAAAACAAGACATCTTCACTGCAACACAGTAGTGACACGCGGGCAGCATGTCACCTGTGTCGGCACGTCATGATGCGACCATTCACACATTCTTTCTATTATAATTATGAATTTAATTATGATGAGTATGACGAAGCTCACGATGTGTTTTGGCTGGAAAAAATGATCTTTGAAACTTTTGAATTTGGTTTTGTAAGTAGGTGTTGCTGGCAAGAACTCCGCCAGCAGTGCAAAGACGCAGATTGCTGGAGCAACCAGCAATCAGAGGTTCCCATACATCGCGATTTCCACTAAACTGTCCTTTATTTCTTTCTTTACAATCCCATAAAGAATGGGTAAACCATGACCTAATGATGTTGCGAAAAACACGCAATAAGCTGCCCGCTTGTCACTTCTGTGTTGCAGTGAAGCAAGGCTCATTTTCCGCAGGCGCAACGTTTTGGTTGAGCATGAGACAGTTTCTTTTTTTTTTGCGCCGGAAGTAGCAAGACTGAGGCGATTCAGCTGCCACTCATTAGTATGGATACTTTGCATTGCCTTGTGGCAATTAATGGCCGTCGTTTCCGCGGATTCGTGGCGAAATCAGAATCTGGAACTGGCACATGGCACCCAAAGTTTCGAATTAACTGGACTGGTGCCGGCCGCCGCTTCAAATTATCCACTCAAAGTTACATGGCAAAACATGGGACCACAGGAATCCTTTGAATTAAGCGGGATTTCAAAATAACAGAGTTCAAATTAATGAGGTTTTACAGTACCATGTTTCAGCAGTCCCCTAAGGAAGCATCAGTTTAAGCACTTCAAGTACTTTTTGAAAAATGTACCACTACTCAGCAGAACAATAACAGCCATTATGGATTCCTTACCAATATTTCTAGCCTAAGGCTAAAAATTACCAGCATAATAATCCAAGATAAAGCAAACCCCTGACGGTGATCACATGAACCGACAAGTGCTGCTGTTCAGTGGTCATTTAGTGGTAACAAAGAGATTTCATCATTCTAGTAAATCATGTTTACTACGTAAAGGAAGTTTGAAAAGGCTTCTTTTAAATATGCAGAGTATATCTGGAAAATTTATTGCAATTTACTTTATTGATGCAAAACTGTACTCGGTATATAGAGTTCTCCATATAAAGCGAGCAGTAAGGCAAGAGAACTTTTTACTTTGTTCTTAAGGACCTGTACATGATCATCGGAAATTACTAGGGCCATATGAAGCAATATTTATTATGTAAGCAAGAATGCTAATATCAAGATGCCGATTACGGCAAAATGTTTGTACATTCTACAGCAAAAGTGAATCTGTTGAATGAAAGTTTTCATATGAGAGCAGGTTGTAGACCTTTTGAAATTGACAGACGATCCTGGTTTTTTTGTTGTTTATTGAGAAGCACAAGCACTCTTGAGTGCCATAAAAGGTGTGGGGACCCAACAATCAGATACTACAGGCACATGTAATGTATATAGTCTCTTTATTCATACCTATATTAAACACAACAGCTGCGATTTGGTTAATGCAATAGACCAAGGGTGCAAAGGTCTAGGTTCTAAAAAATAATAAAAAAAGCATTAAGTTTCTGAGCCTATGCATGCTCACACAATAGGAAATGCAAATGGCCGGAGCCTTGACTGAAGTCGAGCGGCACAAAGCCCCAGTGGTGGCACCTAACACAATCCTTTGGTGGGCAAACAGTCTGAATAAAACCAGGGTTTTGTGGCAAACAAAAAGAAAGCTGTATGTTGTATTAGTATATGCATACTATGAGGCTTTTAGTGAGAGAGCATAGCATGACAAAAAAAAAAAAGATATCGTAGCTGGAATGTTCTGGACAGCTGTTTGTTGCTTGACAGGAAACCACGATGCAATCACATCCGCAAGACAAAATATTAGTTGGACTAGTGCAGCAGCAACATGATCTCGCATCACGGCAATATTATGTACAAGTACTACAATGCGCACCTGTGCGATCTTGCACGGCGCAAAGCCTTTTAGAAAAAGCTGTGGCAGGATTAAAAAGCACAAAACAATGTTAACAACAGACTTCTATAAAGCCAGTGTCAACAACAACAACGAAAAAAGAACATAAGTAGTGTGGCGGACCCTGCTGCGGGTTTCTGCGGAAAGCATTTCACTTCCATCGCTCGCGCTGTTGCTTGACTTCAGAATCCTTTGTGCTTGACGTTGGTCGTCTTGGGGTAGGAATCTTGGTCTGAGATGATCCGCTGGGTGTGCGTTGGCGCGTTGCCGATGGCGTCCTTCTCTGGCTGTGGTAACCATCAATGCTGTCCGCGGACAGGTCGCTGTTGGCCCGACTTGGCGGCCTGCTTGACGGTCGGCTTGATGGCCGGCTTGAAGGTCGGCTTCGGGGTGTTGCTATGCACAAGAAAGAGCACAAGTTGGCCTAAGTAAGCGTCTAGTAGAGAGAGAAAATAAAACATTTATTGGTATTAAATAAGTCGCCATAGTGGTTGGACCTCCTAGTCCGGAAGACCATTGGCTCTTGTCGCTGCCCGGGCTCGGTCGACCAGGGCCTGTTGCTGCACAGGGTCGCCTCTCACTCGACTATTGTAGGATTATGATTGGCCCATATACTAGGATTATTTTGGCACTCCTAGGCCATATGAAATAAAGTGGCCGTCTGGGGAGAGAACTCACACTGCGGATTGTACATCGAATAGTCTATCTTGGACAACACAACTTTACTACAGAATTCGCCAGAGTAGCTGAGACGGCTCGACAGAACTGGCTAGTGCACCCAGGCCACCCAGGACATGCTTAGGCATCATGTGCTAGTTTCACTGCGCCACTGTAGTTTACCCAAACTTGCGAGATTTGAGAAACTAATGTGATGAGCTACATTAGAAACCAATGAATGCACTTATTTTGCTTTGAAAACTGAATGAAGCTGTTTGCTGTAAGGGGAGACATGGCACTTGAAAAAGGTTTCTATTTCTTGATCGAATTTGATGGAACAGACCAAGTATATGTATACTTGTGTGCCGATTTCAAGTATGCAATTATTTTTCTAGCATAATGTCTGGTTTTTGAAACACAAAATATTTCATGTGCCTTTCAGGGAGGAAAATTTTTCTAAACTGAGTGAGTTGCAAACTAAATCAGCACATCACGATAATTTGGAATAAAAAATGTGTGCAGTGCAACATGTTCTCGAACTATTAGAACAAAAGTTACGGTATGTTGAACGTTCCTGAGTGAGTCAATATAAAGCTGCAATTTCACTTGTGAATATTTATAACTTTTATTCAAATGTGTTTGGAAGATCCATTTTTATTGCACTGCCCACAATTCTGATTTCAGATTGTTTTGATATGCTGATTTACTTTATATAACGCACTCAGTTCAGATAAAATCTTGCTCCCTAGAAGGCACATGAAATATTTTGTATAACAGAAACTAGACATTATACAGAATAATAGTCACCAACATTCATTAAAATGGATGAAAAAAATAAAAGAAAAAGTGTTGTCTGTAAGAATTATGATGATTGATATGTGGGGTTTTACGTCCCAAAACCACCCTATGATTATGAGAGACGGCATAGTGGAAGACTCCGGCAATTTCGACCACCTGGGGTTCTTAAATGTGCGCCCAAATCTGCGCACACGGGCCTACAGCATTTCCGCCTCCATCGGAAATGCAGCCTTCGCAGCCGGAATTCGATCGGGCGACCTCCGGGTCGGCAGCCGAGTACATTAGCCACTAGACCACCGCGGCGGGGCATCGGGTGTAGCAAGACATGTGACGAGAATTCAGGGCACCAGCCCTAGTGCTTACCAAGACGGGTGACCCGCAGTTGGCCCGAACCATCACTGAGCTCGTCGTCGGCAACAATGCGCTGTTGCTGCTGCTGGCTCAGGGGGACGCTGCGTTCCGTCTTTTCTCGCACCTGCGCCCACCAGTGGTCAGTAAGTGAGGACAACAGAAATGGCAGAGAGGCCACATTGCGTGCCCAGGAGGCAAACCCCATGCACTCAGTTACAGGCAAAGATCAGCAGACAGTCGTCTCCACTCTAAGCATGTAACACGTTTAATAATGACTCTGCATTAAACTGTTAATCACGATTTGTAGAAAAATATACATGCATGAAAAAAAATGTAAAAAAATATCGCTGTCGTAGGACACAAATCTACAGTACACGGTGTGGACGCCCGAAGCATTGAGTGTGCACCAGATTAAACAACCTCGCACAACATCAGTTACTACTTTTAAAACATTAACAACTTGGCTGCAAAATATTTAGGGAGCTTGTGCAGCTTTCGAAGAAGTTCAAACTAATAAATGTGGTGCGCACATTTTTCCAAGTCTGTGAAATATGTTTGTTCCAGAGTGCATATTTATCTTTATTTTTAATATTCATGAATAACCAATTCATCTGTACCTGTAGACTTTTTTGTCACTCAATGGTTTATGTCTAAAAAAAATCGCGAAAACTTCAAAATCAGGTGCTCTGAACAATATGAGGGAAAAAGTAAAAAATAAAATAAAAATGAAATTAACACTGTGAGCTCGTACTTGAAGAAAAAATTCATCTCTCAAAGGTGCGCTAAAAAAAAAGCACCCTGATTAAATCAAAATTGTTATGTGCCTGTTTTCAAGATTTTTCAGAGAGAGAGAGGGGGGGGGGTGAAGCCACTTATGACGTTTTGACTAAATGTGGGGAATGTCCGGTAAATAAAAAAAAATGGGGGATGAATTGCACTACCATTGTAGAAATGCTTTACAAAGCGCACAAATGCAAGAGATATACCCTTTAAAAGGGTCTTGTGCTTGGGGCAGATGCTGTTGTCAACGCCTCAGCCAAATCTTGCAGATGCGCATGGCAAGCAAAGTCCACAAGTGGAGTTCAAGTTGCCGATTCCTCCAGTGCCCACAATTCATGTAAAAATCGCCTATATTCCTCCCACGCCACCCCCTACTGTGTAGCTTCCAGTGCGATCACGAGACGAAAGGCAAGCTGTTCTCACGGTGTCCACTTCAGCCTCCACTGATTAGTTATAGCTCGGTGACCAGTGCACCGCCTGGTTCTGTTCTTTCTTCCGCGACGTCATTTTGATGCCATGCAACGTTCACAACAAGGAATGCCACCTCCAGAGATGTGCTTTTCGACGCAGGTCTCTGAGGCTGTGCATGAACTCTAATCACATGAGCCCTTGAATTAGGTTTAATGCAGCCCCCTGCTTGACGCCCTTGGAAGTTCAGTACGCATTCCCTGCATCACTCTTCAAACATCTCAACATGTTCGTGCGAAAGTTTAGACCTGTCAAGCTTGTTTAAAATTCCTATTGCTGTAAATTTCGCAAACCTTTTTTCTCTTTACGCTGGAGATGTGCTGGCGGTTTCGGTACAACAGCCAAGAGTGCCATGACAGCACAACTCGCAGTTTTTTTTTTTTTTTTTTGTAATAGAACGCGATTCGCCGAAGTGGATACCACAAGAATTGCGCCAAAGAAGTGCAAAAGTGCTTAAGCATGCGACAAAACCCTGCAACTCCACTTGTTCAGGAAAAATTTACAGCAACCTTGCATGTTACTATCTTTACAGCAATCAAGTGACAAGGCAATAAACTTGACACTGAAGTCCATTGATTACTTGGAAAAGTGGTGTAAGGTGCTTTTAAAGACGTGTGTTAATACAAGCAACTTTAGATAGGTCACCACCTTTGAAAAAAAATTTGTTTCAGTCCAAAATTTAAGATAAAAATGATGATATAGTTAGAAATGTTATGAAAAATTAAGTTTATAAGGACAAAAATGTGCCAAAATGTGCATGTTGTGCCAACAGTGACAACTTGTGATGCGACTTGGCAGCTACGTAGAGAGGACAACACCCTGTGCATCCAACCTCCCCTATCATCTTATCTCTAATGTTAAGTGCGTTCTCATGATGAAAAAGTTGATATTTAGCAGTTTTGGTTAGCTTTAGTCATAGTACAAAAGGTTACTGCTTGATTTCAATAATTCTGCTTTAATGCACAGTTCCCCCTATAAAGAAACAGCACATAAACTTTTATTTGAAAGTATAGGTTAGAAGAAGAGCTATCATTGTTCAGGTAACTCTAGTATGCAAAAAATCACGCTTGGAGAAAAATGGCTTTAAAGATTGGAACCGAATATCCATGTGACAGAGAAGCATTTAATATGCCTGAAATTCATCAGGCTTATAGCTTGGGACCTCTTTTGAAGGGGCACAAGGTTTTTTTTTTTTGTTTTTGAGGAAGGCGACACACAATTTTTTCTTAGCTCGTTTTGCATCACCAGCTGACGCATCCTTGCCTTGTGCTCCACAGTGGGTCCACGATTTTGAATTCTTAACTTGTATTCATGCTTTTTCTTGTCATGTACTTCGTCGTGTTTCATGAAGTACCACAACTTTCTCCTTGAAAAGCCAGAACTAAGTCCAAGAACTCTATATGGCATACAAAACAACACTGACTGCAGAACGAAAGTGTGAGCAACTTAACCAATGGAGTGCCACAGGCGAGTAGTAGAAATTTTAAATTAATTTGAATACAGTATGTTTCGCAAGCTTTAGAACGTACTTTGATAACTTAGGATTACGTAATATGTATATTAAAAATATTTATGACGATTTGGTCAGTGTTGTCGAACTGGAAACATTCAGTTTTAGTTTGGGATGCACCCAGCAGGGGTTGAAAAAATGGTGATAATTTTTAATGGCTCAAGATAACAATATAATTTTATTTTCAAGTGTTCTGGAATGAACAGGAAGCTTGTGGAAATAATAAATTTAAACCAATAGACTTTAAAAAAATGCATTTTTGTAGGTGGTGACCTACCTTAAAGTTTTATTGTAATAGCCGTGAACAAACACTTTCACATTTTTTTTAATTATTTTTAGAACAATAATTGCTTTCCCATTTGCCTAATGCATAGAGTGTGACCTTATCATTGCAATGCAGCCATTTGCACAGGGACGCACTACCCTACACCATATTACAAAACGTTCACAAATTTGGCTAGTGGCACATGGTGATGCACCTGTTGTTGATGGGCTGCCTCGAAATGATCATTCAATATCTAATTACCTCTGGCTGATAACAGCATTGCACTGTGACAGCTGATGTACCTGCTACCATAAATCTTCTTGCTAGCATTTCTTTAAAAAATAGACACGAAAGGTTTCTCTTCAGACTATTCCTTGAAACTGTGTGTCGGTAATGAAGTCTTGACATCTGTGGTTTGAACGACAATTATTTGAGTTAGTAGGGATTCATCATACAAGAACGTAAGGCACGAAAACGTGGACATGACAACACAAACACCGACTATCAATTCACAGGGTGCACAGCAGAAAAAAAAAGTACCCAAAAAAACTGATTGGTGTATGCACAGGCATGGTTGTGCCACCTGTCACATTGAAAAAATGAGTCTAAATGACAGGCGTGATCCAAAAGCATGCATCGAGTCTCCAGGTCTGAGCTGGCGAAATATGCCTTCCACTGCTCCTTTCTAAGGCCTGTACTATCGTTTAGAAATTTATTCAAAGCTACTAGTTCCAGTCTACACCTCCATGAGATGTGAAAGAGTTGGCCTGTCACCACATTACAGACAGACATACTGGTACAGCGTTGGGTGTACTTTGTGCAATATCATTGGACTGTGCCAGGCAGCCTTCAATAAAGTTGTAAAGAAATGAAATGCATGAATCTGTTAATAATTAAGAATGTTTGACCTTCCAAAACCATGATATAATTATAAGAGTGGAGGGCTTCGGAAATTTTGACTACTTGGTGTTTTTAATGAGCACCTAAATTCAAGTACATGGTCTTCATGAATTTTCACAGTTATCAAAGAGGTGGCCACCATGGCTATCTGTAGTGTACACATACATGACTAGCTTTCTTTTCGACCGCCGAGCACCCTTTCAGTTGACAGTCGGAGCTTGTGTTGTCTTGTTCACTGCTCTTGTGTCCATGCTTTACCTTTTATTAAGAAGCCATTGGTTCGCATCACATTAAGTCAAAGTTAACTAGTATAAAACCAATCATATTAAGGGAAATTGTTCCATTTAATCAACAATTAAGCTAACCCAATGTCTGCTGCAACTCCATGTCTACTGAACACCATTTATATTTTACCTGAGCATAATCCTAGGGCCTCTGCTTTTTCTAATATTTATCAATCATATAACTGAGGACTTGTCTTGCCGTGTGAGCCTACATGCAGATGATAGCAGTACTTATCGCAAAGTTTCATGTGAATCAGACACACTCAGACCTCATTATAACAAAGTCACACCTGCCACGAAGATATTTCGTTATATCTGAAAATTAACCATAAACGATTATATAAAACACTATCTATGGCAAAACTGTTGGTCACTTTGCTTTGTTATAACTGATCATTCGTTATCTCGAGGTTTGAATGTTCTGAACAGCTACAAAGTAATCTGAACAAATTTATCATGTTTTGTGTTTAACTTGGAACATAACACTTAGCCTGTCCAAATGAAACCTTTCAAGACTCGCAAACAAAATGCACTTCCTGATGGCAAGCTATGTCATGAACACAACACAGCTGTCTCTTGTGGCGATCAATAAAATCGCCCCATTTGGTTATTTCATTGTTTCTGTATGGCTTGCAACCTGAACAGATGTAGAGGCAGAAGCACCAAAAAAATCAATTAGCGTCCACAAAAGAAATCTTGGGTGACTAATATAAAGCACGACGCAGCTTGTTTTGGGCAATCACCAAGCTTGCCTTCTAAAAGTCCTGGCATCAACGAAGAAAAGGATAAATTCCCAGCGGCAGCAATCGTTATTAAAAGACAAATTTTGATGAAAATGTTTTTTCAGAGTGTGCTGCAAGTTTTGGGCTGCCAACAGATTTTCAGAGCTGCCTGCAGTTACCTGCCACACAACTACCAACTCCAAGATATTATGCGGGTGTTGTGCAACAAAATCTGTCACGTCATGCCCAGCCTTGCAAAGCAGGAAATACAGCCAGAATAAACAAAGCTGCCGTAGCTCAGCACATCGCCTCGCTGTAATGAAGTTTGAAAAAGAAACAGAAGTTTCTACTTTTGATTTGTAGCATGGATATATTGCTCACCACTAAACACATATTGCAATGGTTGAATGGGAACTACAGCTATGCTTCAAGCGATTGTCACAATGTGCTCGGGCCTGCGATTCTTTCAGCTTTGCATGTGCCATTAGGGCACCGTGAGGAGGACCTGACTGACCTGACAGTATCGAGGTTTAAAAACAAACCTCGGTGTAGGTACAGACACACGCATTCGCTTAACTGCACATTGACAAGGTTTTATTATGAAGCGAAATAATGCATGCAGAAACGGACACTAGAGAAAATGAGACAGCACAGTTTGTGTACTCTTGTTTTCGCATTCTTTTAGGATGAATCCCTACTTCCTGTCGTTCAAAAAACAAACATTCACTTGCTGCTATACTAAAGTACTATCAGTGTCACTACTGAGCCCCAATAGTTAAGGGATGACATAAAAACGAAATGGCTACATAGTCAGCCAGTACTTCACCTAAGCTGCTGCTTTCAACGTCTGTACTCATTCCCATCCCCAGGAAATGTGAGGTGAAGAAGTGGGGGCCAGGGTAGGGGGTGAGTGGCAGTGACATTTTGTCGTCTGGGGGGAACCCTCAGCCCAGACATGCAAAGGAGCACCCCATTACCCAGTCGTAGACGGGAATCTTAGAGCCCTCTTCAGCCGGCACAGGTCGGTAAAAGGACGGACTGAAGCCCTGCACTGGCAGGCACGGCATCATGGACTGGAATGGAGCTGCTGCAAGGGTCCCCAGAAGAAACTATCTATCAGATGAGTGGGGTCGGAAGAGAGAAAAAGACGGCAACAGCTCTATGCAAGGCCGCGCCAGGAGGGAGAGGCAGTGTGCTGGCGTCCCCCAAACAAGTCTCTCCTGGGCTGCTGTGCCCGACGAGGGAGCGCAATGTGTCAGGAGAGGAAGGGAGGTGCTTGCTTCCCCCCGCCACGTCTCGTGAAAGCATGCACGCACCTTGGTGATTGGTCCCGCCCGCGAGAAGGTCTTGGGCTTGAAGGGCGTCATGGACTGGCTGACGCCCTCGGCCAGAATGAACTGTTCGCGCAGCTCCAGGTTGGTGCGCCCCTTGGCTGGTGGTGGTGGTGGTGGTACGTGACGGTGGTGGTGGGAAGGGGTGCAGCAGCAGGAGGGGGCACACGCGCATGCGTCCAACAGACAGGTCAGCCACGTGCACACACACACACAACCACACGCAGGGGAGCACATGGTACAACACACTCTAAACGCTGGCCAAAACGCACACAGACAACGACAGCAGGCACAACCAACCCCATCCATCATGCATGGGAACACTTGACCAACAGTAATGACGACAGTTAGCTTGGCCAGCGTGGCTCTGGTGTCAGGAAACCTTAAGCCTTGACATCCAGTTGACCTCAACATACTTATGTGCAGGCTTTCAGCTCATTTACATTGGCGTACATGATGTATTTTACTGATGCTTAAAAAAGAACAAAACAAAGAAAATTACAGTACAGCTTTGTTCTGTGACCACTAAATGCTTTGCAAGACCACTAAGCTGTGCAACGAGCATAACAATGAGATCTACAAGTCACATGGAAGTAGATTACATCAATGCAACATTTGTTGCATTGGAACTGTACCGTTTTGGGGAACTCGGTTCAGTTTTTCACACTGCAGCTCATATTTGTCAAACTCACCAATTTTCCTTATGCTCACTTTTAATAGTGGCTACTGAACTTGCATTTGTTCTAGGTGTGCTATACTGCTTTTTTTTCTTTGTCTCACATCAGCATCATATCATCACAGTGACTACACAGTGGGCAAACAAAGGCAAAGTGCGTCAGACATGGCTGTTCACCACACAAAAGAAAGCTTTACACACCTCTCTTGCACAGTGTTCAATGATCCACAGCAATGCATTTACGTGGAATGCATGTTGATGCACATAAGCCCTGTGGCATGCCATGAATAAATATGGGGTATAAGGTTTTCATTACATTAGAAGTTATATATGGAGGCTTGTAACTGCTCGACGTGCACTACCAAGTGCTTTGAACAAGCGGACGCACAAAACAGCTGTGCAATGTGGCAGAGCCTGTTGATGAGGGGAGGCATGTGCAAGAGATCAGTTGTATAAATGCTTGTGGGACATTATGGTCAACATCCATGAAGCTAGTGCCCGGTTATTGTTAAAACCATGGCGCATATTTTGCAAAAAGCTGAAAGCCTGCAGTTAGGTTGGGACGTTACAATGCTTCTAAGAGAGAAAATCTTGAAATTAAATTAAGAGCACGATCATGAATTCTCAAGTAACCCCTAAAACCAGGAAGACATTTGCCAGTAAAAAGAAAATCATATGCAGCTACACAGAATCTGGTCAAAGTTTAATTACAGATGGTATATACAAGGCATCTCACACATAGAGGACATACCCCAGACACTACAGTAGACAAGTCTTTTGTGCAACCCAGGAAAGAAAGAGAAAAAAAAAAGCCTTCCATCACATTATAACAGAGTAACCAAACACTGCTACAGGTAAGATGTCTGCTCATTAGCTGCATTGGTTGTATGCTCAAGATAAGGCAGGTACGGTCAAACGGACGTGTTCAACAAGCCACAGGACAGCTCAAAATCTGTCATTCAAGAGTCGCAGCTAAAGAAGACTTTTGAACCATGGTACACTGGCTGCCTCTTCGATAACTCAGAATGGCAGGTGACTGCGTTGCCACAAGTTGTTTCATTTTATGGATGCCGGCATATATAGGCGGGTGACTTGCAGCTCGGTCCAGTAGACCATGCTGCAAACAGAGCATAGAAGAGCTACGTGCTGCTCAGTATGGCTGCTCAGGTTGCTCAAGTCAGTTTGACCATTCCTGTGACAGAGAATTAAGTAGAGCCGAAGAGAGAAAGCAGTCAGCATGCAAGGAAGGCATGCAATGAGCATTCACAGGCAGGCCCATTTATATGTACAACGCATTCCAAGTCCCAGCAAGGCACAGCCGCGCGAGAAGAAGAGGGGGTTAGGGGTAAGTAGGCGCCATTTGCACTGCAAACTGTTTCGACTGGCTACGTCGGTACTGCTCGATTATTAGCCGTGTTAGCAACAATGCTTCTTCTCTCCCTCCTGCCACAGAAGAGAACAAAAAAAAGAAAGAGAAGAGAAAAAAATGTGGCAGGAAAAGCACCGTTCTTCCTCGTTAATAAGGACAGAAAAGAAGAGAGATAGAGAATCAAAGCTTTTTCTCTGGCTTGAAGAAGAAACGCTGACTTCGCAGCATGGTAAACATGGAGCGCAGGTGCACTGCCACCTGCTTACCTCGGCAGGGATCGTTTTTGACGAGGAATTCGTCGAGGGCCACCCAGCCGCCACCTACACGCACCATGACCGTGCTACGCAAGATGCGCACCAGGCGCAGCTTCTGAGATTCACCAAACTGGAATGGACACAATACATTAGTGCAAGTAGAGGCCTCACTGGTCGTGGTTCATAAAATCAGGCACCACTGACAAAATAACACTATTCAGATAAAAGAAAAAGAATGCTTAGCCTTGCAGATTCATAATTACCGTTTATAAAGTACTCTATTGTAAGCAGGTACAATAAATGAAATGGACATAGCCAGTGATGTCAATTCAACTTTGGTTATTCAATTTTTTTTTTGGTTAACTTGTTCCTAATCAAACACCTTGGACAGTGCCCCTACGTTTCTATGAGACCAAACTATAACTTTCATCCTAAAGGTTGCCTTAGCTGAATTATATGTGAAGCCAGACCCTAATGGTAACGTTCGTAATGGCTCCAATAGCACCAGTGTCTGTCCTAGGAATTTTTAGGGCACAGTGAATGCATCAAGCATACCCGACCTTCCATCTCCAGCCAGCTTCAAGAAGGTTACAATGAGAGGATGAGTAGCTCACAAAAAGAAATAGTTACTTTTTATAATATGTTTTTTTTTGCATACTAGGCTCTTCCTGATAAAATTGCACGTGCATCTGATTTCTGTTTGGTTTAGGAGCTCCAATGCCCTTAAGACAGTTTTCTACTTTGAATCTATAAAAGCACTAAATTCAAAGCTCTTTAAAAGTAAGGCCAAATGCTGCCAAATAAACAGTGTAATGTCTTTTTCTGCCTCTTTCTTGATTAAACCAGTCTGATAATTAATTTAATAGATCCTATGATCCAGCCCCGAGTTTGCTCTTGATTATCTAAAGAAACGATTAGTCTGGATTTGAATAAATATAATATTAATTTTATATAGAGAACAATGTCACCTCAAAAATGCCACAGATTGCTGTAATATAAAATACAGATGAGATCTTTTAATCCTGTGCACTTACCCGGTATTTACCCTCGCCCACTTGGAACACTTTGAAGCGGTGAACACAGGTGCACTTGGCGACCTGTCGCTGCACTTCGTCCTGGATTTTCTCGGCCTCGGTAAGGGGCTTGTTCTGCAAACAAAGGAGCATCACGCTGCTTTTACACACACTGCCTCAAAGCATGCATCAACGTTGAGCTATATATACGTCAAACATGTTAGTGACTAAGTCATGCCACAGAACATTTCCTCAAACCTGCATACACTATGCTAGGCTGCAGGCACACCAACACTGTATGGCAAGCTCGTAACAGGGCTGTGAGTACAGTTAGCATGTTGAGATGGCACTCACCTGCTTCGCACCATGAACCAAGCACTGCAGCACAGGATGTTGTGTTTAGTGTTTGTTGAGACAGAGAAGAGAGAAAAGCCATGTTAGAAAGGTTAGCACCAAGCTCGTGAGTCTACAACTGAGCTACCCAGGCATCATTGCAAGCCTACTAGTACAGTCATTAGAGAGCACAGCATCGAGCCGCGGCGACTCACATCTCGATCAGGACGAAGGGTGTCGATGTACTCCTTGTGATCAATGTAGCCGTCGCCGTTTCGATCAAAAATGTCAGCCACCCTTTCCATCTCGAGTCTGCTTGTGGGGAATTCTGAAACATGAATGAGACCACCCAGAAATGCAGGGCGCACGAAAATGAGTTACAACTCTGCACCAAGTGACATACAGTTGCTGCAGTCAAGATTACACAGTGTTCTTACACTTATGATAAGCCTCATTAGTAGCAGTGGGACCATAATAAGTTCCTTTAGCTCCTCTTGACATAGTGCACGCTCTTTAGCTTTGCTTCTGTCATGCCGGCCTTTTATTCAAAGCCACGTTTGCCTGAGACATATTACAAAGTTCGGATAAAAGTAGGCAGCCAAGAGCCACCGTGCCATTGCTCTAGCTGGACAAGTCATGGGAAGTTGACAATGCTAAATCCAAAAGATAGCGTACATAAGTAACGAACGAAAGACTCCGTGATTTTGTACACATGCACTTTTTGTGTCGGCCATTTGACAGCGTATTCAGAAGCTTTGCAGGCACCACACTGCCTAAAGGGCATGAGACTTACTTGACTTGAGGATTCCTTCAATGAACTCCTCCTTGGTCACTTTCCCGTCATTGTCTTTGTCGATCTTGCGGAACAGGTCCATCACGCGAGACTTCTTGTTGTTCATCCACCCTAGGAACTGAAGGAGGACGACATCATTAACAAATCCGACTACAGGGTCACACTCGAATTTTACAACAAGACCACTTACCCTCCTGCGCCACTCATCAAAGTCGAAGTTCTTGATACTCTCCAACTGAAACAGCGAGATGAATCGGCACACATAGAGCTCACTCATCACAATGCACCGCATGAACCACAAGGTAGTGCACCTTATGAGCTCTGATAACATGCACAGCCTGTGCTGACCAACTTTTATAGCAAACGTGAGTTGCAGTTCACAGCACATAAACGAGACAAGAACCATTCTTGTATACACTTATTCTTTTCTCGTGCATGTGCTAGAAACTTCAATAGAACACTAACATGCCCATACCTATGTAATTTCAAAATATGAAGCTGAAAAGCAATATGTTGCAATAAATTACTGCAGGAATTCATTCATTCCAAAAACATAAACCAACATATTTCCTCATGTTAATAGTATTCGTAATTTGCACAGCCAAAGAAGCAGATGCATGTTGTCTGGGTGAACTAACACATCATATTTGATCGAATATAGTCTCTCATAATTGCTTCAATTTATGAATGCCTGGCTTTCCAAGAATTTTCAGCATATATTTTCCAATGTTGCAGATGCCTGAAGAGGTGGGTTTTCATGATGGCATGGCCATGAAGCTGCCCATTCAGGCACAACTCGTGCATGCCGTGAAGCATGCCATGAAGCATGCCATGAAGCATCCCTTCAAGGGGAAGTTTGAATTTTATCCACACTTAGAATCATTATGTTTTAGAAGTATTAGAATGATTACATGGGCAAACAATGGTAACCTTCATAATCTATCGTATTTCATTACATATATATCACACCTAAACTACAACTCGCCGAAAAAAAAAAAAATTGTGTATGTAACTCGGCTACATAACAACATGCAGTTATATCTTAATAAGTAAACCTTAAAAATAAGCTTGTTGTGTAGATTACATTTTTTTATTGTGATGGCAATTATATGAGCACTCTTGGCTGGATTTTGCCACTGACAATGGCTTCAGCCTCGCTGTCATTCACCGTAGATGTATACATATTTATATATATGAAAACGCAAGAAAGAAAAATAATCGGGAAAAAACTCTGAAGCGCGGAATTTTTCGTTCGTGAGTGCTTGACTAAGCCATGAAGGAGCACCTCTTTGAACGTTGAAATGACAACCTATTTATATCTACCACGAGAAAAAGACCTGTTTTCAGCATTACGGGCGAGATTGCACGATGAGTACACTCGGAGCAAGGGTCGGCGCCCAGCTCGTCGCGATGCGCGCTCACCTACCACGCGTGCTTTGCTCCACAGAAGAGAGGGGCCGTATGCGTGCACTTATCCTGTGGTGAGGGATAATCGCGCACCTTCGGCTTTGACCAGAACGATTGCGTTTAGTTGCCGGGTACACAAAGATCACTTCGCTCGCGGGACAGGCTTTGTTTGCAAAAAGGGCGCGCTTTTCAAACACAGCGAAGTAACAACTGGGAGACTTGTTAGTTGGCACTCGTATCTGTACCTGTGATTACGTTTTGTGAGTCATTTTTTTTAGACAGCACTAAGCGTCGAGCTGTAAGCTTAGTTGGCTCTCGCCCTGTGTGTGTTGTTTTGTGCTGTAATTTCTGTGTGAGCCGCACGCTGCATGCTTCGATCTGCTTGCCGTTCTCAGTGTTACATTTCAAGTTGTTGCTATCGCATTTATTGCTTCGCCCTTGCAGCAAAAATGGGACTCTTTTTGCTAGTTGGGAACCAACTTTTTTTTTTAAATGTGTCAACAATGGGCACTGGTATTCAGGTTTTATTCAAGCTCACTATACAAACAATTGGGTTCAAAACTATTCTACACTGGTTACAGTAGTTACTATTTGCTTAGAATTTGCTTTGAAACAAATATCTACACACAAGCTCAAAGTATCCAAGCCTAGTTAATTATTGATACCTGGTTATGTAACTTAATGTATACATAATCATACACAAGTCAAATGTATCATGCTCACCTCTTGCAAGTACTTGAGGTGCTCCAGCAGTCGGCGCTGGCGTTCCATGGCCAGCAGCCAGACGTGCTGCCACTTCTCCACCAACTCGCGGGCACGAGGATGCCTGATTTCGGGCTCTGTGGCAGCATGTCCACGCCTGCACACACATACGTACCAGATGAACCGAATGCAGTAATATCTCGTTATCTCAAACTCTCATATCTAAAAAAAATCAGCCAACTCAAAATTTTTCATGGCCCTTAACAGTTTCCTATACATCCTATGTATATTTTTCCCTTTATCTTGAAGTACTTTTGTGTCGGATTGCAGATAACTCGAAATCTTGATTGGGAGAAAACGAAAATTCCTCCGCCGAACCAGTTCACAAGATTCGCGTGATGATGCCGCACCTGCCACTAGGTCGGTGCTTTCCGTAAACGCGAAGTCCCAGTCCAGAGACATATCAACTTTGTCAAGCAACCCTGCGACATGTTATGTGACACATGCGCTGAGCAGGGAGGCCTTCTGGCCACGCTTGGCGCAGTTTGTCTCGTTCATTTTGTGCAATGCACATGATTTTCCTGAGGTGTGATTTCCGTTCATCTGCGCAAGCCACACGGTACGAATTTTTTGCTGACTGTGAGTGCAGTGCTGGTGATTTTCCCCAAAGTGCGATTTCTGTTCATCTGCGCAAACCGAGCAGTATGAATTTTTCGCTGACTGTAAGGAGCAGCAACTTAGCATGAGCGCAGCAAGCATGGCGTCAAAGCAGCGCAAGTCACTAATGCTAAAAAAAAAGGTTGCCGTAATTAAGGAAGTCAAGAAAGGAGGCCGTACGAATTCGAGCATCGCGCAGGAATTCGGCATCCCTTTGTCTAAGCTTCCGACGGTGCTGAAAAAGAAGCAGAAGGTGTAGGGTGGATTTCAGCAAAGCTTCTTTAGCCAGCGGAAACGGTTTCGAGGGTCGAAGTT
This sequence comes from Rhipicephalus microplus, assembly GCF_043290135.1. Taxonomy (NCBI): domain Eukaryota; kingdom Metazoa; phylum Arthropoda; class Arachnida; order Ixodida; family Ixodidae; genus Rhipicephalus; species Rhipicephalus microplus. Next base: position 4,964,471 of record NC_134708.1, read on the forward strand.
CCCAGACGTTAAAGCGGCATTGATGGTATGGCTTCGAAATAAGCTCGAGTGCAGCAGGGGGGAAGATCAACTGATGCGATGCGTCAAGCAGCTGGAGGATGCCTTCTTAGGCTCGAGTACGACCGCAAGGCAGACCAGCATTAGGTAGTTCCTCTAAGCTAAATAAAATGACAGTGCGGCGAAACGCAGCCATTTAAAGTCTTTTGTATGTTAATTTTTTTCGTTTTCAAACCTGCACAAGAAAAAAGATGAGAAACTGCCGCTGCAGAGCCGGTAAGTAGTATTGATTTTTCGGAAATGCACTCATTTTCCCCGACGATTAGCGCATCTTTACTTATCTCAAATATAAATTTATCTCGAAACTGTCCCTGGTTTTTACGACTTTGAGTTAATGAGGTGTTACATGGCCAATCACTTCTACACATGGTGTGGAGTTTGATAAGCTACAATATATGGCTTAAAAACAGCATTAAAGTTAGCTGGAAGCATACATATAAAAACTGCTGTGCTCTCTTAGAGACGCACTTATCTGCGCCCCATTCGACAGCTGACAACGCATGGTCTCATTCAGCTCCTAAAGATGTGAGCACCTTATGGGCTCTCAGCTATGCTAATCAGCAGGGCTGTAGATGGTCAGTACAGAGACAAAATTACTGCCCGAATTATTCAATTGAGAAAAAAATCAGAGCTACTAGACCATTCAGTAACTCTCATTTCAATTCCATGCACATTTACTTTCCAAATCATTGTTGTGAAACCACGGTCACCAGTAACAGAAAACAGAGCTCAGTAGCAGAAATCCATGGATAGAGCCAAATGCATAATAAACTACAATCCTTATTTAGATGGTATGGCACACACACCCCAACAGTCTTGCCTAATGCAATGCGCATTTCAATTCTTGAAATTGCAGTGCCACATAGACCACCAAACCACAAAAAGCCGAAGTCTGCCAGAGCACTCACGTAGGCGTGGATGTCCGGGGCGTACTCTGAGAAGCTGCGTGGGGCATGCGTCGGTCGTGTCGTTGCTGCGACGGGCGATCCTTCGTTCCACCAGCGGCGGCCGAACCAGCGGCCGGCTGGCGCTTATTGGCAAAGGCCTTGGAGATGCGATCCACATCAGCCTGCCGTTGGGACATGTCGTCCATGAAGCGCCGATGGTCGTCAAGAAGGCGCTCTGCATGGAGTTCATCCCCAAAATGTTGTCAGAACCCTCTTAAATCCACTACAACAACAGTACACATACCATGAAGTTGCTAAGGCACAAATCATCAGTCAAATTTTCGAACAAAAACTGTTCTTCAAGAATAACACAGCCGTCAAAGTTCCACACGAGAGCAACCCTGTTCTCCTAGAGGAAAACACACTGATATTACAAGACTATCCTTGAAGTACAATAAAGGCTCAATAATTTGGACATCAGAAAATCAGAAAAAATGACTTTTAATCAAAATGCCTCATCCTCGAAGGATCAAGAAAACAAAAAAGTCTCTGACATCAATACACTTTCATTTTCTTGACGAATGCATAAATCCTGCACTTATTTTGCACATGCAGAATATCATTGTAAATGTCACAGTTTCATCCTTTGCACAACTTCGTTCACAAAGCGACCGCAGCTCAAGACCTTTGTGTCTCAACCCAAATGTGTACCTCTCTTATTACGTACTAAAACCACCAGCATGTGCATGTGTATAATTCTCTTGCCAGCAAAATGGTCAGCATATTATTCCATCACGATGTGGCGAACGAGTTTTATGTCGCCACATAGACTATGGCTGAGAGCTTTTCAACAGATTTCCAAATGTTTGAGTTATGCGACACTGTGCACGCATTGCAAATTCAAAATGCAGCTATTGGGTGCTGTATCAGCACGATGCATTGCTCTCCACTGGGAGTGCTTACATGCACTTTCAGGCGCGAGTCTCAAGTTCGCAAAGAAAAAAAAAAATCACCTGTGGCAGCCACGTCGTCTGGCAGTGGTTGGGCCTCCAAGGTCACGAGACTGGCCTCGGCTGCCAGCAGCCAGCGCATCAGTTCCTCTAGGAGCTCGAGCACGTCGCGCAACGAGCGCAGATGCTCGGCGAGCTTCTGCTCACGCTGGCGTGCCCAGAGGGACACCTCCTCCCACCGTGACTGGATGATGGTGACCCAGTGGCGAATCACTGTCACGGCATCCGGGTGACACCGAGACAAAATCTCCTGTGCCAGCGCTATCGTGCTCTCCTGCAAAGCAACGCAGCCTTGGGATCAGGATTATTCTCTCGTGGTTGTGCCAAAATGTTGTAGCTCTTGATGATGATGATTATGACTTTGGAACTGTGAATTGCTGCAGATTGCAGGTTGCAATTTTTCTATCATAAACATACTGCACACATATCCAAATATGTATCAAAACGGGGAGCAAGGCGAGTTGGTATGTATACACATTGTTACTGAAAAATGCAGCACAAAGAAAAGAAAAGAAGACAGATCAGCAATTGAAATGCTGAAGCCTTGTGTTTCATGTATCTAGGAGATGCCACTGTGCATGCGCACCTTGTTGTGCTCCTGCTGCTCCATCTCCCGCATGAACTGCTGGTGCTCCTCCATCTGTTGCCGAGTAGTCGCTTCGTCCTCGGGCAGTGGGCCCGCAAATCGCAGCTTCATCTCTGCATCAGAGAGCCACTCCAGCAGCATATGCACCGCTTTGTGCAGTTGCTCTGCCTGCACACACACAGAGGAAGAATTATTGTTACCACAACTTTAACCAAACATTCCAGGAACCACACTCACCTAAACGAACAGCAAGGCCCTCAATCCAAACAGTATCTAAACCCTAAGAGAGTGCAGCTGATTGTTTACTAAGCTTGTATGAATAGTAAATTTTAGGTTTGAAGTGTGCTCAAAGTGAACTACGGTTTGGTCAAATATTTTTGAAGCGAATTTGAATGGTATGCATGAAGCAATATTGCATATTATGAAAAAAATTTTTAAATAAGCATATTTGTCATGAGCAACTAACCTGCACATTATCCTTTAAAAGTTCAAGTCAAGTCAAGTCAAGTTTATTTCCAACAACATCAAGTCGGAGGTCCTTAGGCGAAAAGATGTTGGAGACATCTTGAGAGAGCCCAAGAACCATTCAAGAGCAGCAGGCATTTTGCAAAAATATCGCGTAATTCACTGTACATGCATAGGCAAAATAAAAGCTTAGTTCTTTTTCTTTTTAGTGAACAAAATAAACACACAATTTCACATTTTGGTCGCATAGGCACAAAAAGACAAACAAAATATTATGGAACCTGTTCATGTCTATTTGAGGAAGGGGCAATTTATCCTGAAGTGGTGAGTTGGACGACTGAAAGTCGAACTCTTCAGCGAGCACATCCTTTTTGCGCAGTTCGAAGCATCAGTGTTAAATACCAATACAGTTAAACCTGGATATAACAAAATTTATAACTTCTTGGAAATATTCATTATAAAGAGGATTTCATTATATGCAGGTTGGGTACAAATATTTGTAAGTCGCCTTCATTAAAAACTAGTCTTGAAACTGATACCAACGAGTCGAGTTACTTTTTTCGAGGTTTCTGCGCGCACAGCCTAAGCTGCCCTGCTAGTTAATGCGCAGCGAAGAAGTTTTATGTTGTTTAGCATTTAGACAGCTTACAATGCTTAGGATGCAAGCAATCATTTTTATGGTATCAGTCGTCGGCTAAGCTCATGTGCGTGCTTCATCATCGTACAGTGCGTAATGTTCGAGCATTAGTGAAGCAAGCGCGGGTAATCATCGACGACTTCATTCTATAGGCCCCTTGTGTTGCATTTTTCACTGTTGCAGCATTCCTTTCGTACTGCTTCCAGAGCTCATCTTGAACGTTCAACCACCGATTAAAAGGCTAGAACTAGAAAAATGTCATGTAACAAGTGCTAAAGCCAAGCTGCCCGACGCAAAAAACAAGTACCAGGCGATGATGATGGCAATAGAGATGTTGCACATTTGAATAGGGTGGGCAACTAGAGAAATACGCAGATGTTTTGATGATCATGATGTGGCACGTATGGAGCCGGGCATTGTTTTTACAACCAGAAGTAACTTCTTAAAATCGCTATTCGTTATTATGAAGCGTCGTGGAGATATATGAGGGATGAAATTCCATACGTTATTCAGAAACAATCGGTATTCTGAAATTCACAGAAGTGAAATATTTTTACATTAAACCAATAGACATTCGGAGGGAGACTGAAAAAAAAAATTTATTATACTGAAGTTCACTACAACTAGATCTGACTGTAGAATGCATTGCTGGGCGCATTGTCTGAAAATGAAAGCAGAGCGCAAAAAGACGACACACAAGAAACAAGAAGACGAAACTGGTGCTTGTTTAGTCTTCTTGCCTTTTGTGTCCGGTTTTTCTGCACCGTGCTTTCATTTTCAGATATTATTTACCTATTAGTTCATTTCGAATACTTTGAAATACTCAATGACTAAAATTTTAATTTAGATGAATTCAAATACGTTCATTATATTCATTCAAATATTAAGTGCTCAAATCTTCAGACAAGACTAGTGTTTATCATTGGAAAGGCACTTGAGAGTTATAAACAAGTGTTCCGATCCCTTTGCAGGCAGGCGAAATGAGAGGGTGCCTTGCGCAACTTGCCTGTCGCAGAGCCTCTTCAAGCTTTCGCTGCTTGGTGTCCGAGAGCTTGGAGACAGCTTCCCACTTCGACTCGAGCGATGACATCTGGCTGCGGATGCTGGCCGCATCGTCGGCACTAGCCGTCTTGAGCAGCTCACTGGCTGTGCGCTGCACCGACTCCAGGTTGGCCGAGCGGCTCTTCAGCTCCGTCTGGAAACTCTACGCAGCAACAGAAGAGCATTAAGATAGGAATAAGGAGAGAGAAAAAGAAAAAAGCCGCCATATCCACGAAGTGAATGATGATGAGTGGGCGAAGCTCCGGAAGTAAACCTGGTAAACCATGAATCCTCTGTACATTTCACCCACTCGATTTTATTACATCGCTCCCCCTAGCGTACGTCGCCGCACTAAATCGAACGATTGCCTTCAACCAATGACACGCGCCATATGTGACATCATTCCTATTTTATAAGATCTCGCGTCTTTCATCAACTACAAGTACCGCTTTCTAGTTTATAACATCTTGCATCTTTTCATCATCAGCTACAAGTACCACCATCTAGTAAACACTACAAGAACTAAACGAGAGGTGGCTACATACAGGAAACGGTACCGCCATCTAGTGAACACTGCAAGAACTAAACTAGAGGTGGCTACATACAGGAGACGGTACCGCCATCTAGTGAACACTGCAAGAACTAAACTAGAGGTGGCTACATACAGGGGACGCACAGCCCACGCCCTAAGGAGCTTCGCCCCTAAAAGAATTAGTCCCATTTCTGATTGTGGCACTGCAAATGTCGTTACGACATTTGAAGTCTGGAGAGAGTCAATAAAGCATTCCTTTGATGTTCTGTGCGAGAAAATCGGTGAATGGGATTCTGGAGGTGCTGCATTAGACAGGAGCACCATCTGGCAGTAATCTTGGAAAACGGAAGGATGGCCTCCAATATAGCAAGTGCGTTCTCCGAGGCCATAATTTGTATGATGCAAGGCGAAGGGTAGTTGGCAGCACTGTATCGTCTTAGCAAAGCGTAAGAAACAGCTGCCTTTTTGTACATAGCGTCACATTGTCATCACAGCATGATAAACGCTACAGTCCTTAGAATTACTTACGTATGCCTTTTCTAGTACAAAAAAACACCACAAAATATTGAAGTGTTGATATCGTGCCTCACATATGCACAAAATTTGCTTTTCAATCGACTATGTGCCCAAGTATAAACGCAGAAACCAGATCAAGATAGGCGAGCGGTGAGGAAGTGGTTGAACTTGAACCGTTTCGATTGCCTGACAGACAAGTCGACAGACGAACAGATAGACCAAAATTTTTTAGTTGAAGTATCCCACGAAAAACAATTGTCTTTAAGAACTCAGCCTGTTTTTGTTAAGTATAATTCAACAACACACAAAATGGTTTGTTTGTACTAACGATAAAGAAAAAGGCACAAAAGCAAAAGAAAAATGAGACAGCAATGCACTAAACTGAAGGGTGATAAATATATATATATTGTGAGGGTGGCCGAGAGAGGGCGTTACGTGACGGCATCATCATTATCATTGGAACTGGGAGTTGGGGGGGGGGGGGGGGGGGGTTGCGTGTGTGGAAAGAGGAAAGTTTGGCCTGGTTGGGATGAGTGGCAAGACGTAGCGGTGTGTTGTGGGCGATTTAGGGTTAGCGCGTGACAATATTATTTATATATGCACACAGTCTGCACCCAATTTTTTAAACTCCCAAAAGTATGCAAAATTGTCCAGAAAAATTGGTCAGTCTGAAAAAACAAACACACTTTTGCTTTATTTTGCTGAAGCATCCAAATCGCCACAATTCCGCCAGCACACTTGATCAGGTGTCTCGGAACTTGTGCAGTAGCCACTTTTGCACATGTAAAGTAGCTGAGAATGCTTCTATAAACTATGCATAAAATTTGCTACACTGACTCTACCATAAGCCAAGGTGCACAGTTAACATTTATGCCACAAAGTGCAATTGCAGAACACACAAAACGGTTGACATACCATTCAACCATTCAACATTTTCATTGTCACATTTTGAAGATTAGTTCATTCAAAATGGTTACGTATTAATGATGTTTTACTAAAGGTAGACAGCGGGTGCATGTGTGTACAATTAGAGAGCACATACTTTGTCCCATTACAATAGCTTCTACGATTCTGTATATGTTTCCGTGCAACTTTGTGTGCATGTTTTACCATACCACATCTTTGCATTGTGGCGAAGCTAGCTTTTAAAAGGGGAAGGGAAGAAATTAAAGCTAGGGAGGTCAATCAGACACGCATCCTGTTTGCTACCGTGCACTGGAGGCACTGGGCTAGTTTTTGGAAATTACTAAGGTAGTAAATAGACTGATGCAGGAGAGAACTACTTCGAGTTGTCAAGGCCCCAAGATTATACAAAAATGGTTAATACAAAAGTGCAAAGTGTCAAATTCCAAAGAGTTTCAGGCTCTGAAATAGCATAGTGCAGTCACATGAAAATGTTCCAATCATCAGTTATGTCTGAAAAATTTCGCATTTATTGCACGTCTGATTTCATTGCACTGTAGGATACACAATGACTACCATCACCCTAGATTCTGAGTGAAAGTTAACGATAAGGGGCAAAGAAAGCTCACGCAGGAGCTTGCTACATGAGTAGCTCTTGTAAAGTGAATTTCACTAGCAGATACAGTGTTACCTCGATATAATGAATTTCTGGATATAACAAATTATTAATTGTCTATAGCCAAAAATAGTACTGCAAATATGTGGTTATAACTCATTTCTAGATATAATGAAGCCATTTCAAAGTGCAACATCATTATAATGACATCTGACTGCATATAGCAGTGTTGGTTAAGAGTTTGCCATCCCAGTAGTCTATGTTACAAGAGGCGAACAAAAGGGGGCACACATACTCGGTGCTGTTCGACGAGGTTGTTGACCGTGTCGAGGTCTCCGTGCAGAAGCTGGTCTGCTTGCAGGGAGGTCAGGGCGCGGTCCAGCCAGTCGATGAGTGCCTGCACTGCATCCTTGAACTGGCCCGAGAAGAGAAGCGCTTCCTCCAACTTGCGTTGCCTACAAAGCACAGACACCGGCAATGAAATAGGGAACCACAACCACTACGAGGATTTGTGTATATGTATTAAAAACCTTCAAGTTCACTGTTTGTGACAAGACCTTGCCATTCTGCCCAGAGAGCGAAAGATCATGTTTAAGCTTTGTTGATGATCTGATAGTTCCCGAAATTTGGCCACATTTCATTCAGTCAGTCTTGTTTCCTACTCCTTCACACTAATGACATACCATTCTAGGCACTCTAAATCGCCAAACTTTTGAAAGGGCACTGCGATTACACCCATTTTGGAGATATGAAACTGGAGGCTTCAATAATTACTCTTAAAAGTGAATAGTCGCGACATGCCAGTGAAAGTCCCATGCAAGAAGACAGCACCATAGTATAAGTACATCAAACTCCCATTTAACAACAAATTGATACACAAAATGCTGCGCTGCACCTTCCAAGGGTGTTTTCTCTAAACAAGTCCCCAATCACTTCTCACATCACTGAAAATGTCCGTGCCAATGAAACGGCACAATTTTGGAAAATTCTACCAAACAGGGCATTGAATCTGGTAGCTACTGCAACTCATAAATAAAAAGCAAGGTACATGTTTGAAAGTATGGATAGTGCATGAAGCAGGAATTTTCATTTCATAATGATAAATTTGCTTTCAACTTCACCATAGCACCACTGCATAATATGGGGAATAATCATGTTGGAAAAAGAACTATCATATTTACTCGCATATTGGCCGGACTTTCTTTCTAGAAAAATCGGAGCAAAGTTGAGGGTTGCGTTTATTACTCGGGGTAAATTTTATGAAAACTTTTCGGGAAGAACAAAAAGTGCACTAATACAAAAAAAAGTTTGGTCGCTTAGCCTCTCGCAATTCACATACGAATACACTGTTTGGAAACAGCTTCTTTGTTGCACTTTGGTGGTTGATGGCGCTATATTCTGGAAGCTGTCCCCAGGCCACCCACGCAAGCCACAAAAATATTTTGCGGCTATCTTTTCTCGCAATCGTTTAACCGCAACAGTGGTATCTGCTGTGATCTCGAGGGGCACCCAAAAGCTTGTGCTACGACACTAGGACGCACTTTGGCAACCTAGCTAGCATGCGACTGTGACGACATCATTAATATTGTAGCAAGTTGGACGATGTCGTGGTAGCAAGTAACCAACATTGCAGCAAGCTACCCCAAAAGCATCAAAACCAACTGTCAATAACAAGATTAACGACAAAATATGGCCGCCACCTCATTCTACATGAGAAGTGCCTCTACGCATAGTGCCTCTACACAAGCGAAGCAAGAATTAACCAGGGGTGCCACCATGTTGCGGAAATCGTCACGATCTTCCCTGGATGACAAGTGATTTTTTCTGGTTTTTCAGAAACCTGCGACTTGATAGCGACGAATGACTTTTCACGACAGCAAATCCTGCCGTCATTGCTCGAAAATCGCGTGCACGTGGTTGGGCTTTTTTTTTGTTTGTTTGTGTGTGATTCTTTAAAAGAAGGTGGAAAGGTAAGAAAAAGAAGTGTGCAGTGCACAATAACTGTCTCTCATGTGTGGACACCTCAACTGATACCTACACTCACGGGAATGGGGAATGAGAGGCCAGTTAAAGAAAGTAGGCTAAAAAAGAAAGGAGGGGAGGGGTAGCGGGAAGTCGGTTTGCGTGGGCAGTTTGGTGACCTTCTGCTGGCTGTGTGCTTATCAGCTGGGATGTCTCTACACTTGCAGCCTGGTGAACCTCACTGTAACTCACAGATAAGACCAGGGACCTGTGGGGGGGGGGGGGGGGGGGGGGCACAGATAGAAAGAAAAGCAATAGGCACGCAGCAACAGGCAAAGGGGGGAGGGAGCGAGACAAGGTGGTTGATGGGGGGTCGGCAAAGTAATAAATAATGGAAGAAATCCAAAGGATGAGGAGGCGCCAGGTGTCAGTCAGCGGGACTGCAGCGAATGAATGTAGGGGGTGCGTTTATTACAGATAGAAAGAAAAGTGTGCCAACAGGCGAGGGGGGGGGGGGGGGGGGGAGCGAGTTGAGGCGGTTTAGGGGTGTATGCAAAGTAATAAAAAGCGAAAAAGATCCAACGGATGAGGAGGCGCCAGGTGTCAGTTAGCAGGACCACCGCAAATGAATGTAGGGGGTGCGTTTATTACGTGGGAAAAAAAAAAAAAAAATCAAAAATTGATTACTGAAGTTGGGGGTGCGTTTATTATCCGAGTGCGTTCATTACGCGAGTAAATACAGTAATTCCCATGCAGTGAAGCATATGGCCTGCAGCAATTCTGTATTAGAAGAAGGGCAGTCGCACTCCTTAAAGAGACACTAAAGAGAAACAATGACTTGATTTAGATTGACAAACTGTACTCCGAGAACTTTAATGCTACATGCTTCACTATCATAAGCTCATTATTAGCAAGGAAACTTGGGAGGACATCCATCGGTATTGATGGGAGGGTACGCGGCATCCCCTGGACGAGCGGACATCTGACCTGTGTGGTGAGTGTGTGAGCGGATGGTGTTGTGCTAGGACGTACGAAGTTGCGGAAACTAGCGAGTGAGGCCTAACAAGCATGACAAACTCAAATATGAAGCGCCATTTTTAAATTTTGCACAGAAATATACGAGCATGACATCGAAAATTTTGATACGTATTTTCCATATTTTCGTGACATTGGCTAGATGAAATTTTCCGAAACTTCGTATGCTAGGTCTATGGCACCTATGTATGACAAGGTGTTTCATTTTTATAGGTTAGTAGCTACGTAGGACGCAATAGACTCTGACGTCATGGTGTTTGGCACAGGAATCTCGAGGTGGCATCTCCAGCGTTTTTTTTTTTTCTAGTCTTTTCTCGCTCACCAAGCGTCGTGTCTGAGTAAGAGTGGTGTTTTCAATGTTGTGAAATTGTACTTTACTAATACATGAAAAATCGTTCTCCTTTTCAGTGTCCCTACCATGAAAAAGGCCTCTTGGTTTGATGATTGTCTTGCAAAAGAAGGCACGTAGATGAAAAATACTGTATTTACTCACATATTCTGCAACTTTTTTTCGCGATTTTGGGGCTCCGAGAAGGGGGTGCACGAATTATGTAGAGATTTTGCAAATGCACACGAAATAATGTGCACGTGCCGTATATGCATTGAAGAAAATAAAATAAACTGGAGCACAAATTAAGTATACTTGTTTAACAAAATTTGCACGTACTTTAACCAGTCAGATCCGGTGACGTGCGGTCTAGTCGGAATCACTGATTGAGAAATCCGATTGAGAATCATTGGCGCGACTGCTGACACCATCCTCTCAAAGCGCATCGTTCTAAGTTTTGTCGAGTGCATTCGAATGCCCCCCTTTTCTCGAAGCTTCTCTCGACAATGCTGAAAGAAACTAGGTCCTATGACACGGTAATACCGGAAAACCACAGCGTTTGCACATAATTGAAAAAAAAAAAAAAAAAAAAACCTTCTTCAGTGGCAGGAAACCTGTATTAACAAGCACGCACTCTTCTGCTTTCTCCCGTACCGATCGCGCCAATCGTCACACATTGTAACATCTTCACGCTGAAGTGCTTGGCAGTGGCATGACTCCCATTTTCTTCAACAAACTTCATAACAGCGAGCTTGAATTTTTCCATATATATAGCAACTGTAGCCCTTTGCAAGGGACCAGTAAAAACGCGACGGACGAATGGCAAAATCTAAACTTCCAAAAATCAACTGACCGTGCGTTGCAGCGTGGACGCAGAGAAGGAGAACAGTTGGCATAATAGGCCCAACAGGCCTTCACACGCCTCCAGCAACAAAGTTGTCCATGCCGTGACGTCAGCGTGCATTCTCACGGTGGTAGAGATGGAGAGATAGAGGGGGGCAAATTCTCTAGCAGTTCCAGTGACCAGCCAATAGGTTTGAGTGTTCGTGAATGGTATTCTGGGGAAGTCCTTAGAACAAGGGACTTCGTATTGCAGCCCGTTTGACTGCGCTCGCCTGATCAGCGGGGCACACACCCAGCATGCCCCGCCTCAAAGTTTGAAAGTCCCTAAAAGAGGTCGCTAGGGCTTCAAGGAGATAGAATTGTCCCTAGCTCGACTGAAAAGGCACTAAATTTAGCGACTTTCTCACTAAGCTATGCCACTGGTTTTTGGACAGTCGCATAGGTGAAACCCGCCGCATGCATGCATACCTGTCAACCGACTTGTTGCACAGGGCATTCCACTTGGCCTTAAGCTCGTCGCTCATGCGCTGCAGGACTGGCTGATCAGCCTTGGGGCAGCGCTCGCGCAAGAGCCGCCCCTGGCGCAAGCAGGCATCGTACGCCGGCTGCTTGGCCCCCAGGGTGCGTTGGAACTCTCGGTGGCGCGCTAGCAGGCGCCGAATTTTCTCGGGGTCATTGCCTGCCGGTGGCTGCTCGTCAAGGCTCTGGTCTGCCTCTGTCAACCATCGGTCCAGTTCAGTCCACGCGTCGTGGAACTGCGACAAAGCCAAAAACATCAATGCTTGGATGCAGTAGCACGGAAAGAGAAAAGACATACAGATGGTGTGTTCCATAGTTGAGGAAGGTTTACTTTTGCCGATTTGATGAACACCGAAAGACGTAGAAACAACAAGATGCACCAGGTAAATGTTTGTTTGAAACAATGCTTTGACTAAGCCATCTGCAGGTGCAACATCTGTATTTCTTTTTTTTTTTTTTACGAAAGTGTGTGCATGCATCTCTTCAGTTCACTTGTATTAAATTTTATGCATCAAAATAAATAATAAACTCCGCAAACAATTTTTTTCCTTCTTACAAATAGAAAATCTGGCCCTACATGATACACCAGCTGGCAGCCCTAAATATCACAGAAAGAGTGGATAACCAGGCTGAACTGAGTGAGCCATTACAGCCCCCAAGATTTTTCAAAGCTTAGTACTACATGATTCAGTGTTCATACGAGAGCACACACCTCTTTGGCCTCTTTGTATCCGTGATCCAGAGCACGAGTGCGTTCTGCTGCCTTGGAGACAACGCGCTCCCAGCGATGTTGCACCGAGATGAGCAGGTTCTTGATGAGAATCACGTCTTGCTTCTGGCTGAAGTATTTGAGGTGCGTGCCCTTCTTGTCCAGTTGCAGCATCGTTTCCCGATGGGCGCCCACATCTTTCTGGAAGCTCTGCATGGGACATTAACACAGCTATTCAGCAAACCATCCTTATCCCCTTCAGTCATGAATCATGATGCGGCGTCAGAAATGGGTCAAATTCGCGTAACATAATTCCAAGGCACTCAGTATGACATTTTAAGTAAGAAAATGAAGGAAAGCGTTGTTCAGTGTGAGTTTTGATAAACAAAGCTAATGAGTGTGTAACTAATTATCTCATTATTATGCCACCACTCCGATTTAGTACTTGCATAAAAAGAATCCACTAATAGGCCCGAAACACATGCACAATTTGTTTTTTAGTTGTAGACTCTCGATAATCCATACTTTCAGTTATTTCAAACAAAATTCAATTTTTTGGTTGGCCTTTTATACTTTCAATGCATTTAAAAGCCTCTTAATTCAAACACATAATTTGGCTAATTCATACTTTTTGCAGTTCTATGCCAAAAAATATCTGCTGCTTTCCCACTACTATTTGAAAATTTGCATGCTTAGGCTTTGCTAGTAAACAAATGTTTTAAGTGAAGCACACACACAGTAAACCGTGATGCTTCTCAACTCGTATAGAGAGGTTTGTGTTGAAGGCACATATAGCAAACAAGCAGTTGGAAATTCACTATTTCTTCAAAAGGTCTTACACCTCTGCTTTTAGAGTGAAAGCTGTTATGAGATTACAAGGGTCACGTGCGCTGTAGTTGTCCACCACCGGTGTCTGTAACTACTATTGCACTGAATAAAAAAAAACTTGGTAAATAAAAAACACAACGGACACAATGGGATTCGAACCCGAGTCCCCCGCGTGCCAGCGCACTACTTTACCACTGAACCATGCCGCCGCTCGGACCTCCTTTGAAGACGAGCCTTAGCCAGGCTTGATGATGGGAAAGAATTGCATTGATATAAAGCGTTCAGCAAAGGAACAGCAAAGCGAACAGCAAAGGAACAACCAGGCATCACAGAAGGCGAATTGCGTAACGAGTGGGTCATCGAATGTTCCAACCCATTACAAAAGCTTCAGGCACAATTCTTCATCGTCGTCAGCCACAGCATCCAAAAATTGCACAAATATTTCTTGCAAGTGTATAGCAGGTACCACGCTTCTCCGAAGAATGACGAAGGATGGGATAGCAAATGCCTGGCCAATCTCCCACAGAGGGTATGAGCCACAAGAGAAAGTGAACAAGAATGCCTGCCTACTACACAAAAGTTGCCAATATTTAAGGTGTAGTGGATTCCTTGCAAGTGAGCTTGTAGCAGCTACCCAAAGAGTGTTAAAAGGCTCTGAAAGGCCGCTCTTTTAGTTTTGGCTGTGACAGTGCTGCACCTCCCACGCAAGCCTGGAGTTTTTTTTGAGTGCAGTTAGGGTTTAAAAACACTTTTAAAAATTTTAAATGTGATAACATCGATTATTAATCATAATATGTGGTGTCACCAAGCCTAGATTCATATATCTGAGAACTTTGAATAATTTAAACTTCTTGATAATTAAAACCAGATTCAGAGGTCCCTTCGAGCTTGAATTAACGAGAGTCGACAATATTTGTTTTTGAGCGAAAAAAAAAACTTTTTACATTGGCCCAGGAATGCGTCACATCGAACAATCATCGAACATGGTAATGCATGCATCAATGTGATCCTCTGCAGCAATACGCAGCAAAATGAAGTTAAATGATCACCAGTTGTCCACTCAGGAGGCCTGCACGAATGTGCACACTAAGTCTCAAGCTATTTGATGAAACGCGCGGTGCGTGACGTGCTTTTGAAATTGGCATCTCCATTCGTGCACATTGCGACTGAAAAGGGTTTACAAGTGCAGCACAAGGTATCTCGACATTGCAAATGCCAGTTATGCTGCAGCTCAAGTCAATTAGCCAACACAAAATTTTCTCAAAGATATAAAATTTACAGTAAGCAGGTCTTGCTATGATAAAGAACATAAATGTGGCGAGCTAATTCCATTTCCTCTATCCTCCTTCTATATAAGCACTATCTCTCAAAGTCACTTCAAATGCTTATGTTGCATCAACAAACAACTCATTTTCACATGCACTAACTGGGCTGACATGGGGGCATGCAAGAAACATTTTTTTTATGGTAAGCCAATGAATGGCAGGTTTAATATTTGTTATTCTATGTGACCAAGACTACCAGATAGCATACAAAAGACAAGCAAATCAAGATGCATCCAATAGAGCACATGTGAATGGTCAAGCCTACTAAATTAGAACAAAAAGAAAAGTGTTTCGCATATGTGTTTACAGCACTTGCCTTATGCTCTTCGATCTGGCTTAGCACATTCTCCAAGACTCGGCTCACAGGCCGTAGGCTTGCCAAAGACTTCTCTGCATGAGTGAGCCATTCCACAAACTCCTGAAGCGATTCGTGGAATTCTGTAGCCTCCTTGAGTGCAATCTCCAACTTGATCTGCAAGAAGTGAGTCATACGACGTGTAAACTGCAACTTTTAACACTATTCACTAAATACATTGACTTGACACATATTGTAGCTGTTAGTGAACCAGTTTGTAACTGTTGGCTAATTATTTGAATATGCATAGTATGATTCAACAAACTTTTCAGTAACTAAAATCAACATGAAAAAAACACTACAGTGCCACAACAACAGCAGCAAGAAAAATTAAGAACGCTTTGGGATATGCTAGCCTGATTTCTTATCCATCTTTTTATAATCATCTTATCGTGTTCATTAGATACTTCAGCAAATTGGTCTACCAATTATGGACTCCAGTTGGTTAAACACTGGTCTAAGGTTATCTTAAGGTAAAACAATGGTCTAAGGTTGGTCTAAGATTGGTCTGAGGTAGGTAGAAATGCTTTGAAATATGATGGTCGAATTTCTTATCCACATTTTTATTCATCTTGTCCATCATGTATTCGTGCTAACTGTGGTACACAATGGATGGACTCCAGTTGGTTAAACACAGGTCTAAAGTTGGTCTAAGGCTGGTTTAAGGTAGGTCCACAGTAGTAGCAACTTGATGGCTGACAGACTGCACCCACCTTGCGGTCATTGGCTCGGTTGAGAACATTGTCCCATCGTTGTTTGAGTGTGCGCAGACTGTGCTGCAGACCCGTTGAGCCCTCGGCTGCACGCGTGTACTCCTGGCCTTGCTGCAACACAGACTCCACCCTGTGTCTGTTGCTGTCCAGTTCATTGTACAGCTCCTGCAAAACACCCAGCCACCCGCTCAGGTGAGATCACTGTACTTCTCCAGTCCTGGCAAATGTACAAAAGGCCCTAAAGAGAGTGATTCAAGCACTGACAAGAAAAAAAAAAGCTTACAAACCAGGGCCTACCCAAATTGCTGAAAATGTGACATTAGGCGTAAGCCATCTAATGATGATTACATTACAGTAAGAGTTAAAGATGAACATGCTTAAGACAAATGCTGCTGGCATGCTTATGACAGCTGCCTATCCCACTTTTGAGGGCAATTCACTGCCGAGGAGTGGAGTGAAAAAGCCACAGCTGAGCCGTTATCCCTCTCTTGACATCACCCAGTAATGTGGAATACTCCACCACTAAATTGTTTTGTGGTAATTTGATGCGTATTTGTTGCTATTGGCAGTACATATCTGAGGTGAATAACCACCTTCAGTCAAGGACTTGCCTCGGTTCCCGATACCCACTGCCATTACAACTCTGTAAAGTGTACAATAGGGGAGGGGGGGGGGGTGTCACAGCTCTGACTGTTGGGGCTGCTGAGGTAGTTCTAGCGAAAGTGGCTGCCACTTCTCTGGCACATGGTGTTACCCGTAAGAAGCGACAGGTTCAGGTCCACATACGCAGATTTGAGAGTGCACATTGGTAATAACCCACTAAAATAGTGAAATACTGAACGAACTATACTCTTAATAGATGCAACAATTGCAGGAAAAGGAAAACAAACAACAGGGGTGATTAATAAAATCAGAATGGCAAAGGGCTATACCTACCATGAAACGGTTGAGCTGTTCCCTCGCAGTTTCAGGTAGCCCACCAACAGGCTTGGATGATGCTAGCTGACCATCAATGTCACCGAGCCACATCAGCAAGTCTTGTATCTCTTGGTTGAAGGCTTGAGCTTCTCGCAGGGCGGCCTCCAACTGCTGCTGGCGCTCGGCTGCCTTGTCCTGCAAGGCCTTCCATCGTCGGTTGAGGTCGGCCAACTTGGTCTGCGTAACACTGGCGTCCTCGCTGTGCCGGTCTGCTTCAATCAGCTGATGACCAGCCCGGTTCAGCGTGTCCACACTGCTTTGGTGTGCTTGAATGTCATTCATTAGCACCTGAAACAGAATGAACCTCGTAAGCCACCTTGTGACCAGCTTATATACTGGGAAGGATTGCTGCCCCTTAGGTGCATTCTGTGGAGATGCTGACATCCCTTGTAAAGTTGTTTGCGCCTCGCGACGCACGTGTCTCGCGCAGAAGCTGCATTCAGGGGTCGCAACTATCATGCGATAGGTGGCGTTGTGTTCGAGAGAGTTGACCACCACTATCATCATCATCATGGTTATTAAAAGGGTAGCGCCGGCGGTGACCCCTGAGGGCAGGCATGCCTTGGTGGCGGGAGAAAGAGTTGAGCGAGCCTCTTTCTCTGGTGGCGTTTGGCACGAACGGTTGTCTCGCGCGGTGAGTTCCCGGTGCACGGCACCGCGGGCTGTCTGCCGGGGGCCCACGTGGCGAGTCAGGCGTTAGCGACACCACCTTGTTTGTGATGTTGTAAGGATGTCTTGGGGTGTTGATCAGGATTGATGTTATAATAATTCGGCTGACAATATCATTGTTTCTAAAGTAGTTAAATAAATGGTGGGTGTTGTTGTTTGGTTTGTTCCGACCGTGTCTACTCTGTTCGTGTGAATTGTGGGGTCTCACAACGAGATTCCACAATTCACACTTAAAAAACAAAAAGCGCGAAAATGCCAGAGCTAGCAGAAAAAAGGTTTTAGAGTAGTGCCAGTAGATACACAAACACAAGGTACAGAAGCTCACTTAAGAAGGTACTTGTTCACATCAGATTATTGCAAACAGGGCTCTCGTTCTGGGTGCTGAAATGTCAATCAATAAAATTTTTCTCTAGTGGCCGGCGCCCTCGTCTTTTCATTCAATAAAGACACGTCAGCAGTGGTCGCAGCAGATTCACACAACCGCACAAAAGCAAGCTATGTTAAAGCATGCCGATTTGATGCTGCTGCATTTTCTTCTAGCTCAAGCTATCTGATTCCGAATCAGGCTCTTAAGGATTGTGTTTTTGTGGAGGCTGTGAGCTATGTCGTGCAGCACAAGTAGTTCGCGACCGAGCCAATGAGAATCAGCGCAGTTTCCTCAGTCGCCATTTCAAATTTGCCACATCCCATGGTTTATAAGCTAGTGCAGTAGAAGTACAGATTCCTGTGGAGTGGAAGGGTGTTCCACTAAAGAGTGAAAAAAAAAGTTTTCAATAGATTTTTTTTTTTGCATTGGGCTCACCGAGTGGTTTTCTGACCACTAAGGCCGTGAATCAAGCACTTTTGTGGTGAGTTTTGCCACTTCCGCCCTTTTCAGGGCGAAGTGTGAACGCGAATGTCGTATTGTGTTCTGCTCACGGCTTTAGCAGAGTGAACACAAACACAAGAGTTAATCAGGAATATCTACTGAAGCATAACCGTGATTTGGGAGAGTTGGTTAAAGAATAGAGTAGCATATACTTCTTATCTCTCTTTTTTTTTTTCAACCGCAGTAAGCATTGGGGAACTGCAAGCTTATATTTCAATGAAAATAAGAAGCTCTCGAACGGAAAGGCAAATAACATGATTGAGTGAAGGAAGCCTAAAAGTAATTTTGCTTATTGGAGACACGACAGTAGCAAATGCCCACCTTGTGCTTGGCCAACTCGACCTCGATGACTTGCGCATCACCGGCCACCGGTCGGCACTCGTCGAGTGCACGCTCAGTGCGCGACATCCACACCAGCAGCTCTCCCAATGCATGCTGGAACTGGCCCAGCCGCAAGAGAGCATTCTCCAGCTCGCGCTGCCTGTCCACCAGGCCTCGGAGCAAAGCGGTCCAGCGCCGGTTGATCTCGTCTAGGGGCTGCCGTAAGGCACGTGCCTGCTCGGATGAAGTCTGCTCCGAGAGTTCTTTGGCTTGTCGGTTGAGTGACTCCACCTCCACCATGTGCGGGTCCACCTCCCGCTTGAAGTCCTGCAAGGGCATGGTCCACTGAATGTGAGCACCACTTCTCAACAGTCTAATTCTCAGCGAGTTTCAAGTGTAGGTCTGGCTACGATGTCACGACACCGAGTTCCTCCCATGGCTGCACTGGTGTTGATTCAAGTAGTCGTACTCTATGCTTCTGTTTCGCACTTTTTTTTTTTTTTCACAAGTGAGCTTGGACTAGTATCTGCCATACGAAACAAAAATGAATGAGTTGATCAGGGGTTCGAATGAGGACTTGTGAAGCATACCTCTTCAAACTCTTCGTGAATCTTAAAAAATGACCACACTGAGCCACAGATCATGTCAAAAAAGCTTGATTCATGGGTGCTAATATCAGGACAAGCTCTCATATGTTGAATTGAATGGAGTTTATTTGCACCAAGGCTGTGAGGATCACCAGGCAAAAAGATGCAATGAGCAGCTTGGTGTAGCGAGGGTTTGCTTCCCTTAAAACAGATTCTGTGAACTAGCTTCTATTACTAAATGGACAAACTAAGAAATTTCATGGCAAAGGCAAGCAGCAGTACTTCCGCGAAAGTCCAATTGAAAATTTTGCTAGTTCGTACAAATACCGTGGCAAAAAAAAGGACAATGCACTTGCCCTGAGCTGTCCAATCTGTGCTTTGACAGCATCAATGTCAGCTGCCACAGGTCCGAGGCTGCCAAACTTCTGCTCAGCTGTGTCCAAGAACTCCAGCAAGCTATGAAGAGTGTCGTGAAAGCCCATAGCTTTGTCCAGGGCATCAATAAGGTTTTGCTCCCGCTTGGCATACAGGGTCGTCACATTCTCCCAGGCCGTGTCCAGGTCTTCGATGTGGCGCTTGACTTCTGGTCGGTCAGGCTCCCCACACAGCTGCATGAGGTCCTGACCTGCCTGGCGGCACTGGTCCACTTCTGGCCGGGTCTGTTCCATCTCCTGCTTGATCTCGTGCAGCACCTACAACCGGGTCGACAAAGCCGAACACATCAGCCATTGGACCATACCTGGCAGTTTGCTAAGCTGCACAATTAGTATAATAATGTATGTCTCGATTTCAGACATTGATTAAAGGGTGAATAAACAGGCTACAAAATCTTTTTACACACCCCCAAAACAAACTCGCGAATTCCTACAGTAGACCACTGCGATCACATTTTCCGCATATTACAGCGCTGCATGACACACAAACCTTCCATAACAGAGAACAATTACCGTGCCTGACCAATCTCGCTTGTATTTACAGTGATGCAAACTGGCCCATCTGCAACTTGATGAATCACTGAACTTGTCGATTGGTCTTTTGCCCCCAGAAACGGAGCCTTGGCCCTGCGGTGATGCTATTTCGACCGCCCAGTCCGCATTTTTAGGCTTATGTGAATATTCAAATGCTTTGAATATTTGAATGAATAGTTGAGTATTGGAATTCGCTTCGATTCGAATTTAAACTATCGAGTATTTTCGAAGTATTCGCAATGAACTAATAAGCAAATATTATTCCGCATGTCACTGCCTGTAAAGGTGGTTTCACTGCAATGTAGAAATGCTAAACCGTGAAAACACTTGTAAAAAAATTGCTTTGCCATGAAGCCCCCTTTCAAATTTAAAGGGGCCCTGCAACACTTACTGAACATGATCAGAAAACGCTGCTGATCGGTAGTTGAGGTTACTAAGAACACGTGAGGCGAATATTGTAGTGCAGAATGTAGCCTGTAATTCACAATAAGTTTTCAAAGCTAAAAATTGCTTTCTTTCCTCGGCAAATTATACTACAAGCTCAGAAATCACTTGTCACAGCCAAGAAGAAATATAAGGCTCTAGTCACAGACATTGACTGATTTGAACATGGTGCGCTCGTCGTTACCGGGGCCGCTGCTTGTCCACGAGTATGTGCGCGATCGCACTGAAAACCCGCACATTCGAAGAAAAAAGAAAAGAGGTGCTCAAAGTTATGGGCTGCGTGTGAAGCATTTTCTTTCGCCGAGCCATTCCTCCCTGCTTACCTTCCACCTATTTCGTCCAGACGAGAAGAGAAAATGCAATGGCATTGTGGGACAAATTTTTGGAACTCCGCTTGTACTGGACAGATTCTAGAAACTTTGCGACGGTAAATTTGTGAGGCAACAAGCATGCTTAATGGCTCCATGGCTAATTGAAAAAGAGTTGCAGGGCCCCTTTAAAAGAACATGTTACCCTCAAATAAATTCTTTATTTAATTAAGCTTGTTATGACGGCTTATATACTTCAAGTATAATAAATTTTAAGACGTTAAGTACCTTATCACTCGCATCCTACCGAAACTACTACTAAAGATTGTTTCGACTTCCTTTGAACGAAAAAAATTAAAATGGCATTTGCATAGAGCCCCTATTTCAATTTAAAAGAAATATTGTACAGGTTAGTTAAGTCGTGATAAATATTCCTTTTTTTTATATGTCATACATACCATTCGAATTCGATTTAAAATTATTCGATAAAAATTACAATTCGCTTCGAACCTAAAATTCACTATTCGCACAAGCCTACACATTTTCATTTTCCTGTGCTGCCCTCTGTCGTTTTGTAGAGACCGAGACTACCGAGAGAAGAGACTACCGAGAGAAGCGGTGCTGCCAAAACAAAGGCCTCTGGGATAAAGAGGTGCCTTGCTACTTTACTGCCGAGGGAAGGGTGCTGCTCGCACCACACTTTCTTCCCACGCCACTATGACACGTGCTCATTAGGGAAAAGCCCTACTCGGTCGTTGGCTGCGCGCCGATGACGTATCGGCAATGTCATCTCCTATTGCTAAAGTGGGCAGAGTCACGATGACGGGCATCGGCTTACCCCTCCCTATGGCGGAGAAGGGTGGTGAGGCCGTGCGAAAACTTTGAACCAGCTGAAACGGGTGTTCCAACCCTAGTAACTTTTTTAATATAGCACGATTTCTCAAACTGCGGCTGCACGTTCATATAACTAAAGTGTGCATATTCTTCTTCATTACAATGTTTGGACCGAAGGTAGCTTACTGGCCTTTTAAGGTTATTATGTTGCAAACAGTTCGCCATAGTGCTTCTCGCACACTGGAGCAAGGTTTCAGTCATGGACCAAGCCAACTCACTGCGATACTAACTTATGCTGAAATTTATGGTTTCTTGTGTCAATATGCTTGCTATATTGACAGAAACAAATGTGAACAACTTTCTCAGTTCCCAGTGTCCATCAACATTAACTGGAAGATAAAATTATTGACCAGAAGCATCTCCTACTACTTCTTGTTAAGTAATGTTGCAGTGCTGTTAAATGCGTAGGAATGCTGAAAAGCGGTAGCTTTTGAGAAGTAATGATACTACTCTTTCAGGCCTAATGTTTGCAAGAAAGTGCTCCAGAGGGCTGTTCCGCAAGTCCAGAAAGCTCTAGAATGGGAAGTTTCCACTCCAGCATGCATCAATTGGATAGAGCTCTAACATCAGTGGCCAGGTAGAAATCATCATTGCCGTCCACTCAGTGGATGCTAATGCAATACCTGCTCTCGTTAATATCCTGGCATGATATGCTAAAAGACTGCAGCGATTTGTAGATCAGCTCGAAATTGGGGACAGGGAAACAGAAGGCATGACAATGCAAGGGCTTATGTCTTACCTTCCAAGTTAGCGCTATTACACTTATGGTATGAATTCAGAAACCCCCCTTTTCTCATGAATCTCACCTCCTGTTGCTGGTGGATGGCCTGCGGCTCGACAGCTGGCGGTTCCTGGCTGTCCAGGTTCTCCTGGAGGTCGCGAAGCGCCCGCATGACGGCGTTCAGTTCCTCCCAGAAGCGCTCCGCCACGGCCAATGCACTCTCCAGAGACTGGCCTCGCGTGCGCGCTGCCTGCTGGACTGCCTCCCACAAGCCATTGAGCCGCTCCAGCTTTTGCCGGATGTCTGTGTAAAAAAACACGAGGATAAGTTTCGAGATTCACGAGCACCGAAAACTGAGCGCCCAATGGCTCAAGGTCCCAGCACGAGTGTGTGATTAATCACATGCGCGAGCATGCGGCAGTTTGTGGCTTCCTGACAATGGAGAGCAGCTAGAAGTACAGAGCCCTCTTGGTAACAATACCCTTTCTTGAAAACACTCCGCTTTACTCAACATTACAAAGAATTTTGATGTGCCCACAAATGTGTGCAACATCAAGCAAGCTCACTACAAAATCTTGTAGATATGTTGAATAAATGCTCTCCCAGTCCCACAGAACTGATTAACAGTTGCAAAATAAGGCATGTTAATTTACGCTGACACTGATAACTAAAATTGCATGAGGTAGTTTCCACATAATTAGTTGCTTTACATATTCAACTGCAAAATTCATAACTCTAGTGACTTTTCTTTCAATTTACTATGCCTAAGCTCAGTGAATGGCACAGTGCTCGATTATAATAATAGCAAGGAAAAATTGGCTGATAGTGATTGCTAGGCTTGTACAAATGGTGAATATTAGGTTTGAAGTGTGGGGGGTGCTAAGACTCCCCGTAAAGTTGTTTGAGGCGGACGTGTCTCGCGCATAAGCCGCATTCAGGCGTAACAGCTACTGTGCGGTAGAGGGCGTAGCGCCTGCGAGCGTTTGTTATTGCCACCATCATCATCATGGTTAGTGCCTAGCACCGAAAGTGATGTGTGACGCCTGGTGGCAGGCCTGGGCGGCGGCGCCCGAGATGTGAGCGGTCCTTTTTGTGGGTGGCGGTTTGTGCGAACGGTTGTCTGTAGAGGTGGGTCTCGGTGCGCGGCACCGCGAGTTGTGCGCCGGGGGCCCTCGTGGTAAGTCAAACGTTGGCGAGGCCGCCTTGAGTGTGTTCTTGAGTTTGTTTTGTTATGTTGAGTGTTGTGTAATATTGTGTAGAGTTGTTTAGCGTGTGGATCACAATTGATGTTAAGATAACTCGGCTGACGATATTGTCGTTTTGAAGGTAGTTAAATAAATGTGTGTTGTTTGATTTGTTCCGACAGTGTCTACTATGTCCGTTCACACTAAGAGCATGGTGCTCTCCACATCGAGGCCCCACAAAAGTGAATTCGAAGCGAATAGTAACTTTGGTCAAATAATTTGAAATCGAAATCCAATAGTATGTATGACATATAAAAAATGGGAATGTTTATCACGACTACCTCACCTGCACATTATGTTTTTTTTTTCCATTGAAGTAGGGGCTCTATGGAAATGCCATTTTTTGTTTTTTCGTTCAAAGGGATTCAAAACTACTTTGAGTAGTAGCGGGATTTGAGTTTCAGACAGATGCAAGTGATAAGCTGTAAAATACGCAACATTATCAAATTTGCTACACTTAGAGCATATAGGCTGCATAACGAGCTTTTAAGTTTGATAATATCATGAATTTGTTTGAGAGTAATATGTTCATTCAAAGGGGCCTTGCAACACTTTTTCAAGTAGCCATAGAATGAAATCACCAAGAAGCTTATTGCCTCACGAATTCACCGCCGCAAAATTTTTAGAATCTGTCCAGTACGAGCAGAGTAGGAAAAATTTGTCGCATACTGCGATTGAATTCTCTCTTCTCTCGTACTGATGAAAGAGGTGGAAGCAAAGCAGGGAGGGATAGCACGGGAAAAGGAAATGTGTCACATGTGCCTCCTAACTTTGAGCACTTTTTCTCTTCTTTTTTTCCCCCGGAATACACAGCCTTTCAGTGCAAGCGCGCGTATGCATGGACAAGTGATGGCTTCCCATGGCGACCCCAGTAACGACCGAGCGCTTCATGTCAAATCAGCCAATGGCTGTGACAAGTGATTTTTGAGCTTGTGTCATTTGCCGAGAGAATAGAACAATTTTTAGCCAACTTTGGGAATTTATTGTGAATTGCAGGCCGCGTGCTGCGCTATAATGTTTGGCTCGTGTGTTCTCGGTAGCCTCAACTACCGATCGGCAGCGTTGCCTGACCACGCTCAATAAGTGTTGCAGGGCATTTTTAAATTTGAAGGGGGACTTTGCGACAAAACAAATTTTCTTTGTATAAATGCTTTTAAAGCATAGCACTCCTACACTGCAGTAAAACCACTTTTACATACGGTTTAACATACACTTCTTCGTTCATTGCGAATACTTCGAAATTTTCAGTAATTTAAAATCGAATCGAAGCGAATTCGGATACTCTGGTATTCGAAGCATTTGAATATTCGCACAAGCCTGGTGGTTGCATGTGCCACCATATGACTTAAGGGGGCAGACTGCTCTTTGGGACCAAAAAGTGACAAAAATATTAATTTTTTATAATTGACATATTTGGTTTCTGCAAGTATTTTTCTATCTCTCTGCAAATTTTCACGCACCAAGAAGTAGTAATTTTTTTGTATTGTCATTTTAACTGTCCAGATTCTTGGTGCTGTTAACATGCAGAACCTGCAAAAAAATGGGGAGCCGAGTTTGAGGCTTCTTTATAATTTGCCAGCACCTTTGTCTAAAGCTCTACTACCGATTTATGAGCGCCTTCGTGAGGATTGCTAAACATGCGCACCATGATCGTTGCTTTTTGAAGAAACTGTGTGTTTTCAGTTTTTTCCATTTTTCTCAAAAAAGTAAATTTGTGACTATTCAATTTTGAGGCCTCAATATCTCTGCAGCTAGGGCAGGTACAACAATATTTCTATTTGCAGTGGAAACTTGTATGTGTGTAGAATGCAAGTATGGGAGCAAAATTTAGAGCACATGCCCTTTTAATTAATTACTAATCAAAATAGTAACACAATTCCAACTGCTTTTGAAAATGTACAGTTCATTTTGCTGCAAAATAACCAATAAAGGTCTAAAAACAAAAACCTCTTCCATACTTTCACTCTATAGTCATTAGTCTATGTTGGCATATCCTAAATATCACTTTTAATTAAGCACTTTTTTTTCTATTGTGGCCTTAAACAATAGGGAGTGAACTTAAGTTATCTCAGCAACAAAGTGAGTTACAGGAAAACTAATTACATATTTGAAATCAGCAGAAAAAACTGTATAACCCTGTGCAGTTTTATCAAGATCACTGAAGAAATAAACAAACAATGTCAAAGACCAGTCTGCCCCCTTAAGCCAGCAAGGATGGGAGTGATCAACAATGTACGAATTTGACATCCCCTCATATTTGGAACATGGGATTGGCATTCTGACATCACCTGTTTGATGCTAATACTCCCTTGTAAAATTTGCTCTAATTACACAACTACATTCATTTAAAACTTAATCTTGTTAGGTTTCTCAGAGCACTGCCAAAAAAGCAAATTGTTTGGAACGTGAAAAAACATTCATGCTCGGTCAGTTTTTCTTTTTTTTTTCTCAAAAGATGTACCAACCCCAGGCATGCACACAGCAGTGTGTTATATATTTGTGCAGGTGAAAATTGCACTACTAAATAAATCAATTATATATATGAACCTGCTTTACATAAATGTCGAGAAGCTATAATGCAACACAATCTAGTCACAAAGAGGATAGGACAGCTACGTCAGTGAACAGTTGCCAAACTGTAAAAAATATCTATGTGCTAGCCATGTCTGCCAAGGTGGCTGAATAACAAGAGTGCAGATCATTGTTACTGTATTTACACGACTGCAAGCAGACTCAAATGCAGGTCGACCCTCCCTAAAACTACACGAAAAAAAAAAAGGGGGGCACAAGCACATTTCACAAAAAAAACTTATACAGTCGCCGACCGATTTTCCGGACTCCAAAAATTCGGACTTGTTGGATATTCCGGACTTCATAAATGCACCGTCAGGAATCCCATAGAGCTAATGCATTGTTTCGATCGATTTTTCGGGCGAATTCACCCCTGAAAGTTCGATTTTTCGGACTAAATCGCTCGTTTTGTGCCACGCCCCAAGCCATTGTGAACGCCGCCATGTTGGATTTTCCGTCGGCTTGGCTAAGCTTGGTCTTCAGATGCTTTTCCTGCCTCCGAGATTGGAATGCGCACGCCATATTTTAAGTTTTGGAGGCCGTGTTTGCTTTTTAAAAGACGCGGTGATGGATGCCGTTTTTTCGTCTTCGGTCAGCACTATCGTCATCACATCGCACGGGGAGGAGGCGAAAGAAGGATTCTTTTATTGTCGTTGCAGCTTTTTTCAGTCGCCATTCTGCACGTGTTGTGTCGCGTAGCGTCGAGACGTTGTGTGCTTCGCAGCGGCTATCTGCGGCATTGAATTTTGTGTTCTCGGTGCCATGGCTCCGCTATCTGTGCCATCGCGGGAGCCAGGTGGTGTGAAGAAGCGTGGGAAGTATACGACCCTGACGATGGAGAAGAAAGCTGCCATAATCAAGCTAATAGAGAGTGGACGTTCGCAGCTAGATGTCGCTGGATGACGGTCGACTCCGGATGGCGGTCGTCGTTGTCGTCGGATGACAACGACGACCGCCCGCAGCCGTCGGAGATCGCCAACGCGGTGACAATTTTGTCGAGCGTTTACAGCGACGATGTCACCTTGGCGCAAATACGGGCAAACTAAATTGCCTCCAAGCGTAGTTTGAGGCAAGGCAGCATCAAGGACTTTTTTAAACCTGCCTGATGCAATTAACTTCAGATTTTTGGCAAAAACGAATTTTTCGGACTGTTCGATTTTTCGTACTTTTTTTCGGTCCCCGCCAGGTCCGAAAAATCGGTCGGCGACTGTACACATTATTTTTGAAGAAAACAAAATTGGATTCTGGTGGACCAACATGGCTTTACTGCAGTGCTTAAAAGCTGTGAAAAAAGCTAGCTTCAAAGAATAAATAGGAATCATTTATAGAAAGACTTTACAACTGAAACTAGTTTTCGATTCCAAATCAACCCCCTAACTTTGGTTTTCAAATTTTGACAAAATAGGTCGAACTACAATCATGTAAATATGGCAGTATAAACTGCAGTTACATTGGAGTTGTCTCGCTCACCTCGCACACTGGGCTCTTGGTCTCCACCCGCTTTGGCAATGACCTCACGGGCCGCCTTCTGCACAGCCTCCAAGGCAGGTGACTTCTTTCCCAGGTCGCTCACCACAGCTTGGTTGTCGTTGATTTGCTCTTGGATGCGCTCAGGGTGTGCAGAGATGGGTTCTGCATTGTTCAGCTGATCCGCTGTCGAAGCCAGTGCACTCAGCATACCGTCCAACTTGTCAGCAAACTGCAGGCAACAGCGCAGGACTTTTCAGACTTTGTGCAACCAGGCTTTCCAAACTTGATGCATAACCTCGACTGAACATAGCTCTCAGATAAAAGACATTCCAATTAAACATAACAGTTGACATTGATTGTGAACAGAGTAACATCACAAGTAATAACCTGGGAGGTGGACTGCATGGCCTCCTCAAGGAGATTTTGCTGGTCACGCAGTAGCTTCCGAAGCGCGTTGTAGCGCTCGTTGTCCGAGCTGAGCAGTCGCTGCACCTTCTGAGCATCGGGTGGTCGGCACAGCTTTGCGAGTGCTGTGCCTGCCTTGTTGAGCCGGTCAAGCAGAGGCTTATGCTCGGACAGCGCTTGCAGCAGGGCGCGGTTACGCTCCTGCTGCCTCTGGATGTGAGCCGGGTGTGGGGCTGCAGGGGCAGCAAGTCTTTCAGCCTCGGACTCGGCCTCGTCCAGCCATGCAACAAGCTCGCTGTGGGCCTCAAGCAGGTGCTCGGCGAGTGGCAGGGCCTGTTCCAGTGCTGCCAGCCGCTCGGCACATGCCTCTGCCACGCGGGTCGACAGCGCCCGCAGCTCCTCCGCTCGGTCCCGTACGGCTGCCTGATCTTCGGCCGGCCATTCCCGCGCAACCTTCTTGGCTGCCGACAAGACGTCTCTCACGCGGCCCTTCTGACTGCTCACCTCTTCACTCAGGGCCTGCACGAATCAATGTATGACCTACTTGAGCACTATGTCCACACTCATCTACACAAGATACTTAAGCTGTAGCATGGGACTTTGGCATGCCAAGCGATGCCACAGCGAAGTGCGCCATGATATGCTAGCACTCCAGTTTTTTTCGGCACTGGTGCTAAATGATGCTGTAACAAATGTTGCCTTTTTTAGCTTGCACTTATATTTAAATAAAAATAGCTACCAATGCTAGAAATTTGCACTTCTATCAATACTAATCAGCGCAACACATCTTGCTCCATCTCTGTCACTTGTGCTGCAACAGTAACTGTGCTATGATTTCACTAGAATCGTGAAGCAGAGAGAGTTGTGACCAGGGCTCACCTTCTGCTCCCGGAGCATGGCAGCCAGTGTGTCTGGCTCGGCCACAATGGGCTGAGCATCAGCCAGCTGGCGCTCCACTTCGTGGAACCAGTCGAGCAGGTCTTCCAGGTCACCGGTTACTTCAAGGCTGCGCTGACGCGACAGCTCAAGGCGCTCAGCACGTCGCTGGATCTGTTCGCATATGGCGTCAAAGCGGCGGTTGGCACGAGACACCATAGATTCAACCACACCTGCACCCTCTCCGGGTGATCGCTGGCACAGCTGTGGGCCCAGATGGTTCACGACTTCCAACACACTGCGCATCTCTTGCAGCTCCTGCTCGAGACGCTGAAACACCAAGGGAAAAAGGTATTTTGCATAAAGAAAACCTGTGCAGCGGTGCTCATCTTTTGTCGCTACCTTTTTTTTACCAGTGCAGTTAGAGGCAATTATATGTAATACCATTATCATAGAATTTTTCATTTACACTCTCGGTGTATTTGGTGTAACCTCATATCCTGTTTTTATCTCGTATGAAATCAGCAGTGTTCCAAAATAATGAAGATAGAGACTGCACAAAAACCTAAGTCAAACCACACCAACTGCCATAGCTCTTCTCACAACCATCACACTTTACTGAACCAGAATAAGAATGTTGCTTCCTTATTAGTAGAGAATGTTCCTACTTGAACTGAGGTTGGCCTATGCACAAGTGTGATGAAAGCGGCTATGAAGTACCATAGAAACCGAGTAATTGGCATACCAAGCCATATCACACAGCCTGTGAGAACATGAAACAATATTGTGCCTTTGTTTCTGTCTTTCAAAGAAGCCACCACACCTGCTCATCTTGCAAGCACCCATGTCTCAAAATAAGAAAACCCCAGAAGTAAATCAGAGAGTTTTGCACAAAGCTACCGATAACCAACAGATGAAAGCATCAAAACCACAAAGCTATTCACCTGCATGGTACTCTCTTGGGCAGTGAGGGCTGCCGCCTCGAGAGACCGCAGCTGTGCTTCAGCATCGTCCATCCACCGGGTGAGACGCTCGTGGGCAGTGTGGAAGTTTTGAGCAACGGGCAGGGCCTCACGAGCCTGTCGCAGGCGCTCTGCCGCACGCTGCGCCAGGTCTGTGTAACGCAATTGCAGAGAATCTAGTCGGTCTTTCAGCTGGATGGCATCGTTGCCCGACGCATGCCGCATCAGCTCCTGCCCAGACCCACTCAGGTCGTCGACCTGCTTCTGGTGATCGGACACTTCCTCACTCAGTTCCTGTAAGAAAAGCATCTACACTCAAACACAACATATTGCGACCAATCTGGCTGGCTATCGTACACATACGGCTATTACATGCAAAAGTGCATAAAATATTCCACATTATTCCCTAAAGAGCCTAATAATTTGGCAAGCGGGGCACACTCACGTTCAGCTCGTCAAACTGCTCCTGCAGCTTCTCAACGTAGACGCTGAGCACTTGGTAGCGTGCAAGGCGAGACTCCATTTCACCAATCCAGACAAGCAGGTCTTCGAAAGCGAGTGCAAAAGCACCAGCGCCTGCACGTGCCTCCGTCAAAAGCTGCTCCAGATGCTCACTGTCCCCAACCAGGCGAGCATAGCGGTCCGTCAACTCTTGAAGCGAGTCGACTACAGCCTGGGCCTCATCGTCACCCACCAGAGACATGAGCTGCTGGGCCGTCTCAGTGAGGGCTTCAAAGGCTCGCTTGTGTCCCAGCACGTCACGATGGAGTTCACGGTGTTCTTGTGCCCGCTGCGCGAGACGGTCGGCATCCGTTGGCAAGGTGGACATGGCCGTGAGCCGTCGTTCTGTTTGCTCCAGCCACTCGACAAGCGGTGACAGCTGCTCCTGGAAGGACCGGGCCACGGGCAGTGTCCTCTCTAAGGCTGCCGTGCGTTCTTGTGCACCTCGCACTAACCGGTCGAATCGCTGCATAAACGGGAAACAAATGGAGTGAAGTACAATGGAGTGACAAAGCAAAGTAGAGGACTTAAACAAGATGTTGATTACAAGACGCTGCATAGAGCAAGCAACCAGTAAAAAACTTTTTTACTGCACTGCAGCGCAATAATTCATTGACCTTACTTATTGACCGAAACTACAGACAGATGATCAAAATCTATATGACAATATGTCTCAAAAGAAAGATAGTTTGGCTCTCTAAAGCAAAAACTTCAAAGTGCCTTTCATTTCTTGTCACCAATCTATGCCATCAACCTTGATGCCCATACAGAATAGCCACAGATGAGTGCCGATGCCTCTGCTTAGAACACTTTCTTCTAGCTTCACAGCGGCAAATGAGCCTCTTTTGCACATTGCTTCTATGTGTCAAAAATTGCAGCAATGAGAAGGGGAATCAAGAGCAGTTCATGAGTGTCTTAACATGAAAACTGCAGAGATAAGCAAGGCTTTTCCTTCAACATGGTACAAGGTGAAAACTAGAGATGTGCGAATACTCGAAATTTTGAAGATTTATTTTTAATAGTGTTTGCCATTCGATTCGCACTGAAATTTTCACCATTTGAACCTCCCAAAGACAAATGTAGTCAATGTCCGAATAAAAATGACCCCTTCAAATTTTTAATATGCTTTACCTTATTCTATTCTCGTCTTGCAGCAAGCCTGCCTTTCAGGCTTCACTACAGACGAAAATGTATTGACTCGTGAAAACGTTGGTTCCAACATGGAGATGATAGACCCGGCAGAGGTGGGGGTTGAATTAATGTTGTTTTGGACTTTTTGCTGGAACCCAGCAAGAAGTCCAAAAAGTCCAGCGTTTCTTTTTGCTGGAATCCAGCAAGAAAAAAACGCTTTCATGTGGCTATATCTCACCAAAATATACTTAAAAATCCTCTTCAACTTTTTTTTCCACATTATTTCACTTTGAACCCCTAAAGAATATTATAGAAATAACCGAGAAGTATTGAAAAATATTCTATTTGATTCGCACTGACACTTCAATATTCAAATTCAATTCGCATAAAAAAAAATTGCTATCTGCACAGCTCGAGTAAAAACGAAAAATACAGACAGACAAAAGGCTCGACACACACGCGCACTCGTTCGTGCTATCTATTCTCTGTCTTCACCTTGTAAGGACTGTGTGGCGAAAGCGGCAACCGTAAGGCCGAGAGGTGGCACCACAGTTAGTGCCATCATCATCATAATTATGGACACTGGGAATAGGGTAGCGAGGGTAGCGGCAGTGCGAAAGCTAGGGCAGACGTCGGCGAGGGCTGCGGCATGGGCGCTGCCCTTGCCACAGCCTTCCCAGGCGATGACTGCAGCTGTGCAACCGTGACTGCGATGGTCATTACCAGTTACCGCAGATGTGAGATGACTTGCTCGCGCTAGATTGCCAATCCATCTGTTTAGATGATAAGATAGTGTATGACTTACGATTGCCACCTCTGCCACACAGTCTTTACAATCTTTTGTCTTTTGCCCTGAACCATGCCAAGCAAACAAGCCCAAGCTTCTCTTGTGAGCCTCTATTCAACATCCTCCAGCAGAAGAAGCAAACGTATTTGTGCTTGAAAGACAGCTAGGCTCTCACCTGGCTGAGGTCGTGCAGTTGTGCCTGCACGTGGGCCTTGTCGGCTGACGACAGGTGCCGCATGACCTCGGTGCCCATGGCCTGCAGCGAGTTCATGCTGCCTTGCCGGTCGAGCAGCAGTTTGTTGAGGAACTTCTGCTCCTGCAGCTGTGCCTTGAGCACTTTGTAGTCAGCCGACGGAGCACGCTGGTTGGCCACAAGCTCTTCCGTATCTTCCAGCCAGCGTGCCACCCCGGCCAGGGCTTCCTGGAACTTGCCTGACTGCAGCAGCGCTGCCTCGAGCAGACGCTCGCGTTCTCCAACCTGTCGGGTGTCAAAAAAAGCTCTAGATGCACACGGCGTTGTCCTGGCAGAATG
Source organism: Rhipicephalus microplus (assembly GCF_043290135.1). Taxonomy (NCBI): domain Eukaryota; kingdom Metazoa; phylum Arthropoda; class Arachnida; order Ixodida; family Ixodidae; genus Rhipicephalus; species Rhipicephalus microplus. The sequence continues at coordinate 4,997,575 of NC_134708.1, forward strand.
AACTCACTTCACACAATCAAAAGCAAAGCCCTTTATGCTGCTAAAACAACTCTTTTCATTATTCATGGAAGAAAATTTTTTGTCTATCTTCAAAGCATGGGCAGTCAGATACTACATTATTTCACATGAATCTTCATTCAATCAATGGTCAAGTGCAAACATCAATTTCCTGCAAAGTTGATTCGCAGTTTCATTGTTTAATGGACATTAGCAGTTTTGGCTGCCAGGTTTAAATGCACGGGAAACAAAAACATAGGGTCCCTTAATAGACTACCAGCGTAACCTGAAAGGCAGCTTCAAAAACCGCTATAGCCTAAAAGGATAAAAATTGCTTTTGAACAAGCAACAAGACAGCCTCAAAAAACCAACAAAAACTTAAAATAAAAAGAAACTAATCTTTCATAAAAAAACTATGACCAAACTTTTCCTTCACAGCTATTTCAAGATAAGTTGGAGTAACGGTTTACAAAAAGTAGACATGCTTTTCAACGATACCTTTTGTAGGCAGAAAGAAATGGCACATCGTTGAGCAGCAATCGCACCAGAAAAACTAACTTAGCCAAGCATTTATACGGGGCCTACCTTCTCCTTCAGCTGGTTCCACTCGTCGTTGAGTTTGTCAATGTCGCGTTCCAGGAGAGTGGTGTTGACACCTGGCGATGCTGACTGGATCAGCGCGTTGCCAGCTCGATTCGCATTGTCAACTTCCCGACCCAGTGGCTCCACATGAGACTTGCGGAATTGCTGCAGTTGCCAGAAATGCCGGAGTGTTTGGCAACATACACTCTAGGTGTAAAGTATAATAATAAAAACTGTGGCACTACAACAGAATCCAATTCTGATTTCCCGTGATGGAGAGAAATGTCTGAAATAACCAAATTTGGTGAACTTGGCTACCAAGGTTAGTGTCTACGCCCTTTAAACTAAACCGTTTAATGCCTATTAATGCCTATCATCATTAGGATATATGCAGTAGTTGATGGCAACATAAAATTGAATACATATTATGGGCCCCGCTCATATTTTTGTTTAAAGCTTAACAATAGTCAAACTATTATACGTAACCACGGCATTCACATAGTGTGAGCCAGGTGACCAACAGCAAGTTGGGAGCGCTGAGCCCTATGCACACAAAGCTCACACCACCCGTAAGCGAAACAAGGCTTGCGCAAATATTCAAAGGCTTTGAACATTTGAACGAATACTACAGTATTCGAATTCACTTCAAGTCGAATTTATAGACAATTTCAAAGTATTCGAAACAAACAAATAAATCTAACTAGTTCACATGTAACCTTCTATAAAAGTGGTTTTACTGCAGTAGAAGAATGCTAAGCCGTGAAAGCACTTATTTAAATGTATATTCGTCTGTGTGTAAACCTTTCTAAAAGTGGTTTCACTGAGGTAAAGGAGTGCTAAACCTTGAAAACACCCATTAAAAAAAAATTCGCACAGTCACGAAGCCCCACTTCAAAGTTACATGGACATATTGCCCTCACACTGACTCATTTTTTTTTTTTTTCACTTCAGAAGCTTGTTATACTGGCTTATATATTATAAGTACAGTAAATTTTAAAACATAATTTACAGGTTATCATTCACATTTTACTGAAAGTTAATCCTGCTACCATCTTCAAAGTTGTTACCGATTTCTCAGAACCAAAAAAATGGCATTTGCACAGGCCTTGTTAAAATTTTTTTTTAAATATTGCGCAGGTTAGTTATGTCATGATAAATATACCCATTTATCTACATACTATTGAAATTCGATAAGAAAGTATTCAAATCACCATCACTATCTGCTTCAAGATCGCTTCGAACCTAAAATTCGCTATTCGCACAAGCCTAGAGGACAAGAACAGCCTCTACAGGTGCGAGCGGCGTACTAGCTCGAGCCCATATGTTGCAGAGAAAGCTACATCTACGAGGGCATGTTTGCCAACTCTTAGCAGCTGCTGCTGCTTGTGACTAGGGACCTTATATTCCCAGTAAGACTAAAATGTTGCGTTTTGTACGAATAATACATTTTATTAGAAAATGCTTTCTTTTTTCCAGTGTTCCCTTCAGAAACTTAGCAGCCAAACAGCATCGAAACGAAAATTCTTTCAGCAGGACAAAAATACTGATTCCTGCTCGGAGAATAAAGGTGACTTTAACGAAATATAGAAAGAAGCGTACCGTTAAGGAAGAAAATTAAAGACAGAACACAAAGCGTGCCACCTTTAACCCACGGTGAGAAAACCACCCAGTATCCAATTTGCAGCATTTGACACGCAAACAGTCTTGAAGAAAGCAAATCTGTCGCCACATCTCCAATTTCCGAATCCGGCAAATCTTTCTTCAGTGGCCCAGTGATGGCCTGACACACCCAAACAAAGTTTGCACTTCAGAAGGTATCACCCCATTGTTGATGCGAAACACCAAGTGTCTTGCATGGCACTTAAAAGAGGCAATATGCGCAACTAGCAGCAATGGCTCCGTATAAGAAAAACAGCTGACCTTAAACTGCTCCTGCTGACTACGCAAGCTCTCCACGTCAGCAGCCACGGGCCGGAAGGTGTGCTCCTCTCCCAAGGCGCTTTCAACACGCCTCTGAGTTGTGTGTAGGTCCTCATAGAACTTCTCCAGTTTGGCCAGCATGGCCTCCAGGGAGCTGTGGCGGCCACGCGCCCGCTCCTCCAGTCTGTTGAGCTGCCTACGCAGCGTCTCCACCTGACAAAGTGAACACCTCCATTATCACGCTGCTCTCCAGCGTGCTTGTAGGCCAGCTGGCCCTACAACCTTAACAATTAGGTGGTTCCGATTTTAGCAGTACTCTTGGTTAATGAGGCACAATTATTTACACTAAAAAGCTAAGTCTCTGCAATGTAACAATCATGTATTGTAAAATTATATTAAAAATGTATTGTACAGTATAGACTGCTTATAACGCAAGTCACGGGAGTCGCGAATATCCGCACCATAAGTGGTACTGCACTATAACCAAAACAACCTTATTCAAGAGCCGCACTTGCGCAAAGCGTGTTGTGCATGCAGCTTTGCATGTCCGAGAATCGAAACATGCGATGCTTGCTTGCTAACATTTAAATTTCTAAATGTTAATAGAATTTAACGTCCAAAAACATGCGTTGCCAATAAAATGAACGCGAAAATGGGGAGAGGGGGTGTCTAACAAATGAAAGCACCATCGCGGACATTCACCGACTACCGGATCGCCTCAATTATGCGCATTACACAGAAACTATGTCGAATCATGTCCAGAACTTGACGCATTGAAAGGCACCAACCATTCCATTTCGAGGGCGCGCTCCCTATTTAAGACATCACATCCGAATCGCGAACCACTATTGGAGCACTAAACGTGCCACCCTCGTTTTCATTAACGATATATCTCCCTTCTCGTCAAGTGCGACCGCCGCAAAGAGTTTCGTTGATTCGGTACCAAACCGCAACTTAGATGCACGCGTCCGTTACCGATCCAAGCACAACCAACGCACGCCGATTAGGCCTAGCTTGCCGTTTGGTATGTTGTCGCGGAAAGCTTGTTCAAAACATGAGGATTCGTCATCAAAAAGATCGCACTAGCAGTGAACCAAGAACTGCGTGCATGATATGAAGTTCGCGTTCCCGGCGGAGAGATCAGCAACACGGTCGACAACTTTCCACGCTTATGTACGACAGCGCATTGGCAGCGCAAGTGAAAGCTTACGTCATAAAACTGTAATAGGTTTTCAATATACAGACGAGGAAGCAAATGCGATATTTGTTGCAAGCGCGATAACGACGTCTTTCCAGACAGGAAACTTAAGCGCATGTAGTTGATAAGGACGGGATCACACATGCCACGTTGAGCAGTTTGCAACCGAAGCTGGGCAAGCTACGTAGTGCGCTGTAGCTGCGTATGCGCTAGTGCAAAGGTTTATTGGTCACCGAGGCAACAGTCTTCCCCCTTACTCGGTGAGGCTACGCAATGCTTGCGGTCATTTTTTTATTTTCTTTTTCTTCTCTCCGCCCTTCGTACTCCGTCTCCCCTCCTCCTCCATAACGACCTCATCTTCGCTTCCCAGTGGCGCCCCCAGCGCAACTCGCTACCACGTTTGTCACAATATTCAGCAACCGCATTATAACCGGTCTTTCTTCCTGGGGGACTGCACAATAAACGGTATGTGTATACATGGGATTCTATGGGAGGGTAAACGGGAGTAGAAAAAAGACCGCATTATCAGCAGTTCTGCACTATAAGCGATTACGTTATAAGTAGTCTGCACTGTATACAGGCGCAAATTGACATTTCAAACATCTTTGAAAACTGAGACAGCATTACAGGAGTGAAATATGATGTGACGTGCAATGACAACAGATATTAGACACCAAAAAAAAGGCCATTAAGTGTTGCAAATACAAAAGATGTTCTTCAGCCTAAACAAATAAGCCAAGGGAAGCCCCTATGCAACATCGCAATGCTTCCTTAAAATGTTCTATGCTGTGCTCACCTGTGCTCGGGCACCCTTGGCATCCTGAGTGTATCCCTGAGAAATGAGCTCCTGGCATTCTTGCTCTGCCTTGTCGACTTCACGAGCAGCAGATGAGAGACGTTCTTGGAAACTCTGCAAAGCAAAGATGCAATCTCCGTTACCAAACTGCAATCACAGGGGCCAGCAAGCTCACCTTCACTTGATCGATTTGGCTTCGAACCGTCTTTATGTCTCGTCCGATAGGGCCCATGCTCTCCAACTCTTCTTCTAAGTTGCTCAAGTCTTGTTGGGCAGTCTTTACCTTGGCCTATAGCGTAGGTGAAAAAGGGAAATATACAGAAAAAGGGTAAGACTTGCACAGGCTGAAATGTCCTGCCCCTGCAACTTTGACTAAACACTGCCCTTGGTCAGCCAGAAACAACATCTGTTCTCAATGTTAGGACTACTGCAAGCAGTACTACTGTTCAGGTTTCAAATAATTATTTTTCATTACATGTTTACCATTTCAAAGCACAAAAGATGGCACAAATGAGCTGCAATGAAAAGCCTGTACTTAAACATCCTAAAACCTCCATCATTTTTGTGCTCTTAACGCTGAAACCTAACAAATTACAGGTACGTCCTCTATTCTTAACACAGAATGTACACCATGTACTCACATGGTACTGGGCCACTACCGTTCCTGCTTCTTCAAGCTGTCCACAGCGGTCCTGCAGGTCGTGTGCCAGTTGCTGGTGCCGACGAACCAGTGCATCAAGCTGGCTGCGGATGTGTGACGTGTCACAATCTGGCGAGGCCGAGGCCAACCATGTGTCGGTGAATGCACGCAGTCGATCCAGGCCACGGCGCAGCTCATCAGCTTCGCGTGCCATGCCCTGCAGGCGGTCGAGGAGGCGAGGGTTGCGTGCCGCCTCACCCAGAGCATCGTGGGACGCGAGTTTGTCCTCGAGTCGCTGCAGGCCATGGCCCAACTCGCCAGCCTTCTCCTGGAACTCGCACAGCTTGCTCGAAACCTCGTCCAACTGACGGCTTCTCTCGGTCACACCTGCACCAGTTGCAGGGACAACCAATGGCAAATCACATCCCCTTTTCCACAGAAGCTAAGGCAAAAAATGATAGGAGTCCCTGTTTCGGATACGTAACACTGTTTCGGTTTTATATCTGCTTGCACCATAGAGGCATTCTTCACAAAAGGTGATAAATGTTGATTGTTCTATGCATTTGCTGTACCCGAAGATCTGTCAAGATGAATGCTGCAACTGAAGAGGTCACTACTATTACCATAAGGGTAAAGCACACGTTTGCTGGTTAGTGAAGTAGTTTGAATAATCGATTGACATGTGCTAGGGTAGAAATAATGAATGCTTGAGTCTATAAAAAGGTATACATGCACTGACTGCGAAATTGAAGCCTAAATGGATATAACCAGTTAAGAAATAACAATGTCTACTATAGCAGGCTATGAAGCTGTATTGCACCATGAGACAGATTTCTTTTCTTTTTAAACAACATCTATCAACTACACTGACAGCAAGTTCATTTGAAATGTAGACCGCGCTCAAGAAAAAAGAATCATATCAGCTATTTTAAATCAAACAAATGCCCACAACACAGCGACAAAAAAAGGGTGCTTGCAAAAGATTTCAAGAATTCCCTAGCTTACAGGGCAATAAAATAGGCTTGCTCACCGTGGTTCAGTTTCTCCCAGCGGGTGCGAAGCATGTCCAAGTCCTTTTTGACACCCTCCTTGTCAACGTCGCAGCCCGCAAGGAATGTTTCGCCCAGGTTGCGTACACTGTCATACTCTTGGCTGTGCCTTGACAAATCATTTTTGAAGGCCTGAAAGAGGTTGATGGCATGAGCCACCCAAACCACACTTTTCCTCATCTACACTGCATGTACTACCAGAAACAGAAAAAAATAAAGGTCACTCACTACAGTTGAGTTATACAGTGCAGTAGAAAATGTAGTAGAATGTAATGACAAAAATACTTGGCCAATGTATACAAATGAGAACTAAGACTGCTAATGGACTCAATTTGTGCTAGAACCGCATGAACCCTGCAAGCTTTGAGAAGTACTAATCAAGGCTTATCTTAATAATAAACCACAGGTTTAACACCAAGCAAGATTAATTTTCAAACACTAAAGCCACTGTCTCAAGGGTCTTTGCGTGGATGCACTTTGATGTAATGCAGGTGTGCAACAGCCAAAATAGAATTTGGAGCAATTTTTGGAGCAGCAAAATGATACTTTTTGGAGTGCTGAAATCCAAACTTAGAGCAAGCTATGGGAAAAAAAATTTCTTATGAAAGACCAAATTTGATGCAGTATAAAAAAGAAGGCTTACATTTAAAAAAATATATGTACAAAACATTCAACCCACCTTAATGGTACATAGTGAATATGAGCACTGCTATTTCAAAAAAAGTAGAATTTTAAATTACTGCACTGAGTAAACAATGAAGTCCACATTAGCATTTGTCGTGCCAGCGGAATCTCTTTACAGACCCTCTGAACTCAAATGTGGCTCTGCCAAGCTGATGACCTTGAAATTCAGGAGATTCGTAAAACAAAGGAGTGGAGATGGCAAAAGAAAAACTGTTGCACAAGATTTTCTTTTTCGGGGGGGGGGGGGGCACACAGAAGTGTCGTTCGCTTCTCCAAACGACTGCCGGCAACTCTTTTAGATGCCACCGGTGCATAAATGCATAAGTAATTAAAAAACTCCAGGCCTGCACGGAAGGCGCAGCACAGTCACAGGGAAAGCTAGAAGAGTGGCCTTTCAGAGCCTTTTCAAAAGACTCATTGGGAGACTACTGCAAGCACACTTGCTTGATACCCACTAGGGCATTAATACTAAAATTTTTTGGGGTAGTAGGCCGGCATTTGCTACGCTATTTTTCGACATTTTTCTGAGAAGCGTGGTATCCGCTAAACACTTGCAAAGAATTTCGTGCCAATTGTTCATGCAGTGGCTGATGACGACGAGGAATTATGGCTGAAGTGAATATGCGCCAAAGTTAATAGGGCAACAAGAACGAGCTTTTGTAATGGGTTGTAGCATTAGATGGCCTTTGTTAGGCTATTTGCATTGTGCGACGACGACTGGTTGTTCTTTCACTGTAATGAAACGCTTTATAAGTCATATTAACAAGATTGCTTTCCCGACATCAAGCCTGCCTAAGGCAAGTTTGCCAACAAGTCACAAGCACCAAGGTACTTCAGTGGTAGAATACTGGGCTGGCACCCAGCGAACTCGGATTTCGAGCACCACTGTGTCTTTGGTGCTAGGTTTTTGTTTTTCTAATTTCGCGCGATATGGTTACGGACACTGGCAGCAGCAGCGGTGGCGGCGGACAAATGCGCGTGACCTGAATTGTGATCTCATAACAGCTTTTGCTGTAAAAATGTGCTGCATTCCTTGATTAGTGCTAGCAGCCCCTACCAAATTACAAGACAAGACTTTTTTTTTTTCCGCGGGATACCAGTGTACTGCGGTGAAGGTGGTTTAAGCAGCGTTTTGCATGGGTTAGAACAAGGCCAAGAAACTTTCGAACTGCTCCACAACCGCCCATCCCACCTTTTTTTTTTCCCCTTGACGATGAGGTTAGGTTCAGGGGGCCAAAATGTTTGGCTTGCTTGCAAGGTGTGTTCGACCAGTAGAGTAACAACGGTGCTGGCCCGTTGGCAAGGCGACGGACATCTAACACGGGGACAACGCAACATCAAGTAAAAAAAAAAAAAATTATTTATGTGTCATAGCTATGGCAACAAACGTGGTGGCTGGCAATGACGGCGTTCGAAAATGTCGACCTTGTTCGCGAGTGGAAAACGCAACATGCGTTCTTAACCTGCCATACCCACGTTTTCCTGACTGGGAAACTCGTACTTTCCGTGAATTGTTGATGGCTGAGGCAACGCCTTTTTTTTTTTTCTGGCTTGATGTTTCGTCAACTCACAGATAGGTATCCTCTACGGTCCGCGAACCAATGGGCACATGGCGTTGTTACTTCATCTTATACTTCATCTGGTTAATCATGATTCGCGAGTGTCTTCACCTAGCAAGTATATAACTTACACTGTGTTTTAAGTTTAGAGTCGGCTGCTTGGTTTGATTGATGATGCAAAGTGCAGGTGGCCAATGTGGCCTCGATTTCTCACTAAAATTAACGCACGCGAGATCATTTTTAGGCTGGTTGGGAATTTTGGAGCAGTGTGGTGCAATTTCAGCAAATTTCGCGATTTTGACGCAGCTCAGAACAACGAAAGGGAATTGTATCAAATTAGCGCAATTGGCGCAGCTGTTGCACCCCTGCGTAATGATGAAGTGCCTTCTAAACTTGAGGATATTACTGGTCGTCATAAACCTTGAGCTGAAGGCCATTGAACATGGAATCGTCCGCATTTGCCTTCTGAAAAAACAAAAGTTAACCATCCATCCCAGTCTTTGGCACATAGAAGGCCGGATGCGTCTCGGTGGCTTTCAGTTGCTAGTGCTCAGTCACCAGTAGTAAACACAAAACTTGACTCCAAAGTGCCTGCTGATGGCGATGCTGCCGTTGTTTAGTGCAGGATCAATCACTTTCAACTTGAAAGCAGACGTGTAGCTTCCATATCACCCTGTAGCGTAACCACAGAAAAGATGCAACAATGTATGCTACACGGACTAGCACGCCACAACGCATACTTTTCACTTTCGCTTGATTTAGATAAGATTGAAGCTCCATGCGTTGATAGTACGCATCATGTTCAAGAGATTACATTAGGCTGCCGCTTGGTATCATCATGAAGGGTTGTTTGAAGAAGCAAACAACATTACTACTGCGATTTTTGGGAATACTATAATTACTCGTGGAATAAAAAAATTCTATTTTTGTTATGCAATGTGGGGGGGGGGGGGTAATTATGACAGTATGAGGATTACCTGAGCAAATACAGTAGATAAGAAGAGAAAACAAGGAAAAAAATTTTTTCAATGTTTGTAGCAGTACATCAACACCCTTCCGAGCAGAGGCAGTGAAGAAGCAGTGCTCACCTGCAGCTCCTTGGCCTGTCTCTCGACTTCCGCACGCTGATAGTTGACCAAGGTCAGAGTGGACAAGCGGCCCTCAGCCGACTGCAGCCAAGGCCCGAACTTGTTGAAGGCTGCGTTGAACTTCTTGCAGTTCTCAAACGCCCTCTGCAGTCGTGTGTGTCTGTCCAAATGGAAAGAAAAGAGTCACAAGGCAGCTACTTCCATGCAATAAACGAAACAAGGGGAATTTTAAGGGCTTGTTTTTCTTTGTTTTTGACATGGCACTAATTAGAACACACAGACAAGAAAGCAATGGAAAGCATAGGGCATGTTTGCAGTAACTGTCATATGAATGTGAAGAAACTAGGAATGTGAAGAAACTAGGATTAATTTTCGGTTCGAAGCAAATTCGAAGGCAATAGCAATTTTGGTCAAATAATTTCCAACTGAATTCATATAGTATATATATCGCATATTACGAAGAAAAAGGGGAGTATTTGTCATGACCAAACTAACCAAGGCCTGTGCTAATTCAATTTTCTTTTTTGCATCCAGGGAAGTGAAACAACTTTAAATAGTAGCAGGATCTGACTTTCGGTACAATGCGAGTAACAGCCTGTGAAATACGTTAACATTTAAAAATTTCCTATACATCAAACAAATAAGTCTGTACAACAAGCTTTTAAGCTAAAAAATAAAAAAAAATTGATGTGAGGGTAATACAGTTAAACCACTTTATAGGAGGCATGCTCTGGGCAGCAATTCTTGTCTTCTATATGAGATGTCTCTAGTAAGTAGCGTACCTCGTAGGCATTTTCCTATCAACCCGTATTTTACTATAGGCACACTGGAGTCTCTTATACCCATTTGTCTCTTATAGAGGGATTTCACTGTCGGACCCCTTTATAAGAGACACTGATATGAGAGACAAATGGGTATAAGAGAAACCAGTGTGCCTACAGTAAAATACGGGTTGATAAGGAAATGCATACATGGTACCCTGCTTATAGACATCTCACATGAAAGACAAGAACTGATGCACAGAGCATACCTACCATAAACGGGTTTAACTTTACCTGCAAACTTCTTAATCTCATCTGCCCACCTAATCTTCCGTCTCTCCATAACGCATTTGCCTTCTCTTGGAATCCAGTCAGTTACCCTCAATAATCATCGGTTATCCTGCCTATGCGCTAGGTATAGCTTGAGGCATCCAGTTTGCCAGAACGAGACCTTTGCTATGAATGGGTCTTGTCCTGTGTCTAACCAAAAAAAAACGAGCCCTTACATTATATTGTGTATAACAAAGAAAAGCAAGCCCTTATATTTCCACTTCTCTACTTCCTTGAGAGTTGCTTTTATCGCTTATTCAACTTCTCATAAATGATAGATACTTCAATCAAGCAAAAAATGAATGAGCTTTTAAAAGCTTGTAGTCTGCATCAGTTAAATGCAAGTTCATGTTCAGCAGAAAAGGTGCGTACATTTCACCATAATTATTAGGGCACGTGATGAGCGCCTCTACACGGCATATGAAAACAAAGTGCCGCTGTGTGCTCTGGACCTATGGGCCATGCGCTACATTGCCTGCATCGCCACCACTAGAAAAATTCCTCTGTACAAACCAAGCATTCTCTTGTTCTCAATTTTTACCAGGGTAATGATTGGCGTGACCTGTGAAATAGCTTTGTCTGGAGCTATGCTCATATGTTTTATTAGGGACTATCACAATTATCAGTAGCATTTTTTCAATTCCTTTTGCAAAGTGACTTGTTGTTACTTTGTATGCCCCCCCCCCCTCTCCCTTTACTTTCATGGGAAAATGTGCCATTTTTCTATGGTCATACAACGTATTTATTTAGACGGCAATATCTATAAATAAATTTAAAAAATGGGGGACCCATAGGCTTAAGAGTTGAATGCGACAGCGATATTCTGTTACTAGTGCGTACTTCAGACAATTAGTGTATGAAATCTTTCAAACTTACTATGCACCCACCACGTGGACTTAAGGGTGCAGTAACGTGTGTGACTAGAGTGTGACTGGCTTTAATCCATAAAGTCATTATAATAATTCCATATTCTGCCACTTGATGGCAATGTACGCGTGTACTACGCATTATTACGGCGATATTTCATAATGTATTGTGAAGCATGTATAAAGGACAGCAATACCCCGTTAACTCGAACTCGCATATCTCGAAAAATTGGCCAAGTCGAAATTTTTCGTGGCACCGAACCTTCTCCGTTACGTCCCATGGATTTTTTCCCTTTATCTCGAAGTATTTCTGGATCGGATTGCGGATATCTCAATATCTTGAGAGGGAGTGGACCAAAAATTCCGCCACCAGGCCATTACACAAGATTTCCCCGATGCTGCAATGCCTGAAATCCATCAAATTTTAACATTTTATTTCTTATTTAGCTGCACCTGCCGTTACGTCGATACTTTCCACGAACTTAATGTCTGAGCTTAGCAGCATATCAACTTTGTCGAGCAACCCTGTGGCAGGTTATGTGACTCTTACACAGCAGGCATCGCTCTTTGCCCCACGCTTGGCGTAGTCGCGTCGTTTGATGGTGTGATTTCCGTTCAATTTAATCTGCGCAACGCACACGGTACGGATTTAACGGCGACTTTAAGGAGCGGCGGCTTAGTGTGAGCGTGGCAAGCACGGCGTCGCAAAAGCAGTGCAAGTTGCTAACGCTAGAAAGAACATTGCCCTAATTAAGGAAGTGGAAAAAGGAGGACGAAAAAAATAAACCATCACGTAAGAGTTTGGCATCACTTTGTCTACGCTTTTAACAGTGCTAAAGAACAAGCAGAAGGTACTCAATGGACATCATAGCTTCTCCAGCCAGCGAAAGCGGCGTTGATGGTGTGGCTGCGAAATGCCAGAGCAGCTAACATTCCCATCACCACAGCATTGATGAAGTGCAGCGGCGGGGAAAATCATCTGATGCGATGCGTGAAGCAGCTGGAGGACGCCTTCCTAGTCCCAAGCACGACCGCAAAGCAGACAAGCACTAGGCAGTTTTTCTCCGCTAAATAAAATGGCAGTGCTGGAAAATCCAGCCGGTTAACGCCTTTTGTGTGATATTTTTTTTTCTCTTGTAAACTTTCACGAGAGGAAACGTTAGAAACTACTGCTGAAGAGCCCGTAAGTGATTTTGCTAAAAAGCGGTCGATTTTTCCCCGCGTTTTGCGCAACTTTGCTTATCTCGAAATTTTCCTTGGTTTTTACAACTTAACGAGGTATTACTGTATATATTTACACAATATTTATAAAGCATGAAAGTAACTTTAACTGTATTTCCAAGCAGAGGAAGTTATTTTTACTGTATTCACAAGCAGAGACATGGCTGTGTGGTAGAACACCCGCTTGTCACGCAAACAACCCGGGTTCCATTCCCACTCAGACCCAAAATTTTTAATCATTCATTTTATTGGGATATTTCTCGATTTTTTTTTCCGGTCACACAAAGATACTTGATTTTTGAGCCGCGCAAAGATAATTTTTCGCTCACAACCAACGACGCTGACATCAAAGCTAGAATTTCTGCGAAACGAGCTCACGTTAATACCGACAACCAGGTAAGAGTGTGCACCTGTCGGTGGCCTCCTTGCGAAGCTGGTCCCAGCCGCGGCGCAGGCCGTCCAGACGAGTTCGCAGCTGCTGGGCTTCCTGCTTGCGGCTCATGCGGGTCACCATGTCCGCCCCCTTGCTCAGCACCAGGTGCACCTCATGCTCTTTGTCGAGTAGGCTCTTGTACGCCGGCTGCACGACAAAACCAACCGAAGCAACTGCATTCTTGCTTCTACCATTGCGCTGCACATCAAGCCTCAATAGAAAAGAGCCTCACTTTGTCGTTATCGCGTTTGCAACAAATATCGCGTTCGCCTCCTCGTCCGTATATTGAAAACCTATTACGGCTTTACGACGCAAGCTTTCCTTTTTGCTGCCAGTGCACTGTCATAGGCAAGCGTGGCGAATTGTCGACCGTCGTTGCTGATCTCCTGGCCGCAAACGCGAACTTCGTATCACGCATGCGGTTTTCGGTTCACTGCTAGTGTGATCTTTATGATGCCGAATCCTCATGTTTTGGACAAGCTTTCCGCGACAACATACCTAACGGCAAGCTAGGTCTAATCGGCGTTGAATGCGCTTCGGCCGATGGCGGGCATGTGAATGTTAGTTGCGGTTCGGTACGAAATCAACAAAACTTTTTGCGGTGGCCGCACTTGACGGGAAGGGATACATATCGTTAATGAAAACGAGGACGGTACCTGTAGCACTCAAATAGTAATTCATGATTCGATTGCGATGTCTTAAATCGGGTGCGCACCCATGAAATAGAATGGCTGGCGTCTTTCAATGTGTCAAATTCCGGACGCGATTCGACATAGTTTGTATGTAATGTGTATGATCGAGCTGGTCTAGTAGTCGGTGAATTTCACGATGGTGCTTTGATTTGTTAAACATCCTCCCCCCTTCCCCCCCCCACCCTTTCCGGTTCATTTCATGGGCAATGCGTGTCTTTGGACGTTAAATTCTTTTAACATTCAAAAATTTAAATGTTAGCAAGCACGCATCGCACGTTTCGATTTTCAGACACGAGAAACTGCATGTTCAACACGTTTTCCGCAAGTGCAGCCCTTAAAAAAGTTTGTTTTGGTTATGGTGCGGTACCACTTATAGTGCGGACATTCGCGACTCCCGCGACTTACGTTTTAAGCGGTCTATACTGAAATTAGATGTCAGACTTCTCAAGGCAAGAATAGATCCTATAAACCCACTTGAACCAAAATAATGGTATGCTAACATCGTTGAGCAATATCCCAGTGTGACATCAATGAAGAATAGAAACACTGAGGGCCTGTTTCTTTGTTTTACAGTACCTTATGCTGGTTTTCATTTAGCATCACATCAAGTCACTCTTGAATGATAAACCTACCAAGGCTCTTGTTGGAATAGGTTTATAACATCTATCCTTGTTTAACTGCATACAGTTGCAATTCCAAACTATTTTGATGTGCAGAATTACTCGACTCAGCTTCAAAGAAAATCTTGCCCCAAAAATGCACATGAAATGCTTGATATTTCAAAAACTACATACTGAACACAAAAACTGCGAAAAACTGCAAACACCAACTCAGTTTTGTCAATATTTATCCACAGTTTATAAAAAGATGTCAAGAGCCATGTACCCTTTTAATAGAACTCTCAATATGACAAAGCTTTTGCTGCAAATATGGGTCTAATTTAATTTAGTTCGAATTTTCTTAGGAGCATGTAGGAATTTGACGTAGTGTGTGGGTGTGCAACATGCTCAAGTGCGTAGCATAAAGAAGTAACAGGAAAGCGCTTGTCAAATCTAGCTGACCGTGTCTTTGCTGTTGCCACATCTCAAGAAACCCAAGCAAGGACTGCGGTAGACTTCACAGTACTCACGAACAATGTCACATAAATATTATGCATGGAAGCGACGTACCTCGAACTCAGTGACCTGCTTGTGAAGAATGTCTGTGTCGGCAGAGATCTTCAGGTCGGGAGCAAGGCTCATTTGAATGCCACGAAGCCAGTCCTGAATGCTGTCACAGTTCGAAAAGAAGCCTCGGTCCTCCTTCAATGATGACTCCAATTCAGCTTTGCGGTTGTCTGAGAACAATTCATGAATGAACATCAGCTCTGAATGCAAAAAAATGGGGATCATAATATCATTACATACAAAAGAATTCTAATTACTCGATTCTGAGTGGATCATGGAAAACCATTGTATAATCGGAAAACTAAAGTTATAGGCAGTGACACTTGGCGTTGCAAAACAAAAACAAAAAAAGGCACATGTTGCTTGTGCCCATACCCACTTAAACACCACTTCAAGGTTCTTACATGTTTTAAAGAAAGTGCATATGTAAAAATCTCCGAGCTAAATTACAGTCGAATCTCATTAATTTGAACTTAAAGGGGCGCGAAAATTAGTTCGAATTAAAAGAAGTTCAAATTAATGAAAGCTAAATAAACTCTGCATGCAGTGGTGCGTGTGCGTTGAGCTAAGACACGAGGGGGAAGTTTCAGAAGACTTGCATTTATTCACAAATCACAGGACATCCGTAATTGAAGTAATCGGTGGTGCACATCTGCACACAATTTCGCAACAATCTGCAAACAATTTCGCACGCAGGTTCCAATCTGCAAACAATTTCGCACGCAGGTTCCAAAGCATTTCTACTTCGGCTTCAGTATTCTCTTGGCAAGAGAAGTTGCGCGCGGAAATGTCCAGCGCCGACACTTTCTAAAGACGACGACAAGAACAACTGCGTAGCGGAGCTTCCCGCTCTCCGCTATGCAGCCGCAGCACGGCCAGTACGTGACGAGAAAAGAAAAACATCTCCACGCGGAGACAAGCAAATCGACATTTGTGAGAAAACCAACACTCCACGACAGCTTTTTTTTTTTTTTTTTTGCTCTCTTCACGCGCGTCGTTGAAAGAAGAAGAGCCACGTGGCAGGGAAGGAAAAGGGAGAAGCCTGGCACCGCGTCTGAGGGAGACCCCCCCCCCCCCGCCTCAAGGCGCAGAGCCATGCTCCCACAAGAGGCAAGGGCTGCAGAAGATAGTGCCTTTTTCTTTCCTTCAACCCCACATTAATTCAAACCAGCGACAACTTTTTTTTTTTTTTTCACTCAACCTAGCGACAGCTTTTTTTTTTTTCCTCCTTTCAGTTGTCACGTGCGGTGTTGGAAGAAGGGTCTTTACATGGCAGGGACGGAAAAGGGAGAAGCGTGACACGAGTGCGTCGCAGATCGGCATTTGAGAGAGAGCAAACATTCCACCGCAGCCTTTTCTTTCCTTTTCATTTCCTTCGCGGGCAGTGTTGAAGTATGGCAGGTGCCGCGGCGGGATTGGGCTGGGTGCTGGAAGCATTTTCAGAGCGCGTTATGTTCAAATTAACTGTCGGAAGTACTTGGGCATTCGAATTACCGAGCATTTTCGCCCATTGGAATACACATAGCTTTGACGGGACCTCATTGTGAGTTCGAATTGACCAGAAGTTCGAATTAAGCATGCTCGAATTAAGCGTGTTTGAATTAATGAGATTCAACTGTATTTCGATTTATGTTCATTCCCTAATTAATTACATAAGTATGCTAAAGAGTCAGAACAGTGCTTTGGCTGCTTGACTATGTTCAAATTAGGCCTGTGCAAATATTCGAATGTCTATTACAGTACTAGAACTCACTTCAACATGAATTTAAAATTTTAAAATTTAAGAAACTTCTATGCAATTTCAATGTAATAGACGTATTTTACTGTATGTAACACACCTAAAGAGGCATTTTCATTACAGCAAAGTGCTGCTATGCCGCAAAATCATCAATTCAAGTAAAAAAACATACTGCCCCGAAGCGAAACTTTCATGTTAAATGCGCATATTACTTGCACCCAAATTATTTATTTTCTTACCTTTATTTTGAAACATAAAAGTATATAATGTGGGCTTATATAGGCTGAGTATGGCAAATTTTAAGAACCAACATTATTTCACACTTACAGTTTGCATTAAAATCCTGCTACTACTCACATGCGCTTCAAAATTTTTCAAGAACATGAGTTACGATTCGCTTTGACTGGTTCAAGCCAAAATAAGCGACATTCGCATGAGCCTAGTTCAATTGGCAAGTGACGAGCAGTACTGTGCAAACAAAACCCAGCCAAATGTACGCATATCCAGTAATGAATTGACTCACTGATCTTGCGATTGAGGCCATTGTAGAGCTTCTGTGCACTGCCCAAGCGAGCCCTGACCTCAGAGCGTGAGGCTGCATCAGAGAGCAGCTCACAGAGGTTCTCGGCTCTGGCTTCGGCTTCAGCCAGTGGTGGTCGCTGGGCTTCGAGGCGTTCCTCCAGGGCTGCCAGGCGACGAAGCTGGGCCTCACAGTCTCCAGCCTCCGAGAGGCGCTCGAAATCATCGCCAACACCCTGCAGGCATTGACGAAAAAAAAAGAAAGCACCACTTATGGTATCCAATCCAAGAAGTTATTGACATTTGCCTCAAAATCGCCACGAAAAATAATGGGTGTGCAAACAATTTCCAGAATGACTTAGCAGAATTGACTGTTGGGTGAGTTGGTGTTCCATCATAAAGAAAACTGAGCAAAAATTTTAGACAAAGGGTGCTGTTCTTGTCTCCCTTCGTCCAGTTTCCCACGCAGTTTTCTTGATAATTCCAGTACGACTTGCACACAAATAAGGTGATAAACTAAGGCATTCTTTTAACAACTTTGTTTGAATGAAGGGACTGCCCATGTTTCTACCTGAAATAAACTATTACATAAATACTATTCTATATTAATTGTAGAAGCTGTTCATTTACAAACTTGTACATTTGATTCATTGACTTGCTTCTAGCACTGTTTGGTTCATATTTGACTGAGGGTCAAATATTGTTGTTAGCACATTGCCACCTGAGACCAAAACTCCCCAGTATACCATGCAACATTTCGTTTCAAACTTCTGAACCGTAGTGCACTAAAGCTTACTCAAACCTCAAGTTAATAACCCTAATTGAGACAGCATAACTATTTTCGTAATCATTGCACCCACTACAATCTTTATATCGCTTTCCACCTACACGCTAACTTCAATATCACGAAGCCAGCTATAAAGAAATAACGGTTATAACGAAGTAAACTTCTAAAACGAATTTACGGATATAACAAACTTTTTTTTCGTGTAAGATGCAACTTTGTTATGAGGTTTGAGTGCATAGCCTATAAAACAAGCTGGACACAATCCCACCACAACCACGACAAGGTGCGGCCTGTTGCCTCATGTCGCCGTCAATGGGGGAGTGCATCTTGGCAGAGTTTACAGTTTTAGCCGCTTTTTTGGTGAAGCCACAGACACTCCACACATCAAAGCGGATGACACTTCCTGTTTCAATGTGGTTGCGTGAATATTTCTGCCTGTTCGAGTGCCTTTTTGTGCGCTTTCTCATGCTTTTTTTTTGTGTGTGTGTGATCTTGTGTGGGCGTAGCTTGCCTCATGTTTCCTGTGCTAGAGCACAATTCCTTAGTGCGCACATCTGTGGCAGACGGTTCTTTAGAAATGCGATGCCGCGAAGCTGTTGTGTGCTGCTGAGCAGCTCGAACACGAAAAAAGACGCTACTTTGAAGTACACTTTATTCCCCTGCGATCTAGAGTGTTTAAGAGCATATCGTGATGCGCATTATTCGGAACAGGGCACTTTTGTCACAAACAAGTGCTGAATCAGACATGCATTGCCGCCTCCAGATGACAGCATCAAATCACCGTGCCAAGCATTTACTTCGTGGGCACGCGCAACGAAAAAAAAAAAAAAAAAAAGACCAAGCATAAAAAGGCGCCCAGGGCGTGCCCTTAACCTCTACACACGCGACAGCCAACCAGCACAGATCTGGAGAATTCGAGGCATCCGAGCAAGGCCTCTTTTTGGGGGCAACCGTCTTCGCAGACGAACCGGCGAGACGAAACACTTTCCCCTGGCTGCCAGTGTGGTATGCGTGGTATGCGCCATACGCAATTTCGCGAAACCGAGAAGGATCCAAACTAGACGTGATGGAGGGTAGCATGGGTGGTGAACTCGACCAAGAAGTTGTGATGTTTGAGCGGTTTGAGTGAGTCGTGTAGTGCAGTCAGCCGATCTTGAAAAATCGAGTTATGAGGCCACTGGAGTACTTTGTTGAGAGGGTCGCCAGGATGACGTCCAGCACTGGAATTCGTTACAGTGTTTCCTTGAAAGAAATATTCGAGATGCATTCAAAGAATCGTGGAGTACACATGTGTGCAGAATATTCAAGGCCACTAAGCATTCTTGCTCAGTTGGAAGTGCGTGAGATTGCATTTGCAGTGCAGTAAAAAGTTTGTCCCCATGGCCTTCTCAGTGATTTTGTGAGTTGTTATTGATACCTGCCGATTGTGCAAGTTTGTGTGATGCCTTTACAGAGAATACATATTTTGTTTGTGTTGTAAACTTTTGGTTTTAACTCTGTCTTTGGAACACAACCGGTGTTCTTGAGGCACTATAAGGACCTGCATGTAAATTGTGTAAATTGAGCATGCTTTCACGGTGCGTTTCAATTGGCCGAAAAATATTCCCTTGAGATCTGCCCGGTGATTGCCTCCCCATGAACGGAATGAGTGACCCTTTCATTTCAGGTGAATCAAACGAGCAGCATTCATGGAGAGTATTGAGGTCTATACTCCACGAAAGATTGACCCTCTTAGAGCAAACTGTTTACATATGTGGTGTAATAGGTACTTCTAATAACGATCCAGAATTGAACCCGTGATGAGCAACTACGAAACACGTTATTCACGGCCTAATGTTTTGTGTAGCAATGCACGTGAAAGCGTTTCTCCTGGAAGGAGTGGTGGCGCCAGAGCAGGCGCGATATCAACTAGGCCCGTCCCGCCACTTTGGCAGCAGGCAACAGGCTGCACCTTGTTTTTCATCCAGCGGTCGTGCCACAACACTGCCTAAATTTTTGGCGATGAGACCGCGCATTCTCAAAATAAAGGGCCTTTTCATTTTGTCATCACTCCGTTTTGTCAACACTGCGATCAATAATGTTTCATTGCCAGTGCGGAAACACCTGAAGGAAGGCTGCTACCAGCATTGAGGTTATAGGAGTGCTAGAAACACGGATGAAGTCTACGGAGCGAGTGCTTTCTCGTTCATGTTTTTTGCCCTCCTACAACCTCAATGGGACTTTAACAAGCCCGGTTGCTGACCTTGACTCGGAGGCCGTAGGATCGAATCCAGGCTACTGCGGTCGCATTTTCGGTAGGGGTAAGAATGCTTGAGGCCTGTGTACTTAAACTTAGGTGCATGTTAAACAAACCCTGGAGGTTGAAATTTCCACAGTACTCCACTACAGCGTCTCTTATTACCATATCATGACTTGGGGACATTAAACACCATCAGTTGTTACTACCGTATTTACTCGCGTAATGAACCCGCCTTTTTTCAGAAAAGTTGACGCCAATTTGGAGGGGAGGATTCATTACGCGGGAGAAGAAAGTCACAGGAGTTATACCAGTGCGAATTTCGCGTGAGAGTTTTGACCGATTGATATGTGGTGTTTAACGTCCGTCCTAAAAACTGCCATATGATTATCAAAGACGCCATAGTGGAGGGATCGGGAAATGTCGACCACTTGGGGTTCTTTATTGTGCACCCAAATCTGAGCAAACGGGCCTACAGTATTTTCGCCTCCATCGAAAACGTAGCCATCACTGCATGACGGTTTTGCTTGTCTTGTTCCGCAAAATACGTGGCGAATTCTTTTTGTAGCCTGAAGCTCTTCTTATTTTCTCCGGTATCAAACACGCACGGATGAACGCCAAAGTGTCGTCCAGCGGGTCGGTTCTCGTGCTCCAGCGCATGGTGAACGAACATTAGGTTTAACGTGTAGATACGGTACAACCCGAACGCGCCCTGCGCAGCAGGTGCCCAACTAAGTTCACTACTACAAAACCCGACAACAAAAACGCAGCGTCAGATGGCAGCGCACAAACGCTGCGGGTGCACAACACGCCATCGGCGCGGTTGAGCTTTGCATGGCATCCAAGATAGCGGGTGCGTGGCACCGCAAACCCGCCGTTTTGGAGGCTATGCGCTTTGTTTTTTGCTTTGTTTTCTTGCCGCTGTGCTTGCGTGGTGCTATAAGCACAGAGGTCTCCCCTGCATTCGACAGATGATGCTCTGCCTCAAAAGGCGTGACTTTTAAATTTCGACCAAGCTTTAATTTTGACCTCGTCCAAGCTTGGGCTGCTCACAACTGTTTAGCATGGTTGTTAAGCTATGTTCTACCTTTTATTTCATCATTATTTTGTGATATAATCGCTTGATTTAATGTTCTTCCGATCATCAATGACACTGGCTCTCATACAGAAATAAAATGAATAGATGCATTAAATTTTTTTTCAAGGACCAAGAGGGGGGGGGTTCATTTTGCCAGTGGCTTCATTACACGAGTAAATGCGGTATTATTACAGACTAGCCCAGTTGTTGATTTTGTTACTCTACCTGCAAACTTTCCAAGAGGCGAGCCAGGACAGTCTGGAACTCGGCCGATGCTCCAGTGGCCGCACCCAGGGCACGCTCGCGCTCCTCCAGCCTCGACACCATCTCGGCCCAGTGCCGCTTTATGCCGTCCAATTGTTCACGGAGGCGTCGTGCAGTCGAGCCGTCCTTGTCGTCGAGCTGGTCGAGCAGCTCCTGTGCGCAGGTGGTGAGGCGGCGCAGCAGGGGCTCCTGGGAAGTCAGCTCGTCTCGCATGCACAGCACCTGCTGTGTCTGGGCAGCAACGAGGCGTGGCTCGGTCGCTATGGGGCCCAGCACTTGGAACATCTTGTCTTTTTGGATGAGCCAGTTGTGAAGAAGATCGTGGGTATCCTGTCAAAGAAAGGAGGGAAAAAGTTTTTCACACGAGGCACTCTTTTCACATTCACTGGTCTATATGCAACATGTGCATCCCTTTGTGCAGACGAAGCTGTTCAATAACTCTCAGTTTTCAAAAAAGCAGCTGCAGCAGTGCTCGCTTGTTAAAGGTCCTGAACCATCACTCATACTTTGCAAAAAAAAGAAAACACGTTCTCATTGTGGTATAGTGCAAAAAAAAACAAAACAAAACAAAGAAACAGGAAAGAAAGACAACACATTGTGTTCCTGTTTGTTTTTTACGCTATCCCATGATGTGTTCATACCAACTAGTCCTGCTTTCCTTAATACACTCAAACCTCGTTATAACGAAGTTGAAGGGAAGCCACAATTACTTCGTTATATCCATTATTTCGTTATATAGATTATAACAGTTTGTGGCAATGTATACTCAGATGGGCGCACACCTATAAGCATACAAAGAAGGAAACCGCCTCACGGCCCAATGTACCGCTATGCGACCACGTGTGCGATGGAAAATAAACACAGTCAAACCTCATTAATTCGAACACGTTTAATTCAAACTTTCGGTTAATTCGAACGCACGCTGAGGTCCCATCAAAGCTATGTGTATTCTAATGGGCAAAAACGTCCTCTAATTAGAACGTGCAAGCACTTGCGACGTTTATTTAGATTACACCACGCTCCAAAAATGCTCTCAGCCCCATCCCCAATCCCGCAGCGGCACCTCTCAATGCTGCACGCAAAGAAGGAAAAGAAGAAAAGGAAAGAAAAGACTGTGGCGGATTGTTTGCTCTCTCTCAAATGCCGATCTGCGACGCGCCCATGCCACGCTTCTCCCTTTTCTGTCTCTGCACGTAGACCCCCTTCTCCTTTCAAGGCCGCGCACAGAGAAGAAAAACAAAAGAATGCTGTTGCAGAGAATCCTCCTTTCTCGGTGCAAAGGGTAGCAGGGGAGACGCAGTCATTGCCATCGTCTTTAAGGCGCAGAGAGAGAAATCACTTTGCACTGCGGCACCGCTTTTCGGTCATGTGACCGGCTGAGCGCTTCCTCCATCCTCTCCGCTGACTGTGAGAGGAAAACGGCTCTAGGCCGCGCGTGACGTGGCTGTAATGTCGACGAGGTAGTTTTCAAAGAGCTGCGCGGAATGAGCGTCAAATTTCGCAAAAAACAATATTAACAATCTACGATTGTTTTTTTTTTTATGCACTATTTGATAGACGTGTAAGGAGAACGACTCTAGGCCGTGCGTGGCGTGGCTGTAAGGTCGGCGAGGTAGTTTTGAAAGAGCCGTGCGGAATGAGCGTCAAATTTCGCAGAAAACGATATTAACAAACTAAGATAGTTTTTTTTTTGTGAACTATTTGATAGACTAATTTCGTTCGTTATATCCATTTACCAGTCAATTTTACTTCGAACGAGGTTTAAAATGCATGGTTCTCAATAGAGCTTTTAAGGGGAAGTTCATTTACTTCGTTATATTCATTATTTTGTTATATCCCGTTACGTTATGACGAGGTTTGAGTGTACTCCAAACATTCTACAAAAAACAAGCGCTACAGAGAGTCGATCAGCCAAATTTCATAAGCCATGTGCAGCAATGCAATAGAGTTCTCAAGTGTGCTCTGTTCACACAAAGCCCAGGTCCTGTCCTCACCCACTTCAATGGGGAGGGCTCGAGCAGTATTTTGTAAAACGGCAGAGTGTTGCTAGTGGCTGACAACAGACATAAATCAAGAGTTGGGTCTAGATCAGATCCACTACTTACCACAGGGTGTCCTCCACATGCTGGCACTGTGCTCCATAGTGTGCTAAAATGACACAGCAACAACACTACTGTGCCCAGCAAACACAACAGAAGAGAGCAATCATATTCCATGATGCGTGCTATCGTAGCCTATTTCTCCAGTGTCATCCCTCCCCATTTAGCTTCCAGCACGCTTTTTGAGGTAAGAGAAGAGAGAAAGTGCTTGAAAGTGTACAACGAATACCAGTAACTACGCTCGTTCATGATAGACTTGCGAAATTTTTCGGTGATCGATTAGCGAGGCAATAAACTTCAATACCGAGGTAATTTGGTGATTAGTTAGAAGAAAGGTTCAGGACCCCTTCAGGATGTGACACCAATGCACTTTTTATTTGCCGCAGCACTATGTGCAAACCCACCTGGAACTCTTTCAGCAGCTGTATGAGGAGGAGGCGCGAGCGCAGGGCCCCCTGTAGCCCTTGCCACCGACTCAGCAGCTCGTCCAACTGCGCCTGAAGGGCATCAGAGCCGGGCGCTTGTGGCCTGCGCCGCAGCAGCTCCTGGGCCTGAAGACGTGCCCGGTCCATTTCAATCTGCTTCTCCTGCAGCTCTGTCTGCAGCTCGCGCAGCTGTGACAGCTGCTGTTGCGCCAGCTCCTGGCTGGCAGGCAAGTCACGGGGCACGCTACGGCTCTTCACAAATGTGAGCAAGGTACGAAGAGCCTCGGTGCATGTGCGCAGCTCTTCGGATAATGAGTCTGCCTCCTGCTGCCGGTCTGAGAGGCGCACACCTAGCAGGTGGTAGCGGTGGTTCATCTCGGATAGCTGCTGCTGCACGGGGCTCAGGTCTGGTGAAAAAAAAAGAATGTAAAGGAGTGAAGATGGGTCAGGTCACAGCACACGACCAGCACCAGATTGAGACAAAACCAGGTGGCTAGCTGCTGCGACTGGAAAACATGAGCCTGTAGCCCTAGCCACTTTACATACACAATCTTCTGTCTAGACAGACTAAAAAAATGATTAAAAGAATAGAATATGAATGAGTATATTGATGAAGTAAGAATAGCACCATCAGCACTTAGATGTAATGCTTAACACGTTAGATGCACAAATAACAGCACAGAGAAGTAGGGCAAGGATAACGCTGAAGTGGCACAGTTAGCCGTCGTCACTGCGCATGCAGATATTTCTGCTGTACAGTGTAAATCTTCTTCGGTATCTTCAAGCATTTCCTTGGTATTGTACCCTCACAAATCAAACAGAACACTGGTGCATCTGCTGGCACTCGTAGAGACAGTCGCAGCTTCCAGCACTGGTGCCTCAGGCGAGTGGTGCCAAGCACAGTAGCAAACAAACCCTAGGCTTTTTTCCATTGCACTCACCCTCGAGGGGCCCAAACTGGTCGATCGAGCTGTGTCTACTGCTAAAACCACTGGAGGCACTGGACTGTGGACTCTGCAGTGCCCTTCCTTCGGGTGATGACTCTATTGGGGTGCATGCGGGTTAGCAGGGGAGACAGAAGAGGTTAGCTTCCAAAGGAGACAAGTACAAGTAAACCCAAGTGCCAAAACACACTATGGCATGCAAGAAATAAACAATTTTCCTAGCTTACAAGTTTCTTGGCATAACTGCAGAAGAAAAGCTAAGTGCAAGCACATGTTATAGAAAGCAGTGCCACCATGTTGAAGCCATTGCATGCAGTGGACCATAATGCAGCTGAACATCATGATCACTTGGATTTGCAGGCTTGTGCACAGGTCACATTATAAAGGGCACATTATTCTAGTGACACCAACAGCAGCTGTATGACGACGCAATATGTATGCATCACTCCCACAACCGTCCATCATTTATGCAAGCTTTAGGTTCCTTCGCCAGTGTAGGAAAGGAGAGCTGTTTGTTAGATGCAGCCAAAGAAGTTGCGAATGAAAAGAAAGATAAGGTTTGTTTCTCTCTTCTTAGAAGCAAATTACAACACTCGGCAATTTCTAACATTCGGATACCAACATAGCCGCAGTGAGACATTCCAATCTCTTTAATGAAAACCAAGAAGACTTGGCATATTAGAGGCTGAACATGGACTGCATTGACATTTGCACTACGCACACTCAGATATTTACAAAACAGGTGCCGTAACCCACCATGAGCACCATTGGCATAAGGTTCCTTGTGGGGGCTGCCTCCTTTGCGAGCAGGGGGGCGTGAGCGGCTGTCCACCCGCAGCGAGTCATAGCTGCGACCCAACTCGTTGACACGGTCCATGGTGGACGCGTACTCGGCATGCTCCTTCACCAGAGGCTGCACAAGTTGCAGTGTCAAACGAGGTGTACCAAGTGCCACACCAAGACCAGAAAACAAAGAGAGGCACGGTTTACTGAACAAGAGAAACACACACACCTTAATCTCAGCAGCCTGTCGGCGCAAAATGTCCTTGTCCAGGGCAAGGGAACCAAGGGAGTCGAGACGTCCCTCAGTTGTCTGCAGCCATGACAACACTTGCTGTCGCAGCGTCTCGTACGTTGCCCCTTGCTCAGCACGCTGCCGTCCCTGCCGTTCACGCTCGGAGAGCAGCTCACCAAGTTCTTTCCACTGTTGCTCCAATTGCTTCACCTGAACACACAAGGACAGAAATAACAGAGAAAACGTTTCACACAGCCAGGGGTCACTCCTGCGGGTATTAGTCGTATCGTAAAAAACCTAGTGCTAACGAACGCGGCGGCTGCTGCAGTATTTCAGAAGCCACTTCATGACAAGCATACAGTGAGACACAATATGTATATAAGCCAAAAAGGACTCTGACAATGCTCAGACACCTGTTGCATTCACAGCATTTCTGATGACAACAGTGTTCAACAATCTTTTGTTCCTGTCTACTAAAAACTGATTCCTTACTAGAGTTTTTGCAGAGGTTCCAATTGTGAAGTGGTATATGAGATTATCCAAGTTAAACATGCCTTAAACTCACTGCACTGCAGCACTTAGTGAGCAACACGCAATCAGAACCGAGTCCACAACAACGGGGAACAAAACAAAACCCAAACATGCTGCATTTCATCTACCACTCTACTATGTCTGCTTATATAAGAGTCAGTTGCCACACCAACATTTCTAACATAGATGCTTAAGGAAGCGAGAGAGACAGAGAGAGGAAAACAAATATCAGGACAAATGCGCACAACTTGATTGAGCTACATGCTACAAGGCAGCTGCCAGCATCACATTCTTTGCACTCGTCAGGGATTTATGACTGTGCACTGTGGCACGGCACAGCTTTTTCTTTAATTTCTATAAAAAATGACACATGTGAGGCACCAGTGAGAAGAAATTGGATATTAAGTCATGACAAAGTGAGACAGAGGCCCGTATTCACAAGCCAACCTTAGCCTTACCTCACGTTCTCCTCAACTTCTTGTACTCTTTAGGTGTGTTATAAAGGCATAATGGTAAAAGGGTAAAAGATAGGGACAAGATTGGTTCATGAATACTGGCCTACTTTGTTCATCAAGTACAATAAAGCTTTAAAACCAATAAGAAAAACTTGACGAAATGATGACGTTATTTTGTGAATACGGGTCAGAATCTGCCCTGTAAAGAAAAGTGGGCAGGTCCCATGCATACCTTGTCCCGCACGGGCCCAGTGTCAGTGACGTCACGTTTGGCACAAAGGGCCCGTCCCGCACGCAGAAGGTCCTCAAACTCATCCTTGCGCAGGTTGCGCTGGTTCATAGCGTGCTCAAGGCGCGGCTGCTCTTCGCCCTCCACGGCTTGCAGCACATTGGCAAGCCACTCTTCAAAGCGGTTTGCCATGCCAGTGAATTGGTCCAGGCAGCTTGACACCTGTGCATCACACGCCAATGCTTTCATATACTCTCTTCAAGGATGGAAAAGCAAAGTGGGATGAGTGCTCAAGGTCATCAGGCTCAAGGTAATGAGGCTCGCGTAACGTTCGTACCCTTGTCGCCCCTCCCTGCTTAGCTTCCAGCGCTTTTGTCAGGACGAGAAGAGAGAATGCAATTGCAGCATGTGACATATCTTTGAAACTCCACTGGTACTGGACGGATAATGTTTTTATGGTGGTGAATTTGTGAGGCAATAAGCTTCTTTAGTGAGCCCACTACATGGCTCGTAAAAAATTGTTGCAGGGCCCAATGAACATATTACCCTAAAATCGATTCCGATTCATCATTTTTTAAGCTTAAAATGCTTGTTAGGACGGCTTATATGCTCCAAGTATTAATTTTAAAATGTTACATAATTTACAGGTCATCACTCCCATCCTACTGGAAGTCAAATCCTGCTACTACTCAAAGTCGTTTAGACTTCCTTTGAATGAAAAAAAAAAGGCATTTGCACAGAGACCTGCCTTATTACAGTTAAAAAAAAAATATTGCGCAGGTTAGTTAGATCAATATATATGAGCCCAATTTTCTTTATATGTCATATATACTATTTGAATTCGATTCGAAATTGTTCAAACAAGATCACTATTTTCTTCGAACCTAAAATTCACTATTCGCACAAGCCTAGTCAGATGCATTGTTATCACCTGGCACCTGAGCACATGTTGTAGCCAGTTTTCATTGTTTTGCATAGGGCCTGTGTGCCTCGTATTTCTTCCCACTTAAATGCAGCAACTTGTGATGGGACATTTTCATTATGAAAGTGCACGACAAAGGAAGGTCATTTTGCACACTAAATATAGCTGCGTTGATCTTTTTTTGTATGCCTGAGGCTTGTGGTTGTGACTAGTGTAAACAAAGATGTTCAGCTTCATATTGTTCAGGAAAAGTTAGATGGGTTGAAAATAAGAAAATAACCGAACCTCAAAGAAAACCTTGCAGACTTTCTTAGCACCTTGGCGTGTAATGGCTTAGTCAAGGTAGCGCCATGCAATGGAGGTGTATACAAAAGTGATAGCAAAGCTAGTAAAACAGCCTCTCGGATCCCTTTTAATTTTTTTCTATTCGTCGAAATATGGTCATTCTGCAGTTTTATTGTTAAAATATGGTAGCAATTTATTCCTGAGCATAATTATTATGAACCCGTGAAATCGAATACTACAGTAGAATCTCGATGATACGAATTTTAAGGTTGCTTCAGATGGACTACTTTATATGAAATGCGACCGCGATTCGGTGTTACATAAACGGTTTCTCCAGCCACCACGAATGATATGAACGCGCGATTGACCACTGCTCGCGATGGCGCAACGCAGCTTGTCCTTGAGACGAAGGTTCGTTCACACTGTGCCTCGAAAGAAGTGAACGCAGCAAAACTCGCAGGAATTCCCTTGCTTTGCCGCCTAAGTGGCCGGGAAACCACGCTGCGAGACTGGCACAAAAAAATGAGCCAGAGACCAATTTTTTTGCCCCGCGATAGCAGATCGCCGTTTTGCTTCACGGCTTTGGCTGCACCGGCTGCACTAGCTCTCAAACCACGTGATGTAAAGAATGAGCCGCAAATTCAACATAATGACAAAGGCATTGGCGGTGGCTCGCGTCAGCCTATCGTAAACTACCCATTAACCTCACGGCTTTCACAAAGATGTGTTCATCAACAGCCTGGTTTAGATTATGATCGCTGCAAACAGTGGAAGTATAACAAGGTGCAGCAGCAGCAGTGAGTCAGCATGACCTAACGTGTCTCGTTTTTGCACTGTCGGCTGAATCTGTCGCCGCCGCTGCCAGTGCATCTGCTCGTGTCGTTTCTGCTAATGTATCTCCTGAAACGACGTTTGTACAGGCATAAACCATTTCTTTTTCAGTGCTTTGCATGCACAACTAAAACTCGGTACAAAATTTAATGCTCAGGAAACAGGCAAAATGGAATGAATTCTCATGCGGCGAAGACGGCGGCGGTAGGCGAAATTAATGTGAACATCTTCGTCGGATGCAGGCATAATTTTGTGGCTGCTCTGGCGTTTGTGTGACTGATTTTTTTTTATGTCGGCTTCGCGGTGGGTTTTTCCGGCCATTTAAGAGGCAAAGCAAATGAATTTCCAACAAGTTTTGCCGCTTTCCCTTCCTTTGATGCTAAGTGTGAACGCGTTTTAAGCGCCAGCAGCACGAGTAAAAAAACCGCGGCCGTTTATTGAGAGGCGGTGAAGGCAGGAAAGTTCCAAAGAACATGGACTTTTCCATGGACTTCCATGGACTTTTGTTCAGTAAAATGTAGTTGACCCCAATGAAGTTCTTGTTCACCTTTATGATCAGCTTTAACTAGTTCTTGGTTTACATGAATTTGGGATGATAGGAATATTTTGCGCGCTCCCTTCGAATTTATATCATCGAGATTCTACTTTGTTAGATTAGTCTAAATACTTTACTTGAAAGCAGAGTTTTTATCAGGCTGAGCCAAATAAATGTTTTTTCTTGTTCCTTTCCTCCCCATTATATGTATATTTCATTCAGCATTTTCAAACAACATATTTGGTCCTACTTAGCATGTCAGCATTTGGTTTTTTGGGCACTTCTGATAAGACAAACTTGTGATAAGATGAACAAATGACAGTGATCCTTTCCAGTTCGTCTTAGAAGGAGTCTGCTGTAATACAGAAGATTCTATTATGGCCTTTGCCTTATTTAGCACTATTACTGAGTGATACACGCAGTCATCTTTTAAGAGCTGTCGCTCAATGTACAAGCCACGATGCTAGGACATCAAGTTAACAAAACTCCAGCAGTAGCTGTAACTGTCCTTTCTACCCGTTACGTTGAGCAGTAATGTTTAGCAGGCTTTCAATGTGCGAATGTTGGTTGCCTGACCTCATCAAGCAGTTCACCCCTCCTCGCTGACTTGTCGAGCACCTTCTCGTAGCGACTGTTGATGTCTTTGAGCTTGGCCTCCACCTTCTTGGCCAAGCGAGCATTGCCGGGCAATTCCCGAGCAGAGGCATTGAGAGCATCTATGAATGGACGCTGGCCGTCAATTTCTGACCGAAGCACACGGTGTTCATGAATCTGGAATTCAAAAAAGAATACTTAGCATTAAAAGCACTTGTGCAAGAATGTAATGAAAGAGCACGAGCAATAATCGCTGAATGCTATGCCAGCTGTCTGGCCACAACCTCTTGTATGTCTCGCAAGTATCATCTTCCATATTTTAACACACTTATTTTATTTTTATTACATCATCCACATAAAAATCAAATTTCTCCTATATGATGGAGGCATTTACACAACTAGTAGCATGGCTGAACAAAGAAGAGAAACTGTAAAATGGAGAACAGGGAAAGTTGATGCAGATTAACAGTGGCTAATGGCGCGAAAAACACAGACTAAAAGCAGGCTTGTCTTAGTGCTGACTTTTCACTGAATAATCATTGAAAAACCTGTAACAGTTTCTTGGTTTTGTTTGAATTTGTTTTTTTAGGCTTGTGAAAATATTCGAATGCTTCACATATTTGAATGAATATTACAGTATTCAAATTTATATTGTTGAAAATTTTGAAGCATTCGAAAGGAACAAATAACTGTACATTATTCTGCATGTAAGCCCTGTAAAGATGGTTTCACTGCAGTTAGTGGGTGCTAAGTTTTGAAGGCACCTGTCAAAATGCATGATAATCAGCACTTATTTTTTTTGTAAAGGTGGTTTCACAGCAGTAAATTAGTGCTATGCAATGAACACAACTGTATATATAAAAAAAGATCCACACTGCCGCAGAGTCCCATTTCAAGATTAAAGAACATATCTTATCGAATCATCATTTTTTAAGTTTGTTATACCTACTTATATGCTATAAGTATAGTAAATGTTACAACAACATAATTTACAGGTATCACTTGCATTCGAGTGAAAGTGATTTCCTGCTACTACTGGAACTTGTTTCCACTTTCTTTGAACCAAAAAGTATGGCATTTGCATAGGCCTCGTTTCAATATGATATATATATATTGTGCAGGTTAATTGGGTCATGACAAGACAAATATGCCAATTTTTCTTTATAATATGTGACATACAGTGTTCAAATTCGATTCGAAATGATTCGACCGAAATCACTATTCGCTTCGAGCCTAAAATTTACTATTCGCACAAGCCTAATTTTTTTCTTAGTCCTGTAATAATTTGAGTAGTATTTACATCCGCTTGACAATGTTTGGGTGTGCAGTGCATTTTTTTTTTATTCGAACGGCAGTGGCCAAATCAGTCGGGAGGTGCTCTGTTTGTGTGTTATATGTTACCTTTTTTTAAAATGCAAAATCAGTTGAAAGTTAGCACTGTGCCACGTCCGCTTTTAGTCTGTGTCTTGTGATTTTCACGCTGTTAGCCCCAATGGAAGGAAACAGATATAAGGGGCTAGTCTTTTTTTTTGCTGACCCCAAAATGATTACGAGGCGCGTCTACAATTCTGACCACAAGGGGCCTCGAGCATTTCCACCGAAAATGCAGCCACAGTGGCCAGATTCGATCTCTTCGAGTCGGCAGTCAAGCACTGTGATGGGTGAGAATGACTTCTTACCTGCTCATCAAGACGATCCCTCATTAAGCTGGCCAGTTTGGCACTCTGGCCACGCTGAGTTGCCTCCAATTCGTCGAGCAGCCTTAGCACACGGTCTAGACCATCCGCAATGTCTTGAGACTGCACGAGTGCCGTCTGCAGCTGCTTGCTGCGCTCGCCCACGAGCGCCAGCATCTGCTGGTACACCTCCTCTAGATTGCGCACCGCCTCCTCGACGGCCGGTCCGCCCGACGGTGGCAGAACTTGAGCGGCCTGCTTGGCTGTTTCGATCAGCCGTCCCTGACCCACTGCTTCGAGGTGGAAGGCCCGCACACGCTCCAGTTGCTCCTGGATTGCGGGTGGCTCGGCTGCTGTCGGCTCCTCAAGCAGCCGCTTGGCGCTGCGTTGTGCCTCGTTTAGCCAGGCTGTAGCCCTTTCCATGGCTTCATGGTAAGCACGCTTGCGTTCGGTCAGGCTAGAAAACTGATCCCCAAGCTTGTTCACGCGGCTCAGCAGGTTTTGGTACTCGGTGCTCACGCGAGACACCTCAGCGCGAACCTCACTCTCAGAGGGTTCCAAATGACTCAGCCTCTGTGGCAGGCTTGTCCGGTGGTCATTCAGCATGCGGAGGTATTCCTGCGAAAAATATGATATAAACAAATGGGCTTACTATGCCTTCAAAAACTGTCAGTATGGTCAAACAAAAATAACAGTGGAACTTAAACAAAGCAAAATAAGGGTCTTTAAATCAATATATATATTTTTTAATTTTGAGCATTTTAGATTAAACTTGTTGAGATTATTCAAAAAATGTAGGAGTCTGGGGAAGATAGAGGTTGTGTTGAAACATTCTTAAAGGGGGGGTTGTGCTTGAGCCGACGTTTCGACAAGCAGGGGTGCAGCAGCCGAAATGAAATTTGGAGAAATTTTCAGAGCAGCAAAATGTTACTTTTGAAGCACTAAAATCCAAATTTGGAGCAAGTTACGGAGAAAATTTATTCATTTTTTAATTACAAAAGAACACATTTAGAACAATATGAAAAAGAAGTATGTACAGAGAAAAAAATATGTACAATCCCTTCAACATCCCCTAAATCTTGCATAATGAATAAGCACTGCTATTTCGATAAAATTAATAATTAAAACCACCCTACTCAGCAAGTAATTATAAAGTGCACATTGGTATTTGGCACACCTGTCAAATCTTTTGACAGGCTCCGAGGATCAAAATGTGGATCTGCCAAGCTGGCGACCTTGAGATTTGGGAGATTCGTAAGAGTTAGGAGTAGAGGCCGTGGAAAAAAAAAACAAGTGGCGCAGGGTTTTGACTTTTTAGGGCTTCAGAAATATCCCAGAGTGCTCCAAGTGATTGCCAGTAACTTTTTAGGCGCCAGCGATGATATTAGTGCTCACAATAATGTGACGCATGAGGAATTGAACAAACTGTGCTGAGTCCCGTGACTAGTGATACCAGCCCCTTCCAACTCTTAAAACACTTTTTCGCAAGCCACTAGTGCATTGCAGCAAAGTTAGCTTAAGTGGCGTTCTTCCCAAGTTACAAGGCCAAGACATTTTCAAACCGTTACACTCACCCTCCGCCCCCTTTTATTTATTTTTTTTCGTGACGTGATTAGGTGTAGGGCACAACTTCTCAGCTCGCTTGCAAGGCACGTTTGATTATAGATTAAGTAACGACGACACGCGCCCGTTGGCTTGGTGATGGGCACGGGCATGTGCGGTTGCTATAGCAACTAAGTGGTCGCCAGTAACGCCAGCGTTCGCCGCACGTAAAGTTGGTTCGCACGCAGTAACAGCGGCATATGCTTCTAGTTCTAACTTCTATCATACCATAGCTACATTTGCCGAGTAAAAGATTTATAGTCCTCAACGTGTTGCTGGCTATGGCAACGCATTTTTGTCTTGAAGCTGCTTTGTCCCGCCGATAATAATCTGCTGCGGTCAGCGGACCCATGGTCGCGCGGCGCTGTGTCACTTTATCTGGTCAATTGCGTTTCGCGAGTGTTCTGGCTAATGAGCATATATCTTACACCGTGGTTTAGGGTTAGGGTGTGTGCGCCTGGATTGATTGATGATGCAAACAACAGGCGAGCAACGTAGCGTCTATTTCTCGCTGAAGTTGGCGCAACTGTGAAAATTTTACGGCTAGTCACGCATTTTGGTGCAACATGGCGCAATTTTGGCAAATTTCATGGTTTTGGCACAGCTTGGCACAAAAACTTGGAATTGTATCAAAGTGACGCAATTGGAACAGCTGTTGCACTCCTGGACAAGCCAACTTGTCTTCTTCAGGGCGGCAACTTCAGGGCTGCAATATTCTGACAAGTTGGCTAGTCAAAACATCAGCTCAGCACAACCCCCGTTTACAAACTTCTCAATGTTGAGTGCACATATATTTATACACAGATTTCGAATATGCAATCATTGTTCTGGTACATTCATTCAGACCCCAATATAAGAACAAACCAAAAATGAGAATTCAATCAATATATATAATTCAATATAAAGGTTTTGAAGACTTTCCTTTTGTATGAATGTTTGTTCACAAATCGGCTCCTTGGCACTAATATGTGATAACGCAAGGAAAAGCGGCTTGGCTTCTCTGCAGTGTGAAGGGATCTTTTTTTTAAGTATATTTTTCCTCAACTTGCAGTTGGAAGTGCAGGTTATATCCAAGGCTGTGTTATGTACCAGGAAATATGGTAATGACGTAAACAGTGCTTCAACATCTTTTTACAGAGCTGTGTGTACTTGTCAGGCGTTTGTCTGTTCCTCCATTGAGTAAGCCAAAAACAAAAAAGCTCACCTTGGACTCATCCACAAATCGCTGGGCAGCCATGGTGATAAAACGAAGGTCTGCTTGATGAGCAATCACATCGCTCGAAAATGCCTGAAAAGAGAAAAATGAGATCACCTTTAGTGTGTAAGCTTTATGTAATAAAAATATACCATTATTGTGAATTACCCCTTTTATTTTTCAGCTTTTATCCACCTGTGGCATTTTATTTACGATGCTGTAGCAGGCCCGCAGCTTGGGGGGAGGAGGAGTTTTAATAGGTACTGACAAATATGTACTTTCGTGAAGGTCTTACTGAAACCTACCATGATGAAATTAACAACATTAGAGCTTTCACAGTATTCACAATGCTCACAGACTGTCGCCCTAGCGGAGTTCAGGAGCGTCCTCTCGAGGATGATCAGTAGGCAGACGCTCCCTTGTTCGGCTGTGCTAGCCTCACTGTTAACGGGTTGGCAAGAAACGAACACAAACCGTTAGTATGTTTCGTGCATCAGTGAATATACCGAACCGTCCGTGACATGATAAATCTGATCCGTTCTTGCAAGATGGGAAGTTTTCGTGAAAATACGTGGCAACTCGCGTGTGCTATTATAGCCCGCAGATCACGCGTATCAGCATCGCAAGATTTTCTGCAGCCTAACGTTCGATAGTTAAATGTTATCGTCTGACCTTTGCAATTGAAACTCGCCTTGTTTTACGTGCACAAAGCATTCGTCAGTGCTTTTGTAGTGTGCGAATCCCACAGCATTCATTGTACGTGGAAAGTAGCGCAGGCTCGCGATTTACTCTTTCTAACCTTGGCCAACACTGCGCCGTTTGATTTTCAAGTTCGCTGATAGGTGGCAGCACACTGCAGGCGATTCACTTCTTGCAGGGTGTCAGGGCGAATTGCTCTTTGCGCCCAAATAAGCATGGTGGAATGATGCCGTGTTGGTGTTGTACGTGGTGAGTGATGCGTTGTTGGTGTTATAGAAGTCGTTCGGCGGAGAGAATTCCTCAGACTACTTTTAGCAGCGGGATTTAAAAAAACCGCCTTGACGCTGAGAATTTTTCACTCAACATCGACCGAACCGAGAGTGACAGCCACGATGAACAATCAGCTGCTAACTCACGAGCAGCGAGTAGCACTTCCCCTTGTGTGTTGTTTTTTCATGCTGGTAAGTCACTTTGATTGTATTTATTGTATAATATCCTTCAGCGAGCTCAAAATAAAAGCATAGTTTTTTTTGTATATTGCATGTAGCCCAATTACAGTGAATATTACGGAGCGCCGCATGCCACCAACATGCTCGAGCTCAACCAGCGAAGCGAAATGATTAGAGCAATAAAATATGCAGTTACGACAGCAGTCCATGCCTAGTTCTCCGAAACTTCATCGGTGCCGTTCGAACAACGTCATTGTTCGACAAATTTTCGCAATCTTGACATTGCGAAAAGCGAACGCATGTCGATATCCTCGTTTCAATCGCACTGATGAAACCTGCAACATCCGAGTGCAGTGCATTGTGCACTCTTGGAGTCTGATCATAACTGTGACCCAAGCACTACTTAATGAGAACTTAAATGCTTTTATTTCATTAAAGAAGCAACTCCATGGTGCTGACTGTGCAAGTAATGACGACGGCGTAGTATGTTTGCTAACCATTGCTACGCTAAACATTCAGTCCTGTGAAGCCGCGACAGTGCGCTACTCGCTTAGTGGCTCATTACGGCAGCAAACACGTGAGGCAGCCTCGGAACAAATTATCTCCGAGTGCAATTCAGTTCATACGTGAATTCAAAGTCGCGCAGTTTTCTGTAGAACACGCAGGATTATTCAAGGCGTCGTTATGCACAGCCGATCAGCTGACACCACCACCCTTCGCATTGTGGCAAGAAATGAGGTAGCAAACATTTAACAGTTCCTATCGTTTGGGAAAGTACTTTGGTCCGATATACATTCATTCAACGATTAAGAGTTCATTCTGTGAAAGTGGCACAGGGTGTCCTATCTTTTCCTATGCGAGTTCATAGGTTGATCATTCTCCCGCAGCCATCTTGGATTGCACGGTGTGCCACCTATAACCCATGGGCATTGAGAATAATTTATCGATCTGAAATATTTTTTTGTTTCACTTTCGTGTTCTTTTGACTCTTTTGTTGCCAAGCGAAAATGGCTATTTTTTATATGTCTCAGGAAGATTGTTTTTGCCAGTTTAAAAAGTACTCCAGCACATATTGCAGCATACTAAATTTTCCAGAATGAAACCCTCTTTCCTAAAAATATATGTTTTTGGGCAACAAAATCATTTCAAAATGAATAAAATTGTGAAAAGTGTGAAATTTTTGGTTTCCAGATGGTAAACAGTGCAATAAAAACACTATAAAAGCAAAAATATTCAGAACAAATCAGAACAAAGAAAATTCAGAATAAATATTTCAAAGGTAATCCCAGGAACTGTATAAAAAATAAATGCAGCTAAAGTGGTTGCTTGGGCGTGTTAGTACGTCATAGTGTACTTCTTTGGTCTCTCGTTTTTTGCGCCGTTTCTTTTTCAGTATAAAAAATATTAAATTTAGTACAAAATGTTTGTATACACATAGAAAAAAAAAAAAAAACAGAACCGAGGCGCTTCTTCGTTGCTCATGCTATGCGGCGAAGCATTGCTTGGTTTTTCGCAAGACACAAGAGAATGCGTACACTTTTCTCAGTATTTGTTTACTTTTTTGTGATAACAGACTGCAGGTGTTTCACTATAGATGAATGCCCATGATGTAATTAATCCTTCTAATGAGATTTTCTTCGTTCAGCGAAGAAAATCTCATTAGAAGGAGCGCTCGTGTTGTGTGGTTCCTCGCTTCGTCCTTTGTGTTTTCTCTGCGCTCCCAGTTCGCTGAACGAAGAAAATGAATTACCAACTGGCCCACATTTTGATCCTTTTGCTTCTAATGAGACATGCAAAGAACATCACTATTTCGTCTATCATCACCTCTTTCCATGAGCCACTTCACTCTGCTTAGGTTGGCGTTCCAAAATATTCACCCAATCATAACTCTTTGCATTTTTGCACATCGTATTAAAAAAAAGAACAATATCGCGTGCAGTCCTAAACATTGTGTGCTGCTTCATAGTCAGGGCTAACATGTGCTCTAGTCGCCTTCTTGTCGCAAAGAGATGCTCTGCAGCCGGCACCAGCACACGACGCACCAGTGACGTGGGGACCTCACATGTAACCAGAGTAGCTGTAAGATTGTGCACAAAGATCAGCAGCTACGCACTTGTGAGGGAGGAGACAATTTGAAGCCCCAGCTGTGGATGTCTCAGGCTGATGCAAAACATCATCAGCATAAAATTTGAAGCTGAGGTACTGTCATCCTCAGACTCTAAGCTCGTTGTCATTCACTTCAGGTGTGGTTGCAAGACAGTTTCGGGCGGCCCGCAATTATTTTTTTTTGCGTGCGCGATGACACCATAGGAGCGACTAGTAACACTAGATGCGGCCC
Source organism: Rhipicephalus microplus (assembly GCF_043290135.1). Classification (NCBI taxonomy): domain Eukaryota; kingdom Metazoa; phylum Arthropoda; class Arachnida; order Ixodida; family Ixodidae; genus Rhipicephalus; species Rhipicephalus microplus. The sequence goes on from NC_134708.1 coordinate 5,036,003, forward strand.
CGTGTCTGATATAATGAAACAAGCGAAACTAAAGCTGCTGGAAGCTGGCTGAGAAGGCCACCTCCACACCTTTTACATGTGTCAGACCTTCACAAATACTTTTTGTAGAATATATTTTTTCTCACTCCTACCAACTGCTCTCTATTGAATAGCTGGCATAAATTTCTTACAGTTAATACTGCTCATCACTGTCAGACTGCAAAGCTGACACCTTAATATTATATTTGACCTGCAAAGTTTTTTTTTTATTACAGAACTTCGGTGTTACTGTAGCATAAGCACGAGGGGAACGCACTTTTGTGATGTTCGCCAGCCATGAGCATTTTCTCAACAACACACGCACATTGATTTGCACAAAGGTCTGTCAAAAATCACTATGCTGCCTAAACGGGCAAATTCAAATTGATTCTGAAAGTTTAGTCGCTGAACTTACTATCAGAAAAAGCTGAGTGCACCAGAAACAAATTCAACATGCAAAAATCGAAAATCCAAAGTGTCGATCACCGGTAATCGATTTGAATAGGTGTGGTAAGGAAAGAGTTAAGCAACACAGAATGTGAAGAATCTGTACAGCAATAATCCCACAGCAGCGTTCTTGAATGGCATACCAAAAATCCAGCATCACGTCCCAACACAAGCTGTTTTAACAACCTGTTCTACAACATCCACAATGGTTTCAAAGTAGGGAATAGCCCATAACAGCCAGTTAGCTACAACACTTGTACTGACCGTGCCTACTGTGACCGTTCTCTACAATTGTAGAGCGTAGCGCTCTCTCGCCACATCGAGACCTCAACACTGGCTGCCCAATGTGGAGTTCTTGGAGCATCGGACGACAGTTTTGGCAGTTCGGTACAAGCTTTTGTTAGAGCCCAGGTAGAGTAGGCCTAGGGGGACTTCTCATTGCCAGCGTCGGCGGTGTGCTTTGTTGAAAGCGAGGCGGTCGGTTGTTGTGACGTGTTTGAACTTGTTGGCACGTTGAGTTTCAATTTTTTTCTGCTCACAAGTGTTTTTTTTTTTATTGTTGTTGTGTTGCGATTGGTTTTTTAAGAACGTTATTGAGTTTGTACGAGAGCCTTTCAGTTTGCATCCTGGGGTGAGCAAGGTTTAGAACACATGGAATGTAGGCCAGGCTCGAAGCGAGTGAGTACGGAAGCCTTGTGGGTGGTCCAATTTCTGTAAATAGCCTCTTCTATCTCTTTGGGCTTAGGGAGCCGGGTGTCGTTGCTGTCTGGGATTGCGGCTCGACGCCAGGGCATCGCAACACCGTCCGGGACTGTGGATGCCAATCGCTCGGTAAGCTGCTGTGTGCGGCAAGCGATAGGGCCACCTTACAGAGTGGATGTCTCCTTGCGGCTGCCTCTTCTGCGCCCAGGCTGGGTGCTGGGTGGATGCCGGTTGTTGTCAAGCGACTTATGAGGCCTAAGGCTCGGCACAGCTGCCTGTCGCACGTGGCCCAACTAAGCGGATTGTGGCGTTGAGGTGTTGCACTTCGCTTCCCTCACTTTTTTTATTAATCTTGCGATGCACGAGCTAGGAAAAGTGATTTTTGTTTTATTTTGATGGGTGTCTCGGCCGCCGCCGATGTATTAGCTAGCAGTACTGACCATCGTACGCAGGCGAGGAGCTCTAAGCTCCCTTCCCTTTGCCCTACGGCATTGTTCTTTCAAGTGTATTGAATGTACGCAGCGGGAGTGATGTAACCAAGGCTGGCTGTCTTCAGCACATCGTCGGGGCCGTTGGCCAGGATTGCGATCGTAAGGTCAGGAAATGGACATGCCTGGTACCTGCGCAACTGCCTGAAGTCCAGTGCCCTTGTGAGTGCTGGTTGCAACCGGTAGACGTGTTGGCGCAAGTGAGAAATCGTCGCACCGACGGCAACGTTGCTGTTGCGGGCCAGTATTGAGGTGAAGTCGTCGAGCTGAACAGTGAAGCGGTGTTGACCGGCGGTGGTGTCTTGGTGCACGGACATTATGTAAAGACATGCGTTGTCATTTTTTGTTAGAGCTTATCCTTTTCGGGATATGGTTTGAATTACGGTTGGGGGAATGTGGAGGTGCTGACACACACTGTAAAGTTTTTTGCACAGCGTGGCGCATGTGTCTCGCGCAGAAGCCGTGATTTGGGGTCGCAACTATTGAGCGGTAGGTGGCGTTATGTTCGCGAGAGTTGACCACCACTATTATCATTATTATGGTTAGAAAATGTTAGCGCCGGCGGCGATCCTTGGCGGCAAGCCTTGGTGGCGACCCGAAAGAATTGGGAGAGTCTCTTTTGCGCGTGGCGGCAGCGTGGACGGTTACCTCCAGTGGTGGGTCTGCCGTGGAAGGCACCGCGGGCCACCTGCGGTAAGCCCACATGGCGAGTCGAGCAATACCGACACCGCCTTGTTTGTCATGTTGTTGAGTGTTGTTTGATAATCTGTAAGAATGTCTGTTATTTTTCATGTCTTTATCATTGCAATATATTTAGTGAACTAAATTGTGAGCTTGCCATAGCCCATTGTAATGCGCCGCGTAATGTAACAAGGGCATGAAGAGGTGTACTCACTCTGTAGTGGTCAGCATTGTCAGCCACATTGCGGATGTCGTCCAATAGTTCCTCATGCCTGGCCAAGACCTTGCGGGCATTTTCCAGCCACGCACGGAAGACCTGCATCTCTCCCTACAGAACATTACGAACAGCGAGTTGAGCACACGAAGAAAGGAAGGCATTATTGCTTCTTTCACCCAAACATGACAAACAAAGATTAGCTGCTCACTTAACACATATTAACCAGCAAAGTAAGTCACAGATGCAGCACTAAATACTCAGTTTATTTGAATCCTGCATGGGCATGATATCCCGAAACTTAAGAATTGTGTACTACTGTGGTACATACTGTGTACTTAAGCAGCTCCTCAAGAGCGGCAGCCAGGCGTCGTGCTAGGCGCTCGCTGCGTTCCTGGCAGAGCTCGAGGCGCCCTCTACATTGGGCCAGGGGCCGCTGTAAGGCATCCGTTTCATCCCGCGAAAGCAGCTCGCTGGAGGACAGCTGCCGGACCTCGTCGAACAGTGACAAAACCCGTGGCTGCTTCAGCTCCAGCTCTTCACGCAGCGACTATGCAAAAGAAAATGCCATGATTTTGTGCACAAATTAAGATGATAAAACAAGTATACAAATTGTACGACTAATTTTGTTAGGTTTAAGAAATAGTGCCTCATCACAACCATCACACAAAATGAACTCTTACCAACTGCAGCCAAGATCTTCGGAATAATTGCCATGTGTGTGTACCCCCATTCACTATTTTCGTGTAACTGGGCTGTTACACACAACCACTGCTAAACACAGGCCTCCATAAGAATATAACCCCCAAATAACCCCCATAACAATCTTTGTGACCCATTGCACTTTTAATATTGGCTAATGTCTTACCAACAAGGCTGAATTTCTCCCTTTGAGTTGACATCAGTACTTGTAGGTGGATGGGTCATTCCATATTTCGTTGCTCTGTTCACAGCCTCGCTGATAGGGCTGACGTCACTGGCCTTTGTGCCACAGTCTTTGTAGCACCATAAAGAGGAAGGGCTGAGGTGAGAGACCATACCACTTCCAGAACCAATACTGATGGTTTTTATGAAGTTATTTCGCAGCTTCAATGGCTTGCATGACTAAGACGATGACACTGTAGCTGTGTACTAGGCCTAGACTGCATGCTCATGGCAAATATGCCTCGATGAGACCACTTATCTGTTTTTGCCAGTATGGACCCTAGCTCCTCACCTTGGCAGTCGACAGCTGTTGTCGCAAGCTGTCCGAGTCCTCCGAGACAGCCCCAAGGTTGGCAAGGCGCAACTCAACGTCTTCTATCCACTGGGACAGCTGGGCGATTTCTTCATCACAGGTCTTGCACCGCTCCTGCGCTGCCGCCTGGCAAAGAAGGCACACCAAGTGATACACAGCTCCTCCACTAAAGCACACTAACGACCTAAGTAATGTGCTGGGAGGGAGGACCAATTAGCTGTGGAGCCTAGGAACTGAAAGGACCATATATGAGGGTGCGGTGACTGCCCACCATGCAGAGCCATTCCCCATACCCTGCTGAGGGCCTGGTGGTAGACACAAGTCATGTGCTGGGATGGTTAGTAACGAGCTCAAGGGAAAAAGTATTGTCAGTCATGGAACCAGTCCTTTCATTTCAGCCCACAATGCTGGCATCAGCCACCTTAACCAAGGTTGCTATGGAAGAGTGGCATGGCAAGGAAATCATCTGCTGTGCCTTGCCGTACACCATTTTTGTAGCAAGCACAGGAGGGCCTGTGCTACCCCATGCCCTGTTAAATCCCAACTGTGGTGAGCATAAGTGAAGCAGCAGGCTTCTTCCTTGTCTGCCTTTCTGAGCGTATTCGTTTAGTCAGTGCAGGCAGAAACGGAAGTGCCATGAAGTGTGCAGTGGTGTTTACTAGGGTGCAGTGCTGTCCACATCCCAGTCCCCTTACCCTGTCTTGCATTGGGTGGAATAGAACTGTCCGGCTTCTCTCCACTTGTGGCCTGCTTGCCTGAGGAGCTGCAAGGCCTCGAGCTTCAGAATCTGCAAGTGGCAAGTCGCCCTGTGCACTCTGATCAATCCAGAATGGTAGCTGTTGCTGTTCACCAACTGGCAACAATTTACCCGTCCAAGGGCACACCAGTGAGCCTTCTGCCGGTCGGTACACACCGTACTCTAGAGCTTCGGCTAATGACAGCGGACTGCCTGGCGTCACAAAAATGTGACGAACGAGAGCATCCCCAAATGAGATATGGCCACAGTTTGTGGCTGCCAGGACTGACCCTGTTTCTGCATCCAGGATTCCCTCTTGTATGGCATCTTGCAGGCTTAAAAGCCTCTTGCCCAATGTGTCTTTGACAAGAAAGGAACTCTGATCGAGAAGGCCATGCTTTGAAGCACCTAGCAAACTAAATGTGCTTCTGCACACTTCATCAGTTACTTGGCCAGTTCTTGGACTTAAGCTGCCTTCTTTCAAAACAGTATCAAAACTTAAAGGGAGATGATGAACAGACTGTGTTTGCGAAATGCTGAGGCACTTCTTTCCCATTGATTGGCCATAGGTAGGTGACCGCCTTCTTGGGCTTCGCATCTCACTTTTGGTGCCCGGCACCTGCTCAGTACTTGACCTCCATTCAGCAGAGACCAGCTCTAAGCTCGGTACAGGAGGTGAAGTGTCAGCTGCAGAAAACAGCACTGAATCACTAGCCAATTGTACGCTAGACTTCCCACGATCAGAATCCATAGTTGGCTCAACAAACGGGGATGACAGCAAACTCTTTTTCAGCATACTCAAGGAGTCCTTATGAACAGCCTTCTCCGCTCCATAGTTCTGCTGCAAATGCACAACAGCACTTGATGTAGCTCCATTAAAACCAGGACTTCGCAGCCAGTCATCTGAAAATGGCCTATTTTCAGCAATTTCAACTCTGACTGCGTCAATTCCATCATCTGCAGTTTCAACATGAACGACCACAGAGTGCTCTTGGCGACTAACTTCAGTGGGATGCAGTGGATATTCTTCCTCACTGTTGTCTTCAGAGTCACCAGGAGCTGTATGTTTCTCGTTTCCTAATTGACCTTCTGTTGATCTTCCTGCACTACCATGTTCAGCCAGGTGCGTTGACGGACCTGTATGAACCTTCGTGACATGTGAAGCCCTGTCATAATCAGTGTGGAAAGCCACTTTGCAAACAGCTTTCAAAGGCTCTGACAAGTTTAAATCTTTGGCAGTTTCATCATTTGTATCTTTTATAAGCACTTGTGTAGAGCAAGGCTGCCGTTCCTTGTCAGAGTACTGCTGGTGGCCAGGGGAATGAACACTGGCAACAGTACTAGGCAAATCTGAAACGGCTTCCCCGCCTTTGAGATCAGTGTCATTGCCAGCCGAACAAGCTACGTCTGGCTGACCAGGCTTAAGGCGCTTTTCCTGGTGGATAACAGCCTTCTGATCACAACTTATGCTGTTGAACAGTGGACTTGTGGCTGTAGTGACACTATCAGTGCTCCACGAATACAGAGATTCAGTTGTGTTCACACTATCAGACTTGGAATATAGTGGGATGCCAAGTGCAGCAAAACTAGTAAGCTTCAAAGATGGCAAGGAATGAAATCGAACATATTGCGTTTCTGGAGAGATGAATGCAACCTCCCTAGATGCAAAAGTTGGATCATGAATTTCCGCACTCTTAAAAAGTGGTGCAGTTAGTTTTTTCAAGGCACAAAATTTAGGTGGGAGAAATGACTTAAGAGGCGCCAGGACAGCAATTGGCTCCATGCTATCCTTTAAGTACGCCGACATCAGCTGTGCTGTGTAACCACTTGATGAAGATTGCTCCTTCACAAGAGGTGACGAGCTAGGCTGGGGCTCTTGTTCAGCCTTGATGATTGGCAACATTTCGGCTGCCATCACAGTCTCTTGTACAATGTGCCTCTGCAAAGGAAACTTGAGCTTTTCTGTTTCGTCCCTGGCTGACTGTGTCTTCGACGGGGTGAGCTCCCTTCTCGATTCAAAAAAGACATCACTGTGAATGCTAGGCTCAAAATGTTTCATGGAATGAACAAAGCCTGAAGTCACACCTGTACGTGTCCTGTCAGAAGTCTTCATACCTCGCTGCAGGTTGCCAATTTCAACGCTTGGCCTACGCTGACTAGTGCTTTCAGAAGAGCCAGCTTTTGTGTACAAGGAGAAAGATGGGCTGCTCATGGAAATGACAGCTCTACGGCTGGCTCTGAAAGCAGATGTTGCAGATTCCTGCAACATGCTGCACCTATCAAGCAGGCCACTGTTCAAGGCATCTTTAAAGCCAAGAAGTTCTGATGACCTTGGATCCAGGAACTTGCCACTGTCTTCGTCAAAGAGGTCATCAGCAAATGCCTGGCCAAGACTTAATGGCATTTTGGCATATATGATAAGCTTGGCAAACACGGCCTTGTAAAGATTCAGGTCACGAGGAGTGTAGCGATTCCACACAGGGTCAATTCTGCCGCTCTCCACTGCTCTAGCAAAAGTAAGAAATTGACCAGTCTCTGCATCCTTCACATAGCTATCACGAGTAGTCACTATGCCCAATTCCAATGCTTCTTCCAAGTTCAAATAAGAACCTTCCACTGGGTGCAAAAGCCGTCCCGAATCGGGATCACAAAAGCCAAGCTGCACAGCTTCAACCAAGGTTAAAGGCTTTTCTAAATCGATTACAAGGCCAGTTTCCAGGGCCTTCACAAGTGGAACAAGCTGCTGCCCCTCCCTTACCAGACCCAGTGACAGCTCCATCAGTCCCATCCTGCATGCTTGCACAAGATGCATTGGCTCCCCCCCAGGCTGAGGTAGAAATGGCAGAAATGGGTCAACAAGTCGGCGCATTACCACTTCACCAAGAGAGACTGTGTGGCTTAGTCCTTGTATGCTGAAACGATTTGAGGTTTCAAGGTAACAACCCTCCCTTATCAGTCGCTGAAGTGGAGTGCTTGGCTGAACGTTAAGCATTAAGCCCTCTTTAAAGCATGATACGAAAGAGATTAAAGCCCCATCTTCAGTGACATATTTTGAACATACTTTGTCTATTTTTCCACGGGAAAGTGCCTCTGACAGAACCAAGGTGCGACGTGTGTCATCTTTGCTTTGGAGTACCCTGGTGGAAGCATCATCAAGCAAGCGCTGATCCAATGCATCTGGAAGGGTGAGCAGGCAGCTGCTAGCTGGATCCATCCACCTACCACTCTGGTTGTCAAATAGCCCGAGTGACAAGGCCATCTTGAGATTCAGGGGCGGCGAAATGTCAAGCAAATGGCATCTTTCAAAGGCTAGCCTGAGGTCCATTGGACCTCCAAGGACTCTCAGAACACCTGCTCGGTCATCCAATAAGCCACAATCTACAGCAGTTATGTATGACATCAAACAGTCTCCTGAATAGACCATGGTTGAACCAGTGCTCACAAAGCCTGACCGAACAGCATCCCGAAGGCACTGTGGTCGTTCACAAAAGGGGCTGGATATTAGCCCACTGACGGGAGAGTAGAAATTTTTCAGCACAATATCCAAAAGGGGCAGAACTTTGGCCACAGGCAGAACCAGACCTCTGCCCATGGCTTCATAAAGGTCCACAGTGGCATTGCACTCAGTGTCCAAAATTGTCCCCGCAACGGGGTCAAGGAGACCCGCACCCACAGCCTCAGTCAAGGACAGCATCTCTCCACTGTGCGCCACTTTGACAGTGAGCACATCTGGTTCAAGAATACCTTCAAGCACAGCATCCTGCACAGTGAGTGACGGTCCCCTTCCCCCAGGCCGGCGTAGGGTGCCAGTGCCCGAGCAGTAGAGACCAAGCGCCAGGGCATTCTGCAGAGGCATGGGTATGGCCGAGTCAAGTAGGAAACCCCAACGAAGTGCTTCATCAGCAGTCAGCTGGGGAGGCCCCGTCCAGCAGCCACTGGCACCTTCTAGGAGACCTAACCGTACTGCCTCAGAGCAAGAGACTAGGCGACCTTCCCCTGCCCGCACTCGCAGGCGCTCGGCATCAATCAAGCCCTCTCGTACTGCGCTCCACAGTCCAATGGGCCTTCCGGTAGTGGGGTCTTGAATGTCACCAGATGGGCACTTAGACTTGTCTGCCACCAGGCCCTGACAGATGGCCAGCTCCAAAGGCAGTGAGGCTACGCTACAATCATTTACATTAACAACACCAATCTCTATGGCACGCACAAGGGGAATATGTGTGTTGCTTTCAGGGTCTACCACAACTGTTCCAAACCCATCTATGATGCCCTGCTGAACAGCTTGCAAGATGTTTAGCTGCTCTTGTGAAATTGGATGAGTGAAACATTTCAAGCATTTGTCATACATTCCTCTCTCCAAGGCGACAGGAATACTGAGTGCATGACTATCTGACAGCAGGTACCCAGATGCAAAGGCATCATCTAAGCTCAAAACTTTTTCTGTGAAAGGATGAATGTAACTGTTTGAGTCAAGGCTGCCAAGGTAGCTTGGCAGCTCTGTCAAAGGTATGACAGTATCCTGCTCTCTCGAGTAAACCAACACAGAAGATGGGTCTATAACATGATCACAAAGCGCTTCATGCAACCCATAGACACCTTGCAGCAATGGGTGGCAAAAAGTTACCTTTTCTTGGTCAAAGCTGAGCCCTCGAATAGCCTGAGCTAGAGTCAGCTGCCCTGTCTGGGTGACAACCGTGGTCTCCCAAACAATCCAGCCCAAGACACTCGCTTCAAAGAAGGAAACAGGTTTCTTTGTTTCTGGATGCACCATTTGTCCAGTTTCTCGGTCTATAATGTTTCGCTCCAGAGCTTCCTCCAGTGTAATCATCCTTCTAGTCTTGAAATCTTGAACAGTGACATTGGAAAAGTCAACAAATTTTCTGGCTACAAATTCAGAAAAAGAGATTGGTTTCTTCGTCTTGGGGTTGGTAAAAGTTTTGAGTTTCGTGTCGTACAGTCCTTCAGATGTGGCAGAATCCAACGTGAATTCAGGAGCAACCTGGTCCATCACCACTAGTTCATTCATGCTTCGCACCATCACAATGTTGTCTTCAGTGACCTGCCACGTGGCTAGTGCGTCCTCCAAGCGCACTGTTCGTCCCGAGCTAGGAATAAACACTAAAAAGTTCCGAGGTGCCATTGCGTCTCGCTGTACAAGGGTGCGCAGAGGCAGTTTTTGCCCTACAACCAGCTCTGCTTCGTAGTCCTTACGGTACTCTGTGAATGTCTGCTTCACAACTACTTCAGTGCTACTGAAGGTTGACACTTCAGTAGTTGGCAAAATCTCTCCCTCAGTTTCATCCAGGTGACCAGGTGGCACCCTTGCCGGTGCTCTCCGATCTGTAGGCCTGACTGGCAACTTTGAGAAGTCTTCCCTGGGTGGAGTTTTTTGAGAAGATTCTTTTAGTGGCAGTCTAGAAGAGACTTCTTTAGTCGGGGATTTTCGAGGAGTCTGTTTAGCTGGTGTAGTTGTACCAGCCTCCTTGACTGGAACCCTTGGTGAAACTTCTTTTGCTGGAGATTTTCGTGCAACTTCTTTAGCTGGAGACTTCAGCTTGACTTCCCTGTCGGGTGATCTTGGAACAGTTTCCTTCGTTGGACATGTGGGGGTTGCACGCGCATCTTTAGCTGGAGACTTCAGCTTGACTTCCCTGTCGGGTGATCTTGGAACAGTTTCCTTCGTTGGAAATGTGGGGGTTGCATGCGATTCCTTCTCTGTAAATTTTGGAGCCACTTCCTTTATTGGAGACTTTTGGATTTCTTTGTCTGGAGACACAGAAGATTCCTCCTTATTTGGAGACTTTGGAAAAGTTGCTTTAGCTGAAGACGGAGATTTTGACGCAGCTTCCCTAGAAACAAGCGTTGAAGGTGCTTCCTTAATAGAATAAATTTCTTTAGGAGATCTCAATGCAACTTCCTTCTCTAGACATTTGGGTGCAACCTCCTTCGTGGGAGACTTGGATGCAACTTCCTTTGTGGGAGACTTGGACGCAACTTCCTTCGTGGGAGACTTGGATGCAACTTCCTTCGTGGGAGACTTGGATGCAACTTCCCTCGTGGGAGACTTGGGTGCAACTTCCTTAGTTGGTGACTTGGGTGCAACTTCATTCTCAGGAGATTTGGGTAGAACTTCTTTTGTTGGCAACTTGGGTACAACATCCTTCATTGGAGACCTAGATGTAACTTCCTCTCTTGAAGACTCCCGTGCTATTTCCTTTATTGGTGACTTGGGTGCCATCTCCTTTGTTGGCGATTTGGGTGCAGTCTCTTTTGTTGGCGATTTGGGTGCCGTCTCCTTTGTAGGAGACTTGGGTTGCGTCTCCTTTGTTGGAGACTTGGGTGCCGTCTCCTTTGTTGGAGACTTGGGTGCCGTCTCCTTCGTTGGCGACTTGGATGCCGTCTCCTTTGTTGGCGACTTGGATGCTGTCTCTTTTGTTGGCGACTTGGGTGCTGTCTCCTTTGTTGGCGACTTAGATGCAACTTCCTTTGTTGGCAACTTGGGTGTAACTTCCTTTCTTGGCAATTTGGGTGACATTTCCTTTGATGGAGACCCGGTTTCAACTTCTCTTGTTGGAGACTTTGGTGACACTTCCTTCATTGGAGATATGGGTGCAACTTCCTTTGATGGAGACTTGGACACAACTCCCTTCGTTGGAGACTTGGACACAACTTCTTTTGTAGGAGCCTCAAACAAAACTTCTTTGGTTGGAGACTTCGACGCAACTTCTTTGGTTGGAGACTTCGACGCAACTTCCTTGGTTGGAGACTTCGACACAACTTCCTTGGTTGGAGACTTCGACACAACTTCCTTGGTTGGAGATTTGGATGCAACTTCCTTTGTTGGAGACTTGGGTGCAACTTCCTTGCTTGGTGACGGTGAGCTAGTTGCCGTCCTCTTGCTGCCAGGAGACTCTGTTCGTATTTTCCTGGCTGGCCGCTTTGGCACTGGGGATCCTTCGGTATGAATAGAGCCTCCGGCTCTTGCTTGACCAGGCTGAGTTTCTGGTGAATGCTGCTTTGAAAGAAATAAGCGACCATTGATATCTTCAGTCTCATAATCTGCCACACGTCCAAATCTTCTTGGCAACATTGGAAGTAAGGGCGCATCAATAGCCACCAAGAACCCAGATTTAATGGCTTCCCATATGAGTATGGGTTCTCGGCCATGCCTCATAAGTTTTTCCGTTTCAGTTTCAATGAAGCCCGAGCTGATACCATCTTGAACAGTAAAGATACGACCTTCATCAATGTCAAGCAGCACTGTGCTTAGATCAAGATATCCAGCTTTTGTCACTTCATCAAGGCTCAAAGGCTGACTACTGTTTGGAACCCAAAACAAATGCATATCATCATCATAGTACAGTTCAAAGAGTTGAATAAGGGTGTACTTGCCAGGGTGTAATGAGCCTGTGCTGTCCCGAGCTATGAGGTTAGAAGAAAATGCCTCACTAATCGGAAGACTCGTACCATCTGCAAAGTAGAGGCCTCGCTCTAAATCAACCATGCCTTGCTGCACAGCTTCCAACAAGCTGGGCTTTTCCACAGATTCTTGTACCTGAACAATTCCTAATTCTTTAGCCTCATCTAATGAGAAAACTTCACCAGTGTCCACATTTTGAACACGTCCTGGTTCTGGCATAGTGTAACCCGGCCTCATGATGATGGTGGTGCCTCTGATTACAGTAGTACGATAAAGCACAGGAGCAATGTATCTGATGCTGCGCTCTGCATCGCTATAAGATGTAAATTTTGCTTTGTTGAATGGTAGAAGCTGTAAAAGACCAGAGTCCATGGCATCCTCTATGGACACATCTTGCCCAGTGAGGGGATTCTTCATGGTGAAGGTGGTCTGGTCAATCAAGCCTTGATTAACTGCTTCACATACATGCAAGCTATCCTGTGTGGGGATTGAGGGAGTTGGCAAAAGCAAGCCATCTTTAATGGCCTGCTCCAATATCATTGTTTCTTTTGTTACTGGGTGAGTGTACGTGCCCTCAGTTACGTTAACATACCCACGGCGCAATGCAACAGGAAAAGTTGGGGCAAGCATTGGTATAGGGATCACAGACTTGGGTGTGTGAAGCTTGTCAAATACTTTGAGCTTCAATACAGCATCCACCAGAGTCACCGAAGAATCTGGTGCCACTGTGAGAGAACCAGACTTTTTGTCAATGACCTGAGAGACAAGTGCCTCCTCCAAAGTCAATGGGAACTCCGGTCCCGGTACAACAGACATGGGATTAGCAATGTCACACAAAACAGCCTCTTCCATTGTTAAGAGAGCCCCAGTTTCAGGATGAACAATTTGTTGGGATACTGGCTCCACAAGCCCTTGTTCCACGAGCTCTGGCAATGACAGTGGCCGGCCCACAGGCACGAGCACGTCCCCTGTGTGAGCGTCGACAAGACCTGCAGCCTCAGCTTCACTCTGAGGCAACCAGCGGCCCTGCTGGGGTTCAAGCACTAATCCCTTGTCAGCTATCCCTTTGCTTTGAGCTTCTTTAGGGCTGACTACCAGTCTGCGCACTTTCTGCAAGGTGGGTTGCTGGGACGATGTTGCCCTGCCAAGAGTAACCTCAAAGCGAGGCACGGCGTACCGCGTCTCTTCCACATGCTTGCTCGTCACTTCCCTAGGAGCACTCAGCAATTCTTGGTATGCCACTGTGCTTCCCTTGCCTGAACCCTCAAGACAGGTCTGTACACTGGTCACAACACCTGTGACATTACCCCGCTGAAGCTTAGCAGCTGTTTCTGAGTCAAGGCAGCCCTGCTCAAGAGCCTCAGCAAGGGTCATGGTCTCTCCAGTCACAGGGTCTGTGACGAGCACTGAGGTTGTGGTGTGCACACTCTGCTCGGTGGTGGTCTTCGCACCATCCTGCAGTTCTCTGGCAGATTCTTCGCTGATGAGCCCCAATGCCACAGCTTCTTCTAAGGGCACCTCTCGGCCAGTAGTAGCATCCCTGATTTGCAAACTTGTGTGTCGAACCACTTTGGTGATTTCATGAGTTGTACGAATTGGTTCAGAAGACGTAGCTGTTGCGTGAACCACTTCATCAGTGGCCGATTCCCTGAGAGCTCCGAGTGCCTTGGCTCCCAAAAGAAGTGGTGCACCAACAATGGCAAGCATGCCTGTTTTGATCGCTTCTTCAATTTTCCAACTGCGGCCAGTGCTTTTGTCAGTGTAAGAGTCTTTACCTAAATCTATTACACCTTTTCCAACTGCATCCTTTAACTTGATTTCTTTTTGTGTGCTTGTTTCTCGAATAATGATTCCTTCATCGTCCACACTGTCTTTCAATATACTGGCTACTGTTGAGGTTGTGCCAGGAGCTCTGTACTGCGGGCCTTTGGAATCAGCTGAAGGTTCCTCGTGCTCAAGCTCAGAAAACTTTGGAAAGTCTTGTTTGGATGCCTCCAGCTCTCTAGCTTTCACCTCCACTATGTCTGGCTGACCGACAACCCTTGTGACATGGATAGACCTTGTTGGCCCATGCCCAGGAGCTGCACTATCCGGACGCTGCAGCAGAATCACAACTTTACGCTTTATTGCCTCTTCCATGGTCCATGTTTGCTTTGTACTTGCATCATGGTAATGCCCCGTTGCACTAAGTAGATTCTTTTCGAGGGCTCTTGTCAGTGTAAGAGTTCTTTTTGATCCAAACTCATGTACGGTTGCTGAATCAGAGTTCAAAATCTGCATTTTCAAAGTCTCTTCTAAGGACACCAGCCTGTCAGTGCCTGGTATAAGAAACAGTCCTTCCTTGGCATCAAACAATCCCTGCTCAATAGCGTCTTTCAAATACCATCCACCAGGAGGAATGTCTAGAATTTCTACTTCAAATTTAGGATGTCTGTTCTCAGTGACTTCGTGCATTGGTTCCTTCGGTTGTAATGTTTCCAATGGTTTCACAGTTTCTGGTGCCGTCTGTTTTGAAGGAGAAGCTTCACGGCTCTTTGGCTTTGACTGAACTTTTCTTGATGGCGAGGCATCCCTGTCTTTTGTTGCTTCAGGTAGCTTCTGTTTTGGTGGGGACATATCTCGCTTCTGTTTTGGTGGGGACCTATCTCTGGTTTCTGGTTTTCCAGGCATTTTTTCAAGTGTGGGCTCATCTTTCTTCTGCAGTGTTTCGGGCACCTTTCTCAGCGGGTATGCATGTCTCTGCCCTGGTTCTTCAGGAATCTTTTGCACATAGGGATACTTCCCTGCAGTATCAGGTGTTTCAGGAACATTTTGTTGCATAGACGGCTGTACATCCTTGCTCTCTGGCATTTCAGGTGCCTTTTCTGTCGTGCAGATATCTCGTTGCTCAGGCATTTCAGGTGGCTTTCTTTCTGGAGAAGCATGTTTTCTTTCAGATGTTTCATGTGCTCGTTCCCCTGGGGACACATTTCTGGGCTTTTGTGTCTCAGGTCCTTTCTGCTTGAATGGAGATGTGCCTCTGACTCCAGGCACTTTTTTTGGCGGGGAGCTGTCCCTGCTTTTCGATAAAGTCGGCCTCTTTTTTTCTGCAGCAATATCTTTGCTTTCGCTCTTTTCAGGGGTTTTCTCCAGTGGTGGTACATCACTGCCTTTCAATGTTCCAGCTGGTTCTTTCGGAGGAGACATACCTCTCTGCCCAGGTGCCTTTCTCGATGGCGAAACATCTCTGCCTTCTAGTGTCTCAGGTGCCGTCTGTTCTCCTGAAAATTGAATTCTGGTTTCCAATGTTTCTGCCACCTTCGAAGTCACAGACGTGTCGATGCTTTCCATCTGCTCAGACAATTGGTTCTCTGGTAATATTCTATTTTTGGGTCCCTCTGTGCATGGAAATGTACCCAAAGGAGTGTCCTCAGCTGTTTCTGGCATTTTTCTCAATGGGGATACATCCTTTTGATCTGGTGAACCGGGAACCCTTTTAGATGGCGAAAACTTACCCTCTGATGTTCCAGGCACATTTTTAACTGGAGACTCATCTCTGTCTTTGAGGCAACCAGGCACAGTTTGCAGTGGCTCCCTTTCAGATGGTGACATAGGTCTGCCTATTGGCATTTCAGGTGCTTTACTCAATGGGGACCCCTCTCTGCGTGCATCCTCTGGTAAAACAGAAGTTTTCTTGGTTGGTGACACATCCCGTCTGTTGGGTGATGCTGAAATGCTCTTAGGTAATGAACCATCTCTGTCTTCTGGCATCCCAGGTGTCTTTCGCACTGCAGACACTTCTGTTTCTTTTAGAGTTTTCGGTGCGTCTCCGGATGAAAAAACTGCCTTATCCACTTTTGCTTCGGGTCTCCTTTTTGGCGGTGACGCATTCCTTTTTTCTGGAGTTCCGGACACGTGTTTAGAAGGCAAAGTATCTTTAGTTTCTGGTTTTTCGTGTGCCATTTGTAGTGGGGCCTCAACCCTTCCTTCTTGTGTTACAGGAATACTTCTTGATGGAGAGCCATCCCTCTGCTTTGGCAAAACAGGTTCATGTTTGGCAGATGATACATCCTTTCCTACTGGGCCACCAGGTGGCTTCCTCAATGGTGACACCTCTCTCACCCCTGACACCCTTTTAGGTGGGGAGAAGTCTCTTGAATGCGGCAATTCCGGACTTTGTTTCAATGGCGGTACATTTCTCCCTCCGTGCATTTCAGGCACCTTTTCTAGTGGAGACACCTCTTTTGATAAATCATCGAACATTTTTTCTGGTGTGGTCACTTTCTTGCCCATTGGTGCTGAAATGTCTCTCAATCGAAGTGCCTCTTTATCCTCTGGAGATCCTGGCACCCCTTTTGGAGGGGACGCTTCTCTTCTTCCTGGAAACAGAGGTGCCTCCTTCAGCTGTGACGCATCTTTCTTCTCTGGAGACTTGGACAACTCCTTAGGTGCCAACACATCTCTTTCCTTCAGCATTCCAGATCTTTCTGATAAGGAAACGTCCTTCTTGCTTGGTGATGTTGGTGATTTTCTACGTGGGGAAATGTCCCTACCCTCTGGTTCAACAGGTACTTTCCTTAATGGCGATCCGTCTCTTCCCTCCCGTGTTCCAGGCATCTTTTCGGGTAGTGAAGTTTCCTGGACTTCCAGTGTAGTGGTCACCTCTTCCAGTAAGGAAATATCTCTTTCATCTCTTTGCTGTTGCCCATGTATCATCATTTTGCATGTAGTGTCATCATCTGCAGGTGTTCTAGCACCCTTTCTCAGAGAGGGCATCTTTTCATTTTGCGATGCAGGGACCATTCTTGTTGGCGACATATCTGAAGGCTCTTTTTGTTTAGACGGAGATGTTTCTCTACTTTTGAGTGCCTCCTGTCTTGATGCAGGTTTACCTTGGTGACTTGGTGTTTCAGTCATCTCTTCTACTGGTGACACATCCTTCATACCGGATGCATCGGGTTTAATTTTTGACGGAAGGCCATCTTTATCATCAGGCTTTTCAGCTCCCTTCAGCAACTGTGACACAGCTTTTTTTGATGATAAAGGTTCTGCCTGTCTCAGTTTATATGGACTTCTGTTTTCCACTGTGAGAACAACTTCTGTACGAGTCACATCTTTGATGTCGGATGCCCCAATTGTTTTTTTAGGTGGGGACGCATCTCTCCTTTCAGGTGACGATATAGCCTTTTTCACAGGAGAGACATCTCTTTCTGGTACTGCTCCGGTATCGGGTGACTTCCCTTTAGATAAGGCTTTGCTGTGATGTATCGAGGGCTCCTTTTGCTTTGACGGAGATACATCCCTTCTCTCCACTGTTTCAGGCGTAGTCTTCCTTGGAGAGACATCCTGAATTTCTTGTGGGCTTTTTGATGGCGACACTTTGCTTTTTGGTAATGGAGGAGACTTTTGTTTCGTAGGAGATTTGAAAGCGTCAGGTTTTTTCATTTCTGGGCCACCGTTCAGTCGCCCACCTGGAAGGTCATCACGCATTTGAGATTTTTCTAGAACTTCCTCTAGCATTTCCTCGATGAGCACTGGCTCATTTCCTGTAACATCCTCTGACAGTTCATGTTTGGTAAATGGCTCTTTTGTTGTTACAGGGCTGCCTTCAGATGGCGTCTGACCCAAAGGCAGGGTTTTCTTGCCTTTAGGTAACACAGCTGGTGGGGATGGTTGTGTTCGTTTGATCTGCTCCGGTTCCTTAGTTGGCGAAATTTTCTCATGCTGGCCAATGTCAACGAATTTCGTGGATGTTTGGGTCACTAAAACTCTAACATCTTCAACACTCTTGTGCTCTGAAACATCGTGCTTCTCAGACAAGGTCTTTAAGACTGGTTTGCCAGTAACAGATTCAGACATTGAAGGCCTGCCTAGTTGTGTAGACTGTGTGTTGTCACTAGTGGGATGTTTTGTGCCCTTGGCTGGAGTTTTTGTTGGGCTCCTTGTTTTCACAGGTGATGTGTCACCAGGCCGCTTAACCCCTGTGCTTGTCGGTATCCTGTCCTTTGTCTCAGCAACTTTGTCAGGCTTGGCCTGTGCGTCTGGTCTCTTAGATAGGTCTGTTTCACGGTCGAAAATGCCTTCAGCGAGTTCATCTGATTTTTCTTTGAGTTTACCTGCATGCGTGTCATGAAAAACGCGAGACTTTTCAAAAAATTCGTGCCTCGATGTCACGTGATAAGTGACCGTGTGCATGCTTTCTTCCTCATCTGCAGTCAAAGGTGGTGCGTGAGAAATAGGAACCTTGCGTTCCTTTGGTTGCCTTGAAAAATCCTTATCAGGAGCTTCTTTAGGTGGCGAGCCTCCAAGTTTTGTCCTGGGTAAGCCTGAATCTGTCGCAGTGGGCTCCTGTGGGACATCTTTCAAAAGCTGATCAACCTGATCTGTGATGTCACCATACTCTCCAAACGTCTGCAAATGCTTATTCACAACCCTCCTGCTGCTTTGCAACACACTTCCTTCTCCGGTGATGTCTTCTGTGTCATCATACACAAGGTGGGCCTCAGTTCTCCGAATTGGCTCTGGAGTGACTGGTGTTCGTTTGGCAAGGTCACCCATATCCTTGGGCCACTCTGTATCGGGACTGAGCAGGCCACTTTGCACGGCATTCTGCAGCGTTTGATCCTCTGCAGTTAATGGCGCGTCCTGTGAACCATGTGATGACACAGTGACATAGCGAGTGATAGTCTTAGTCACAGTAGCAGTGCTGACTGTGATTCTCAGCAGGCCACGTAAAAGTGCAGCCCCTTCAGGTGTGATCACTCCCTTTGCGAGTGCCTCCTTCAGGGGAATGGGAAGCTTTGTTTTTCTGTCGCGTATTTGGCCAGTGTTTGGATCAATGAGACCCTCAAACAGAGCCTCTGAGAGAGTCATCTCTCGTCCAGTATCATCCTTTAAGCCAATTTTCCTGCAAAACATCTCAAAAATTTGAGGCTGCATGATCTGCTCTTCAACAAGCTTTTCAAAAGGAATTTCGCGTCCAGTGTCCTTGCATGTGAAAACCCCAGTTTTAGGATTTAAAAGACCTTGCGCTACAGCATCATTGAAACTAAGGCTCTTCCCAGATGTTGGGTCTTGGAAGGATGAGACATTAAATATTGTTTTCTGGCAGACAGATGTAACAAACCCAAGGCGCACTGCCTGACTGAGGGTGAGCACTTCACGTGTCGCCAGATTGACAAATCTGCCATCTGGTGTAAGAACTCCCTGAGCAAGAGCTTCAGAAAGTGACAGTGCCTCCTGAGTTCTCGGGTGCACAATGCACTTGACATAAGGGTCTAGCAAACCAATTGAAACGGCTTCAAGAAGGGTCATCCAGGTGCTAGTCCATGGATTTCTCACCTGACCATCCTCATCCAATAAACCACGATCGTGAGCATCCTTGAGAGTCAACGGAGGATTCAGCAAAAGTTGCTTTCGTGCCTCAGATAGTGTGTGTTGCTCTTGCGTGGCAGGATTGACATATCGGCCTGTATCAAGCAAGAGCCCATCACGCAGGGCTCGAGGCAGTGTCACTAATGTTCCCTCACGTGTGTCTGCCACTTCTGCGGTGTCTGCCGAGAGGAGGCCCTGTGCTAGCGCCTCACGCAGAGTGTACTGGTCCCCAGAGTGCTGGTCTCTCAGCTTCCCAGTGGCATCGTCAACCAGCCCAGTGTCTAAAGCATATGATAAAGTCATGCCTTCACTATCTTCAACCCGTTCACGTACCAACCAACCCTTAGCGAATGCCTCGTCAAGAGGTACCGGGATACCAGTATTGGGATCGTTAACGAAGCCAGTGACGAGATTCACCAGGCCCCGATCGCGTGCCTCAGCTAGCGACAGTTCAGTTATCCTGATCAGACGAAGCCTAAGCAAGTACACCACTTTTTCACGCTTTATAATCCCAAGCTGAACGGCCTCCTCAACAGTGATTGGTCGGCCACTTTTGGGGCTCAGGAGAGTGGCCCGTTCAGGGTCGTACAGCCGTTTATTGATGGCATCACGCAGATTCAGCTCTGTGCCTGAGGCATCCCTGATGCCACAAGGTTCCAAGAGAGTAGCCTTGAGCCTTGAATCCAGAAGCCCCTTGGCAACAGCTTCATCCAAACTGTGCTCTTGTCCTGTTGCAATATCCACAAACAGCCAACGATCTATCCTCAGGGCTCCACTTCGGACTATATCGGGTAATGACACTTCGTCAGCTGCTGCTTCCTTAGCTGGCGATGCCCTTGGTGCCCCAGTCTCGGCAAATGTTATAGGCGCACTGGTCTCGGTGAAGGTCTTGAACTCTCTAGTCTTGGTCAGTGTCTTGACTGCACTAGTCTCGGTCAGCACGGCAGTGCACTGGGAAGAAAGAAAAACACACGATCACTGCAGTTACAAATGCGCCAACATGAATCACGCTGAATTTTCTTTGCATTTTTTCATAATACCCAGTTAGAAACTGTACTGGAAACAAAATAAAAAAATTTATCGTAACACCCTACGGACCAACCATTCAGCTCCTGTAGTCAAGCTCTGCCTGTACAGCCTGTTTCACATTTAGGGAAAATCTCGGAACACATGAATCGCGGTGCGGCCAGTGCTGCAGTCGCGCATTGGCAGTAGGTTGCGCATGCGCAGACACTTGAAGGGCTGCAGTGTTACACCGTATCATCTGCTATGGCGGCACGTGAGTACAGCGCTAACTGCACCACATGTCATGCAATCCGAGATTTCCCCCAAGTGAGAAACAGACTGTACGCACATGTCGCATATCCTTACTGTGGCATGTCCTCAGCTACTCTACAGTGAAAGATTCCGATTTCTTTTAAGAAAGATAATCTGATTGATTGATTTTATTGATTAATTTATATGTGAGGTTTCACGTCCCAGAACCACCACATAATTATGAGAGACGCCACAGTGGAGCACTCCGGAAATTATGACCACCTCGGGTTCTTTAACGTGCACCTAAATCTGAGCACACGGGCCCACAGCATTTTAGCCTTCATAGAAAATGCATACCAAAGAGAATCTGAGCAAGTTCATAAGTCTAGTTCTACATTTTATGCACACACGAAGATACAACACTACTAAACATGTTGAATCATAGCTAATGTTGCTTTTATGCCATAGACTCAAAACAGAGCACTAATAATAATTAATTAACCACTATAATGACCACAATTACGAGCGATGCCATAGTGGAGGGCGCCGAAAATTTAAACCACCAGGGATTCTTTAACATGCACTAAAATTTAGGTACACAGACTTCAAGCATTTTTGTATTCATAAAAAATGCAGACACCGCAACTGCAATTCGATCTTCCAACCTTTGCGTCAGGAGTCGAGCACCATAACCAGTATGTCAGGATTACAAGTTGGTCAAAATGCTTCTAAAGCTACTGAAAAAATTGTGTCACTGATACAGAGTTGTGAATAGTTATAAATACTAAGTAGACTCATAATTCAAACCCCAGCACTCTGTTTATTCAGGAGAATTTTGAATTTTCCGTTGGCCAGTTATACTTTTAAGGTTTTAAAGGTCCTAGTTCAAACTGTTCCTTTAAATAAATTTGGTAACTCATACGTCTTATTTACAAAAAAAAAAATGGCTACCTTTGCTTATTCTAGCCTAATGTAACAGCTCATATATTTGAAAAACATTGAAAATAAAGCCAATTACACACTTGCACTTGTCAAAAACATAAAAACTACGGGAAGGAAAAGAAAAAAGAACAGATGGCTGCAAAGCGCGTGATAACCTGCTATTTCTAGTCTTCCCAGTGTGTTTCACCTTGTCATACTTAAGATAGCACCTAGTGACAAAAATCTAGTGTTCTCTGGAGTTTCTTGTCAGGAATCTGTGACACCCTGGCACAAGTACACCACACGAAGTCTAGCTTTCCTGCGAGACAATTGAGTTCCAGGAATGCAGTGGCCTATCACAGATTAAGAATGCTGGGGCACGAAAGAGGTCTTCCAGGCTCCAAATTCTTCTGCCAAAATACCACAATTTAAACTGATGGCAGGCCATGCACAGGAGTCAACTACTCAGCTAAGTACCTACTTAATCAACTACTTAACGTTTTTTTTTGTAGTTTCCAATATATTTATTTGATGTGCCAATTCTGTGACCAACTTAAAAAGAGAACTTACATTACATTAATCCATAGATACCTAGAAGCAATTGCATGCATAGGTCAGTGAACTCACTTATGATTCAACCAACTCGGACTCACTCAGACTCAGATTGAGCTGCGTGTCTGAGCGAGTCCAGGCAAGTAATATTTTGGTGGGTTCTGAGTCTGAGTAAGACCAAAGTGCAAGATTTATTTTTGAGTGAGTCCAAGCGAGTTCCACGTTTCTTGGCTAATCTATAGTCATCTAAAATAAGCCATAGAGTTTAATAAAATTAACTAGAGGGAGAGACTGGCGCTGTGATCGTTCAGCGACCATGGGAATGATGGGTAGTACACAGATTTTCCTAGTCTTCGTACTTGCGGGCAGCGAATCGTACTTGCAGCTTCGTTTATTGCTGTATTTCAGTTTTGTTTTGAAAGAAAGATTGAACCATTTTGAACTTCGTGACCCGATTTGGAGAGGTAAGTCTAAAAGAATAAGGTTGTGAAGTGCAACCGCTGAACATTTGCTTCTTTTGTTTCGTGAGAAAACAGGTCCAAGCCACACGAACACACATGGAGCCAGACTCAGGCCAGAAGTACGAAGATTAGACAAATATGTATACTACCCATCATTCCCATGCTCGCTGAAGCGCCGTGCGTTGCAGCTCGCATAGACACTAGCGCCAGAGTTTCCTCTAGTGTATATTAGGAAACTCTATGCTACCAGCCTTACCTGGATTCATTTTTACACTCGTGTCTACTCACAAATATTCTAAAGCAGTGTTGTTCATAAATCATTTCAATAGCTATCGATCAGAGGCATGAAATACATAGGTAGGGAGCCTTGACTCCTCCCCCCCCCCAATTCTTCCATCTTCCAACAATGTTCTTTATAAATATATGTTATGCCACTATCTCTTTTAAAAGAATGTTCTTACTCGTATGCAACTACTTGTAACTCATAATAAAAGGTACTTTATGAACAGGTGCCAAGAAGAGCTTCGATTAGGTGAGATACTGGTGTTGGAGAGCATTTACATTATGGTCGAACAAGCAGATTCTAAACTCACTCGAACTCACTCAGACTCAGATTGAGTTGGTAGTCTGAGCCTGAGATAGTCTGGGTGAGTAAAATTCTGGCAATTTTTTGGAGTGAGTCCAGCAGAAGAAAATTTTTGTGACCGAGTTCGAGTGAGTCCGGATAAAGAAAATTTTGGCGAGGCCCTATTGCAAACTATATTTCATGAGCGAGTCTGAAGAGCTCCACAATTTTTGCCAACCTATGAATGCATCCTTAGAAAACTTGGTGGCGTCTGAGCGTAATCTGAAGACACACTATCCCAGCGAAAAATAAGGAACCTCATATTATACACATATGAAAAATAACAGCAGCACTGGAAAAAAATAATGCAGTTTGTTTCTTTTACTTCTACACACTGCTACATTTATTTCTAAGGTTTTCCTGGCCAAAATTATAATATGGTTATGAAGCACGCCACAGTTGAGGAATCTGGGTAAACTTTACCACTGGGAGCATGTGTGCCTAAACCAAGTACACTGGTGTTTTTGCATTTCACTCCCATTAAATAGGACTGCCACGACTGATAGGGTAACAAATACATGTCTTCTTTTTTAGCAATGAAACACCTTGCCTGCTAAGAACCATGGCAAGCATTTACAGACACTGTCATATTGATGAATCTGCTGCAATATTGAGATATTTGAGCACATGTAACTCTTACATTTGAAACGTGCCCTATTTTTATTATTATTGAGCAATCGTCTAAGTTTCCAGATTCCATGCAAGTTACATTAACCTGACACAGGAGAAATATTCAGCTGGTGAGCCCAATGCCATGTCAACATCAGTGAATTTTCACAACAATCAGATTAAGGTGCACACATTGTTTGTAAAAAAAAAGGAAGCAAAATTTTTTTTAATGATTTGCTATCTCCCACAATGATCTACTAAATAAACAAGTACAGCTCAATTTATGATGCAGTATATACGTCAATGTTGCTCTGAAGTCGTGGTCACCATTAGGTTCCTTTGAATAGTACACAGAACTGAACTTTTTTTATGTCTAAATTGATCAGCTGAATTTGAATCAACTGCTGCAACCTCTCTAAGTCAAAGCAGTAAACAACTTATGACAGGCTCAGGTGTTTAAAAACCACAAAGTTAAGATCAAGACATTCATGCATTCTAGATAACGTTGTAGTATGAGTGAATTGGTGATTCATTATCAACATGACTACAGAGCCATGACATTAACTCTAACATGGAAACTGCTTAAGTCAGCCTCCGTGTTGTGCCTTCATTTCTGTCCTTGGTCGATTCGTACAGTGCAGCCATGTCAGTGTTCATGCATTCAGTGCACAAACGGCTTTAACACATGCACGATCTGACAATAAATGCAGACGCCATTCGTGGAAACTACGAGTTCATAATGCACACCACTTTGGAGGCCAGATGACAAACTAACATGCAGGATAGCAACACAAGCAACCTCATAATCAAATATAAATTAAGGCAGCTTCACACTAAAAGTGCAGAGCCTGAAGGAAGGGCAGAGCTGTTGTTTTCTTCTTTCCTCCTCTCTTTACTTTGCTCCTATTCCTTTTGTTTTCTCTCAATATCCGTTTCTTTTTGTCTCTTTCAGTGCTTTTTCTTTCTTCTCAATATTTTTTCCCTTACTTTCCTTATTTTGTGCTTGCTTCCCTTTTTTTTTTTTGCCTATTGCCTATTTTTATGCATCATAGTTTTGCCTGTGTTACACCAAGCACATAAGCAGTATTTTTTTCTTCTGACGGTAAGTGATCATCAAGGTGCTCAAAGAACGAGAGGAAGAAGACTTCTCGTGGGTCCCAAGGAGTGTTCTATATGCTACCCAAGAAGCGTTATGCCAAGCGACGCCAACAGCACACAACAGCATACAACAGCTCGGCCCCCTAAAATGCTCCACACTTAAACATGACAATGGTCACTATATCCTGGAGACTACACCATTTACGAAGTCAAGTGGCAAGAAAACTGCAGTGCGAGTAAAAAAAAAAGAAGTAATAAATCGGTCTGATGAAGGATTCTTTCAAAATAGATATCGCAATTTTCCAGGTACATTCAAATCTCTATACATATAATGCAATATCAGTAATAACGAAGTACATAAAAACTAGTCTTGCAATAGATATAGTATTAGGAATATACTTTTGTAACCAATCTTTGTATATAACAAACTTGTTTTCGTGTAAGATGCAATTTTATTATTGATATGTGGGGTTTAACGTCCCAAAACCAGCATATGTATATGAGAGACGCCGTAGTGGAGAGCTCCGGAAATTTCGACCACCTGGGGTTCTTTAATGTGCACCCAAATCTGAGCACTCGGGCCTACAACATTTCTGCCTCCATCGGAAACGCAATTTTATTATAACGCAATTTGAGTGTGTTGGGCTGATTATCCCAAAAGTAAACCAAGGTCAACCTCAAATCTTTATTTTTTAAATGTCGTGCAGAAACCCCAGTGCTGGTGCACCAAGTGTGCGACCAATATGAAGATTGATGCGACCATCATGAAAAAATAAACTAGAAGCAAACACAATTTCATGCAGCCAGTAAGAAATTTCCCAAGGCTCTTTCCTCGCATGATTGGCAAACGTGTGACCTCGAAGATGAGGCGTATTGTTGAAAAGATGTTGGTGAGCTGCTTGGTTAGGATTCTTGATAGAATGTGTCAGCTCACCTGATCAAGGACGTTGCAAGATACAGCCCTTCTCTGTGTTTTATTAGCAAAGAATCTGGTTTGGCCGATGTAAGCTTAGCCCCAACTCCCTATAATTTCATGCAGAAAATCCAAATTGGCACTTAACAAGCTGTCAGATCTTTGTAGACACATTTCTTTTAAAATAATATCTGGGTTTACATCCCGAAACCATGATATGAATACGAGAGACACTGCAGTTGAGGGCTCTAGAAATTTCAGCCACCTGGAGTTCTTTAACGTGCACCTAAATATAAGTACACGGGCCTCATAAAAATTTTTACACCATCGAAAATGCAGCCATGGTAGTCGAGATTCATTCTTGCGATTGTCTTCCTATCAAAAAGACCAAGCCTTTGTGCAAAAAGATGCACACCAGGCCAATGTTGCATTTCATGGTGGATGGGATGTACTGAATTCCATTACCCTTTGTGGTCATCTGTCAAGGCCATGCCCCTTCCCCCCTCCCCCCCCCCCTCATGTGAAGATATATGCTCCAGTGACAGATTCAGAAGCTCTCAGTGTGCATGCTTACTTGCATTATCTGTTTATTTCAGTGGATTGCATCACTTTTCATCAATGTTTTTCGATTACACATGGCAGTTTTGCTTGCCTCTAGTTGAGGGCAGCACTGTTCAGATGGTAGCATGCAGTGCTGACTGGATGGCAAAATTTTCTCTGTGGGTATTTTATTAATGAAAAATGTGCTAGTTCAGAGAGTCCAATGAAAATTTTAGCACAAATGAGGACTATGTAGCACCTCTAGGTGGTCTTCGCTCAACCTCGGATAACCTTAAGTTAAAAACACCGACGTGTAAAAATCTGGGAGGTGACAGTGTGTGGTGATCACCTACAATACAGTGTAGGGAACAGAACACATTTTTTTTAGATTTAACAAATGGCTTTTCAATCATGCTTTTTCAAGTTACCTTCCCACAAAAATACAACTGGTTGCCGAAGGCATGAAGGAACAAAGACACCTCTTCTTCAGATAAAAACTCATTGCACAGCTCATTTGTGACATGCAGTCAAAACCAAAAAGAGGTGCCTATCTGCGAATTCCCCGGGATATAAGCAGTTGGAGGGCAAGTCACACTTCATACATAAAAAAATAAATCGCAGGTTTTTGTCACTGCGCAGGGTGCAGTGATAAAACGGATGCCATGACAGCGACTCATGGCTACTAGCAGTGCTCACTAACACTACCATGTTTAAATTCCGATATATGCCTCGTAAAAGGAACGGGCCGGCACTACAGCGCAGTTGGTAGAGCATAAGATGTGTTAAACAACAGCCAGCGGCAAGTTACTTCGCTTTTTTCCCATATGCATTACAATCAAAGCTAATGATATCACCGGTACTTTCTTTGCCAGCGCTGTCTCTTAGTTCTCATCAATATTGTTTAACAAACAAAAGCGAGCCCCTAAACTTCATTTCTTTCCTACAACCAAGTATGAACTATGAGAACACATGAATCAATATAACCGCGAACTAAAAGTGGGAATTAAAATGCGTTATGAATACTAGCACCTTGCTTTATTGTTTATCAGTATTTTTATTTTTTTTTTTTTTTTGCTATCCTGATGTGACAGAATGCCACATGCTTACTGTACCCGTTTGAAGAAGGCAACATGCAGAACCATGAATTACTCACAGCTCTTTACGCCACTTAACACAATAAAGGCCGAGAGCTTCGGCACTGCTTCGTAGTTGGCTTTTTGAAAGATGCCTGGCATCACCGCACGCTAAAAGTGGCTGCCTTCATTACAGCAAAGACGACTGGCATATTGCAGCAGGCAGTAAAGAAACAAAAGACAAAAAAAGAGAGGCTGAAACGTTAGCTTTGACAGGCCTGCTAAGAAGCAGCGTCTCTCATAGAGGTTCATCTGAGCCGGCTTAAAGAGAGGACAGAGCTTAACACGTAGAGGAGTAAACAGGCGGCATTCGACGGAGAAAGGCCGAGGAGGAAGATTTATGAGCCAGGCGCAGCTGCTGCAACGAAGAAAGACAAGAGAGAAGGAAAGAACAATAGCTGTGCATACAAAGAACTGTTGCGTAGCAGGCAGAAATATGGGTACTTCCTTTACTTTGTGCGAACGGCCAAGTGTAGAAAGAAGTAACACTTGATCTATAAAAAATACATTGACGATTACAATACTGCCTCATGAAATGCTGAGCACAGCTTCATGTTGAGGCAACGCCAACTGTGTTCAAAGCTTTGGCTTTCCCCAAGCCATTGACTACCATTACTTTTCAGAATAGAACAGTACCACTATGCTATTCTTCATCTTTCTGTGGATAAGCGAGGTACCCACTTCCTATGATAGTTCATCCCATGACGTATATAATTTTGTATGCTCATTCATCTATTAAGGAGAGATGCAAGCTGGAAAACGGAAGTTTTTCTCAAAATTTCATTTTTTGTTTTTATTTGCTTTCATCAGTTTCAGTTTTTCTACATTCACAACAAAAAAACAAAACGAAAACTGTAATTAAACTCGTAGTAGGTTAAAATCGCTTTTAAGGAGCAAAAGATGGCTACTAAAAAAAGGGCTCATTGTCTAGAGTCCCCTGGAAATCGTCACCTGGTTGCTTCCCATTGCATTTCGCAAGAGGGGTTTACTAAAGCTACATGTTCAAATAGCCATGGTTGCGAAGCTCTCATGATGAAAAGAATCATTTTGAAAAACATATGTTTTTGCATAGATGAGCTTTAACTTATACCTTCAAAATGTGTTTTTCTCAAGATCCATTTTCGGACAACTTTCCGAGCTTAGACATAACGTTTTTTATATTTCTGTTAGCCCTATCGAAATGAAATTTTACCCACATATTTAGTAACATGTGAAGGGTGCAAGCATTTTCTTCAGAACTTGATATCGCCTGTATAAATATTACGAACATAAAGTCAGCAATTCGTGTGGACTGGGAATTTTGAGAATTCTCCCATGACAATTTTTCTTGACCACAAAAATGCTTTATACACACTTGATTGATAGTTATTTACATTCTAAAGTTAATGCGGAGCAATATGAGCTATTCATGGCTCGCAACTACAAAAGTTTAGTGGCACAAAAAATCTGTCTATTATAAACTATACTTTACACATTGTCATGGCACAAAATGATAACTGTGCAACTTACTATAAAACTAAATAAATATTTGAAATCAGCATAAAAGCATATATATATATATATATATATATATATATATATATATATATATATATATATATATATATATATATATATATATATATATATATATACATATATACATATATATATATACATATATACATATATACATATACAGCAAAAGTTTCATTGCCATAGGCTACCGATTAGCCCAACCTTTTTTCCGGATCGCACCCCCTTAAATCATTCAATTTGACCATACATTTATAGAGGAGACATACTGCCTCTGAAATGTAGGGATCAAGACAAATTCCGAAAACTTCTCTTGGATAAATGTTGTAAGAGAAGTCACAGCTGGTTGTACTAAAAATAATTACGGGGTCTTGCAGGCCAAAACAACAATATGATCGTGAGGTAAGCCATAGCAAAGAACTCCGCGTGATTTTCTTACTACTATCCGATTTTCTTTAGCATGCACCTAAAATTTCACTTGTTCTTTCACACTGCCCACGTCAAAATGCTCCCATCGACACCGTAAATCGAACTTTTGCCCTCGAGCTTGGCAGTGCAGCTTTTAAAGGGGTAGGGGCACAAGATTTTCTAGACAAGATAGCCTGTGGGATCGATTCTCATGAACACGCATATATCTGCAGAATATCAACAAATATGGCTTAGAAGGTTTTTTACATGAATTTTGAAGTTTGCGTGCACAATCGACTACTATACGCTGTTCCTCACAGCATTGACACTCTCGAAAGTGACTCCACGGTGACCTTTTTACTTCTCTCACATCACCACACTACAGCCAACACAAGTTACGACGATGTCATACATAGTAGCCATTTCCGTTTTGTAAGATTTGCGCCAACATCTGAACTACTACTCAGTGGCTGCTCTTAGGTTTGTGGCCACAGTGCACGCTTTGAAAGTTTTGTGTGTGACACTTTTCCCAATTCCTATGCAAAAAGGCTTCTTGATACAGGCCATGCGAAAATGCGTCGCAGCTCTGTGTGCCGACATGGTTGTGTGTTGCAAATCTAGGTGGTGATAGTTGCGCCTGGCAGCTTGTTTTTGAGCACCCTCAAGCCGAAACAAAAACTGGTCAGTAACAAGGAGGAGCCTGTAGTTAGTTATCTGTCATGTTCTTCAGCAAACGATGTGCAAAGTTATGATCAACAGGCCCTCCAACACAATGCAGCAAAAAAAAAAAAAAAAACGTGAGTGAAATTTTTGTGTCAGTACCCTTTTAAGCTACCACAGCAGGTTGTGTCAATTGTGATCACCACGCCAATACTGATACCATGAACTGTGCGCATACAAATGCTGCGAGAGACTGTGTACTAGTACTAAATCAGAGATTAAAAAGTGTAAAACAAGAAGTATGTTTGGGCAATCAAGTATTGCACTTCTTTAGCAGATGTGTAAGCACGAATACCAATTGTGAAAGGAACAGCGACACCTATGCAAGGCTAGATCCACCGGCTACCTACAACATCCTAATCTAACCTAACCTTATTGTTCTGGGTATTGCAACCCACAACAATAACTCATCTGGCTTGAATTTTCCTCCTCAAAAACTATGCACATAATACATTCCTATCAGCTGATAGCCACATGCTGCAGACGACCAGAAAATACCAGGTGCACGACAATAATGCTTTGAAAGCAAGCAAGACATATCACTGTGTGGCAGATAGGCACCGTGGACTTAAGATAGTCCCATAATATCAGACCCAGCAACAACAGTTTCAGAATAGCCTCCTTGCATTGAAGATGTGTGGTGAAAAGACGCATGGCACTGACTATGTAAAAGTAGCTTCTTAAAAAATCCTAGATAGAAGGAAGAGAAGCTGAAGCACTCTCCAGGCCACATGTAGTCTACACCTACGAGTTTTTATATAATTTTTTACAGCAGAGCTGTAAATGACCCACTAGGTTGATTTCGCAGAACCAATGGCATATGTCTGTGAACAGAAAAAAACTACAACATCATCAAATGACATTGTATATCGGTCAAATATGGGCTGATTCCAGAAGCAGTGCAATACAAAGTGAAGCACAAAAAGCTTCAATAAAAATGTTGTGGGGGTGCTGACACCCCCTGTAAAGTTGTTTGCGCCGCGTGGCGCACGTGTCTCGCACAGAAGCCGTATTTCGGAGTCACAACTATTGAGCGGTAGGTGGCATTGTGTTCGCGAGCGTTGATCACCGCTATCATCATCATGGTTAGATTGATAGTGCCGACAGTGACCCCTGGCGGCAAGCCTTGGTGGCGGCAGGAGATAATTGAGCGAGTCTCTTTCTCTGGTGGCGTTTGGCGCGAAAGGTTGGTTGTCTCTCGCGGTGTGTCCTCAGTGCACGGCACCGCCGGCCGTCTGCCGGGGGTTACTGTGGCGAGTCAGGTGTTGGCAACGCCGGCTTACGTTTGTTATGTTGTTGAATGTTGTCTAATTATGTGTAAGGTTGTTTAGCGTGTGGATCACAGTTGATGTTATAATAATTAGGCTGACGATATCGTCGATCAAAAAGTAGTTAAATAAATATGTGTTGTTTGGTTTGTTCCGAATTCGTCTGCTGCGTTTGTTCACTGCAAGAGTGTGGTGGCAAACACCACCTTCAGACCCCACACAGTACATTTTTCAATTGACCCCACACAGTACATTTTCATAGTGACCTCAGTGGCGTCTAGGCACTGCGTTGGTGCAGTCGGGCACGGCATGTATGAGTCACCTACACATTGCGAGAGTGTCCAAGACACTTAGAATAACAGAAGGCTGAGCTAGTTGGTACTGGGAGCTAGTTGGTACTTGGGCAAACATGGACACAAGAAGGAGGTCAGGACACCACAAACGCCAACTTACAACTGAAGATGCGCAAAACGGTGGAAAAGAAAGAAGGCATGAGAAAGCCATATTCCAACCTATCAATTTGGCACACGAGGTGACCTGAAGCCCGACTGCAATGTCCGCCTGTACCACGAACTATTACTGAAATATTTCATGTTGTATTGTGAAGCATGTATACAGGACGCGTGTGTTTGTAAATCATGGAAGTTGCTTTTACTGCAGTTTCAAGCAGGGGAAGCACGGGTTACTTTTTTGCATTACCATTTTATTCAATGACGGTGATTGTAATGAAAGCAAGACTATGACTGGTATACTGGAGTAGAGCAGTGTGTCTTCTGAAGCCAGAAACGTGGCCCTTTTTATCAACAATGGCCTGTGGTCTGACTGCCTGCGGAGCACACCTGTTAACTGTAGCACCAATTGTTGCCACAGCTTGAGAGTTGTTTTTGACAAGCTCAGATATGGGGCCTCAAAAACAATTGTAGGAATTTTGTCCCAAAACTACTGTACAACTACAAGCGACACTGTAACTACAAAAATTTCAACCACCTAGGGCTACAAAAATTTCAACCACCTAGGTGCCTTCAAGTTTAAGCACATGGGCCTCAACCATTTTCACGTTGATCAAAAATTCAGCCACTGCTGCCTGAATACAATCCCGCAACCTGTGGGTCGGCAGTCAGGCACCACAACCGCTAGGTATGTGGGGCCTCCAGAATTGCAACTGCTGAGCAGGTCACAGAAGCTCATGCAGAAACTACCAACTGCTTTCTCCTATTTCACATGCCATGATCGCGAATTGCTGTCTGCACAGCAGACATGGCATTTGTGAGAGTTCGCTCTTTTTATGTACCGTGGTTTTCAATGACTTATTAGAACTTCAAGCTTTTTTAGATTGAACACATTGAATGAAGCTTTAACAGCATCTCTGCACTTTTGAGCTCCATTTTGGAGTGAAATGCTCTAGGAAAATGTGCCAGCATTCATTAAATAGTGTCATTTTACTTCAGCAAATCTTAGCAACTACTTTTCTGGCTAGAGCAGCTAAAGGTGATTCTAGTGTATTTTGTTACGAAACTTCAAAATTCCGCAACATTGTATCAAACATGCATATGCATTGAATAAACAAAGAAGTTTTTTTTTTCCTTTTAAAATCGAACAGAACACTGGTGTGCTGTAGGAAACGCACAAGCTCAGAAGACACAAAAGGTATCTCATTATAATAATGCATCCTAATGGTTAGCAGTGTTTACTTTTTACATATTACTTTAGTTTTAATTGTGTAATGTGATAACTTTATTGATTAAATACAAAACTTTGCCTTTAATTAACTTCATTAAAATATAATTTTCACATCCGCTGATTGCAGCACCCTCAACGAAGCATCATAGTAGGAGTATCACCACTGTTTTGCAGCAGGCAGCACAATGTCTCATACCAGCACATTATAATGATAATGTCCTATTTTTAATCTTAGGTTTCATTTTTGCTATTGAGCAAACTTTGATAGATGAAAGCTCGATATTTTTTATGCATTGTTTCATGCAAGTTTGGTGCAACTTTCCACAAAAATGCCACGCTGAAGTGAGTGGCTCAAAGGGCCACTCAGTTTGGCACATTTGGCACAGTTATAAACCTGTACTGACACAAGACAATGTCGCAATGTTGCTACAACTGTACTCGCCCAACTGGCAAGATTGAGTGGCAGTTTTGGTGACTTCTCACAAAGCACCATCCTTTCGCACTATGTGCACGTGTGCATTTCCGAGGAAACAATTAATTGGCATAATAGTTAATCTCCCACCTTGAACACATATACAACAGTGCCCAGCATACTTGTGCATATGTGGCATCAGCATACAAAACTGCAAACGTTGGTTCCAGCCATTGGAGATAATGAAAAGAAATCTCTTGAAGGAAGGTAAGTGTGCAAACATAAAGACATAGGACAAACACCAATTATCAGTTGGAAAGCGGCAGCAAAAGATACAAGCGCTTCCACTACTATCGATATTAGTACATACCGAACATATAGACATATGGACTACCATCCTATGTAGCACATATCCTATGTAGCAGTGAAAGCACATGTGTGAGCCAGCTGTCGATTAACTTGCATGAAAACGAAATTTTTATATGCCTGCATGGTTCTCTTGCATAGACCCCAACAGAGCCAGATCGACACATGGTGCTCCATACCTGCACAGACAAACTTTCGTGTCTACTTATCTGCTGCTGTGTGTTCTCTTGATCTCTTCTCCTGTACCTTTGTTTACGATAAATTTTTGCCAACAAGATTGACTTTCTGTTACGAAAGAAAAGAACTCACCTGCTGGTCAACTGCTTTTGCCAGGTCCTCAGCCAGGGCCAGGTAGCGAGCATTGAGCTCATTCACTTCAGCCACCACCGCACCGCTCCCATCCGGCTCGAGCCGACGCCGTTTCGCAG
Organism: Rhipicephalus microplus; assembly: GCF_043290135.1. Classification (NCBI taxonomy): domain Eukaryota; kingdom Metazoa; phylum Arthropoda; class Arachnida; order Ixodida; family Ixodidae; genus Rhipicephalus; species Rhipicephalus microplus. Next base: position 5,070,205 of record NC_134708.1, read on the forward strand.
CCAGGCTGCCGTCCAGGCTCGGGTGGTCTTGCTCGAGGCCCTCCGCAAAGCGCTGCAGCCGCAGGCCGTAGATCTGCCACAGGACGAGGAGGGGGAACGGCGTCGTAGTGACTGCAGACCCGCAGCGAGGCCACACCACGGGGTCCACGGATCCGTTTAGGCTAACCAGGAAGGGCCGTTTTTGTTTTTGTTTTGGTTGGGCAAGCCAGGTGGGGCAAGGGCAAGGGCCGTGCAAGGTTCTTCGGGCAGGCGCTTCGACGCAGGGAGGCGGCGGCAGGGCGCAAGGCGGCAAGAGCCAAAAGCCGGTCCTATTCTAGGTAGCACACACACGATGCAGACGATGAGATGCCACACTCTCGCTTTCTTCTGTTCCACGGCGGTGGGCCTTACACACACGCTTTTTGCCAGAGCACAAAGAGCAACACATCAAGGAAGCACGCTCTCCGCCGCGCTGTTTCCTGGTGTACAAAGCAAGCGGCACACTGAAGCCGAAAAAAGGGGGGGCGGGACACACACACAAGGTGGTGCACTGGAAAGAGGAGCGCGTGGAAAAAACTGCAAGCGGCCCCGGCGGGCAAGCTGCGTCATGCACCGCCACCGCCCGCTGCATGGAGGAACGGGTAGGGGAGTGATGGGAAAGATAAACACGACAAGGGCCCCGTGGCGTGGTCCCCGGGCGGCAGCATGCGGAGGAAAGCCACCAACCTGGGCCTCCCGGGTGAACCTTCCTCCCAGCACGTTCACCTCCTCAATGCGCGGCCGCCTGCCACTGACCTCAGTGTACAGGTCCTGAGGCAACACAGACATGTTTAATCCAACACACTACAAGCACAGCATGTACCCTGTGCCCCCCTACGGAAGATAGCATGCAATGCACAACAAACAAACTCCGAGTGGTTTCCAGCTCACCAGAGCCTGCTGCCGGTCTACGGAGGGGCGGGCTGTCTTAACCGCATTCACTCGCACCGTCGCCTGGCTGGCCCAGTTCCGCTCTTCGTCCATCTTGTTGCGGTAGGCGCGCAAGAGCTCAGATGCTGCCTCACAGCTGCGCAACCTGCGATGCCCAAGCACACATCTCTGGCTCACACACTAGAGATTTCAGAGTTCTGTGTGGAGATGGATGCTCTTATATTGTGCTTTTGCAACTGTTAAACGGGATGAGAAGTGACTGACAGCTCAGCTAGTTGGTAAAAATTCATTCTATAGAAGAAATCGAGACATTACAACAACTGCAAATGCGCACAATGGTAGAACAGAAGGCGGCACGAAAAGTTATCTGTGCATGCCCTGGCAATAGACTAACCTATGAATACAGCACGTGTGCGGATCTATGTGATAGATGAGAGTTAAGGCATTTGATTTCATATTTATGCGAGTTAATGAACGGGTGGCTCACACATGCACTACCACTATTATTGATATGCCATGCCTCAATCATCAAACCCATGGCTTTTTTTCCTATGCCAGTACAAAACAGCGCATCCATCGAATTTTGGTGTGCATTTACCTTCTCGGCTACGTAAAGAAAGATCATATGTGAGCCTCCGGTTAGTGACCTCTTGTGTTCCAATAATTTCTCACTAATGCAGCGTCCTGTCTGTCTTTCAGAGTAGAAAAGGTAAACATATAAACTAGGCCACCCAATTCCTACTCACCGTTCAGCCAGTTGGTTGGCTGCGTTGTCCCAACGGCGCACAACCTTTCGCAGGTCATCTTCCAATTTGCGGACATCTGGATGTGAATAGGCATTGGGACGCGAGCGCTCAGTCACCTTTCGGACGCTGGCAACATCTTCTGCGAGCCGGTCTAGCTGAGGTTGCTGCTGCTGGAGCTCCAGCTGCAGTGCAACAAGGTCTTCGTGCACCTGTCTCAAAGCAGTCTGCTCTTCGGGCATTGGACCCTGTGCAGCAAGCTGCTCTTCGACGGACGAAACAAATGTGGTTGCCTCCGAGAGGCCGTGGTTGGCGATCTCCACAGCCTTGAGCCGCTCGACGTAGAGATGAGAGAGATTCCAGATGCGGTCCCAGAGACGCACCACACCGTCATGCCTATCCTGGGTTGTTGGAGTCTTTTTGGTCATCTGCTTGAAGGCCACCCGCATCTCGGCCACTTGTGGCTCAAGATCCTGCAGACCTTCTTCAAACTCCTGCAACAGACGCACATGCAAGGCAGCAAGATTAAAGGAGTACTGGCACTAAAATTTCGTGCCCTATTTCTTGATGCAATCAGTCTTTAATGCCCTTATCATGGCTGAAAACCTCATTTTCCTTGATCGTGCCATGGTCAATTATTTGGAGACACTTTTATGGTGCCCAGCTTCAGGTCTGGTTTGAAAGAGTGAAATAGGGCTATTATATTAAGCCCTGGAGCTTCACAGGCAAGAACCACAATATTATTATGAAACACAGCACCGTGGGAAACTCCGAATTGATACTGAACTGGAGTTGCATGTGCACGGGTGTTCTTGCATTTCACCTTCACCAAAATGCGACCACCGGTCAAGGCATCCAACCGACATTCTTGAGCTTAGCAGGGCAACACTTTAGCCACTAGGAAATCCCTGCTCACTGTCGGCTTGAGCTGAACTTGGCTGAAAACATAAGATGTCAACCAACCTTGTGCTGTACCACGAGTGCATCGAGGCTGTCGATGTCTCGTGGTATGTGTGCCTGTGTCCGCGAGTTCAACGTGCGCTCCTTCTCCTGCAGCAGTTTCTCGAGACGAGCCGAGAGGTCCGCAAAACGTCGACTTGGGCTCTCTGGTGACTTCTCGGCTGGAAAAGAGGCCAAATTGCACTGAACATCTCTAAAGATACTGGCGCAAATATATGTGATACTTCAAAACGTATTCATGTGTACTGCTCCATTTATTATGTCATGCTGCCCCTTCTGCTTAGGTTTAATTATGCTCTTAGTATTTATAAAATGCAAATTGAATGGTAGGCTATTTTGACAGTAAAAAAATGAAGAATTATAGAAGCAACGGCTTTTTCTTGATGCTTGAAACGCAAACGCTAACGTACACAGAGACTTAGCAAGACAAGGAAAAAGCACATACTACCAACTGAAAGTTTAATTTGCAAATCTGTGGCATATGTGACAAGAAAGGTAAAAGTTCTATAGAAACATATCATAAGAGCGCATTAAGAACAACCGATAAAATATACATGACTGCCACACCTAGCCAAAGCCCGCGTAGCCTAGCCGTCGCCGAGGACCTCGGAAGATGTTCCTCGAACAATGTGTCCCTGGCAGCCTAGCCCCTGGCACAACAACAACCGTTGGACAAATAAAGTTCATTCAACTCAACTAGAAGAAAACACTAAACGCGTACAGCATGTGCCACTTTCCGAGAACACGAGCTTCTTAGCAAATATCAAGTCATGTATCATGAACCACCAGCTAGTTCAACCAGCCATTTTGGCAAGCTTTTCCTCGTTCAAAACTTACGACGCATGTCAAACTCAAAACAGCCTCCTCACCTTCCTCCTCACGGAGTTTGGCCATGAGATCTTCGAACAACTTGTTGCACAGACGAATCTCCTCGCGAAGACGTCGCATGTCTGGGTCAGTAGGGTCACCTTCGGCAAGCAACTTCTCAGCATCCTCATTGAGCGCACGAATTATGGACTCGCGTTGGCTTGGCTCCATAGCCCGGAACTGCAGCGTTCAGTCCACATAAAAGAGAACAATAAAAAGAGGCCTAGCGTCAGTCAGTATTGTAAATCTTGGAATATAAAACCCCAGATAGTTTTATTATTATATATCTAAACTATTCATTCCTCCCCCCTCCTTTCGTATCAGTATTCTGTGATTGATCTTTCAGGCCAGGCCTGTTGCACTTGTTTACCACGACATGCAATGAAAGTTACAAAAACAGAGCATTAGTAGTGTGCTGAACAAAAATATTTTGAAATAGCGCACTGAAGATGTTAAAAAAAGAGTGTACATGCTTAAAAAAAGTTGTGGAGGTGTTTTAACTAAAATTCATAAGTTTATATGACCATATTTTTTATATGAACGTTTTGAAGAATGCCATAAAATAAAAATATCCCCGACCAAGTGCAAGTTTTTTCAAAGCAGAAACCTGCAAACACAAACGCACTCCTCTGTGCTAGGATCCCTAGCTGGGTCTTTTAGCCTGCCAAGCACACCTACAGTCATAGAATGGTGTGAGAGTAATATGCCAATTCTCATTTAGGCAATAGAATGCTGCAGACAAGGAAGCACGCAAGGGGCTTCCGAGCCAGACTGACCGTCTTGAGGTCCCAGGCCTTGACAATCTTGATGGTGGCAAAGATCATGTTGAGCCGCAGCTTGTGCTGTTTCTTGGTCCACAGCTTGACCACGAGGTCATATTTACGTTTCAAGCTGCATGGGAGAGACCAGAATTACAGCGACAGAAGTGGCATTTTTATTTCTGGAGCAGGAGAAATGGTGCTTTGGAGCAGCTGTTGGTTTTTTTTCAAAGCAGATGGCTAAATATCCCAAATGAGTAAAGCATCATAAAGCATCTCAAACGCTGCTGTCTGTTATGAACCGTATGGCACAAGCAATAATCATTTAAATTTGTAATAAGGCAGATGGATGTTCACTAAAGTAAGTTCAAAACACAAGTTCTTGAGGCATAAATGAGGTCAAAGTTAACAAAGTGGTAAATGTAAGCAGTCACACATCAAAGTCGTCACAGCAGCAGTTAAGAAACAGCATTTCAAACTAATCTCACACACCTATCCCCAAAATAGACGGCTTATAATGTACAAATTTCAGCTAAATCAGATATATACCAACAATGCCTGCACATGTATTGTGACTATGCTAGTATACAGCTAGTATACATGTTGCACCCTAGTTACCTTTATTCAGATTGGTTTTACTTTCAATGTGGCTCACTGCATGGTCACACGGTTAAAGTTTCCTGTTTTCAGTGACCCACCACCATTATGGAGCAGGTTTGGAGCAGTTATTAATATCACGCTTTGGAGCAGTATGGAGCCTAACTTCCATCACAGGAATTGCATCAGCCACGCCACTTGCCTCTCAGCCAGCTCAATCGCCTCTGGGTTGGGAGGTGGGATCATGAAGCAGACACCTGGCACCTGGCCTTCGTGTCCCTTGGCATTGGCCACCTGTACCGAAAACTCGTTAAAGCATGCAGCACTAGTGGCACTACCAACACTAACTTTAACAGCGGTTCACACATGCCAAAGCACACAAGAGCTGTTCAAACACTAAACGATTCTTGCAACTCTCTGGTTTTGCTTCCTCCAGTCGCCCCTTATCAATATTTCGGCACTTCAGGGCTTTGTGCCGTTCAAACTTTTCTTTCTCACCTAAGGCCCCTTTCAACATGGCACCAATGTACAATAGAACTTCTGTGTTACGATCACGACTCACACATATTCCGAGGCGATATGAATTTTTCTATGGTACGGGCCAAGACCCCAGCAATGTAATAAAATACGACTGTTGTGAGCAGTTTTCCACCTTGGGACGTTTCACATGAACATGCACTACAGCGTAGGTTATAACAGGGGCTGCCCGTGCTGCCACGGAAGACACCTAAATCCTGTGCTGCCATGGGAGTCCAAGCACAAGCATTCACACTGCCGCCACCAGTTCGTCAAAATCAGCCATCAGCAGAGCATGTTGCCCTCCAAGATTGTGCACAAATTTTGGAGGCCCTAATGTGCCTTCACATAAATTACAGATGGCATCACCTTTTTCACGAATACAAGTATTGCTATTGACACTTAGAAACTTTCAACTTTTGACACTTAGAAACAATCATTCAACATGTTTATCCCATTCATGATGTTACTGTGGCCAATTAATGACAATATAAGACAATTATAGAAAACATAAGCCAGCTTTTTGTTGTCACATAAGGATTTTCCATGTTTTTATGTGATTTAAAATTTAGATGATACAAATATTTTTCTAAACCCTGCAAGGTTCGAATCACCAAGGTTCTACTGTATTTTTTTTTCTTCTGATTTGCTAGCAATTAAGACCTCTAGAGCAAGAGACAACTTCTGAGAGCCAGTCCTGTATCAAACATGATGCATAAAGCTATTCTGCCGACATTTTCAACCGGCTGTCGCAGTAACCCAGTGCCAGTATAATCATGTAAAAGCTATTTTTTCTGAAATCTGCGAGCAAAAGCACTTCCTGACAGATGTCGTCACACATGTGAAGCATACATAAGTCACCCACCTTCCATCGGTCTCTCTGTGTGTTGTCGTGCAGCCAACACTGCTCGCCACGAGCCACCGTCATCTGGACAAGCACAACACGCAACACGTGACCAGCAGGCACAGAAACATTTTTGCCATCGCAACCGGACTTACACTTCATCTCACCGCCGCCGTTAAGGCTACCGGCTTCAAGTAGACCACACGGTAGCGCACCCAGGCATAGTTCCTTATATAGTTACCTTTCAATCAACAGGATTGAGACATTTGCTATTGCTTAGCACATTTTACGTTGCATCGATGCATAATATGTTTACTCTTCGCATCGACGTCACATGCCTTCAATTTCTGTATCAATAAATGCCAGTAACAGTGGTTTGTTACAAATAAACATTAGCACATAAGCAGAACATGACTGCCGGCTCTAACCTGGACTTGTGCTTACTATACTTCCATTGTACTGGCAGCAACAAATAAATGGCGAAATAAGCCATTGCCTTGTGCCATCTCACACTGAGGTTAAAGCAGCAGGTAGGCTTTGTCATTATTTGCGAGACAGGCCACATCTGCAAAGCCTAACATGCCTAGAATTTGATAATGGGTGGCTCGCTTTGCTCACTTTGGGTGGCTCGCTTTGCTCAATAATGAAAATGGGGGACTCGCTTTGCTCACCTTACGCTGCGAGCAGACACTACAGAGGTGCCAAGCAGGCTACACGATGCGGATAAATACATGTGGAGGGGCTAATCGCCCTTTCTATTGACTAAGGAGCCCTCTAGCCTTCACAGTGCTGAAAAAAACTTCCGTGATGGATACAATGTTGAATTCAGTGCTCACCGAGTTGAAGGCTATGGCATTGAAGATTATTTTGAAGGAATACAAACATGTTGGTGATATGGTCGAAATGCAGATGGGTATAATTATATATCACTTAGAAAGAAGTAAATAAAAAATTCTCATATATAACGAAGCTATCTCTGCGTCAAACTGGCATTGTTGTAACAAGGTTAGACTGTATGATGAACTGCTTCGTCTAAATCAAGACAGCAAATTGCTAGGCCGCACACAGGTTACATGCTCGCGCAACTGTGGGCAACTTTTTGCAGAAGTGAAATTCTTCCATGTGCTTATTGCGAAATACGGTAGTCTCCGCAACAGTAAAAAACCAGAAGTTTCAATTCCTTCATTCAGATCTGAGACCTCATATTACTTTTGTCGTTCAATTCATGTGGAGTTATAATTCAGGCACAGCCCCAAGAATACCACTTCAGGCTTTGGTTCAGTTCCTGCTTCCGAGGCAATACTTTACAAGGAAGAATGGGCATATTTGTCATGACCAAACTGAACTGCAAAATATTTTATTTTATTTAAAACAAGGAATCTGCAGATATGATTCTTTTAGGTTCAAAGTGGAAGCAACTTTGAATAGTTGCAGGATTTGACTTTCGGTAGAATGCAAGTGACAACCTACAAAACATGTCAAGTTTTAAAATTTACCTGCCATACTTAGAGCATATAAGCTGGTATAACAAGATTTTTAAAATAGGGGTACACAAATATTCAAAATTTTGAATATTTTTCCAACAGTGTGCTATTCTATTCGATTCACAATGGAATTTCGATATTCAAACTATTTAAACTTCCCGAAGATAAACACAGTGAACATCCAAGTTCCAGCAGCCTCTTCAAATTTTCAATACACTTCACCCCATACATTATAGTATTGCGGCGAAGCTGCCTTTCAAATTTTGCAGCGGTCACAGATGTATCGACTTAAAAAAACGCTGGTTCAAGCTTCGAGATGATAGATGAGACAGAGGCGGTGGCTCAATTAATGCTGTTTTGGTCCTGAAACTAGGGAGGAAGTCTGCTGAAAAATCAGGCGGCGAAAATTTTCGGCATCTGAAATTTCAGATGTTTTGCATATTAATGTCTACAAGGCGGATTTGTAACCCCGAAAAAGAAAGCACACCCGTGTTCGCCACATCAGTTGGGCTTCCATAAAAGCTGGAAGAGGAGGAGACAACAGCATCTTTGCCTTTCATGCGTAAAGTGTTTTCAATATTAGCTTGTTTGAAATTAATCATGTAAAAATGCGTTCACTCTTGAGCGAAACACTCGAATGAGCACCGTTCTTATTGCTGGCCCCAAAACTGCAAGTGGATAGGGAAACATTGAACGTACGATTTACAAGTTTGTCGGAAAGAGTCTGAGCTGTCAACCACAAGTAGCCTTGGGCGAATCTAAGCCCTTGTTTTTATGCAAGAAAATGAAATGTATGCACGCTCTCTGTGCAAGTGTTCCTTTGAATAGTGGCCGCACCGCGCCTGTACATAAATACAATTCGCCCTTTGCATTGCTTCATTCTTGATACAACTAAGAAACACTGCTGTGCCAGTGCTTCATCAACCTTGAAAAAAAAAATCACTAAGAATATGCTACTAATAGGAGTATTTAGGAAGCCTCCTCAACTTTTTTTCTGCAGAATTTCACTTCGAGGTATCTGAACAATATTTTATTTGAGAAGTGTTCAATAAATATTCTAAATAGCTTCACACCCAAAATTTTACTACTTGTACAGTTTTATTTTAAAAATTAAAAATGACGAATCAACGTAATAGTATTATGTTTATTAAACCTTGAAACGAAGCTTAGCAAAAGTGTAGATATCCCTTGAATAGGTCTTTTTACTGTATAGCACCCATTCACTGCTGTGAAAACAACTTTACAAAAAGTCCACATGCAGATTATTATATACAACCATCTCTTGTTTTGATTACTTGGAAATTCCCCCTAATTTAAATTCAAATCATAGGAAATTTGAGTACTGCAGTATTGATTCGAATATTCAAAGTGCTCGAATATTCGCTCCGGCCTATCAAAAACACAAACTGCCCCAGCACAGCTCTGGGTGCCTCCAAAGATGTATACACTCAAACCTCATTATAACAAAGTTGCATCTTGCACAAAAATAAGTTCGTTCCATCTAAAAATTCGTTATAAAGATTTGTTTTTAACACTAAAGCTATTGCACGACTATTTTTATTTACTTCATTATAACCGATATTTCGATATAACCAGGTTCGTGATAACGAGGTTTAAGTGTAGACCCACTTCAAAATTGTTGATTGATTGATATGTGGGGTTTAACGTCCCAAGCACTTCAAAATTGTAAACTTAGCTTTTCTTCTAAGCAGATTGAACCAATAATGGCCGCTAGTTACTTACTGCAAATAAGCTATTCAAGCAGGGTTTGCTTACACGCAATGAAGTGGAAAGTAGACTCTCTTGCACACACAACTAGGACCACGTAACGCTTAAAGCACGACAGAGAAGCGCATTTATGAATTGTGAAAAGGGTACATAGCTGCTCACTCACATTCAGCTGGCTGTAGCTGCACACAGCGGTGACTCGTAGAGGACGGGGCAAAGGTGCGCGGCGCTGCTTGAGGGGCAGCACCTGGCGAGAACGCTCGAGCAACGCGTTGACGATGCCCGCGTAGCGTGCCAAGTCCTCGCGCAGCTCCTGCATCTGCTGCAGCAACCGTTCACCCTCTTCCAGCGAAAAGCTGGGTCGGCTGAAAGTCGTGTTGAGTCGTTCTTCTCCGCGCTGCATCCACTGCTCGCACTCACGAGCCTCCTTGAAGAACTGCATAGGAACAGATGAAGCAAACAGATAGCAAAACCATGAAAAGGACGGAGGAAACTGTTTGCCTATTTAAACTGCAAAGTATGATTTCTTACATTGCTTACAATATTACGATTGAGAAGGTAAAAGGAAACGAAAGTGGTACAAAACACAATACAGTGGAACCCTGCTGCTATGTACCTCACTGCTGCGTTTTCTCGGCTGTTACGTTGTATTTCATCGGTCCCGGCATTGCTCTCATACAATTCTATGTATTGCGAACCCCACTGTTGCGTCGCAACTGTGAGAACCTTCCTGCATGATGCGTTATGATATAGTTCACTAAACTTGCCCGGGCACAGTCATTTTGATTTGACGTTTCACCGTCTTGGCCTGGCTTGGCTATGGAACAGGCTGCAAGAAGCCGCCGGCGAGTTAGAGAGGCCGCCCATAGATGGCCATGTGTGAAAAGTGCTATCACCATCATCACTGTGCTTGCAACAAAAATTTCACTACAAAACGCCGCAAGTGCGTGACAGTCCGACCGCTGCACACCGCACGTTATGACCCGTCTTCAGACGCTGTTGTGTGCGTTAAGCCTGTTACCATTGAACTCGTCAACGCAATCTTTGTCAAGCCTTAATGGCGTCACGTAAGCGAAAAGTGCTTTCTCTTGAGGAAAAGCTGGGCGTACTTAAAGCAATTTGCAAGACACCAGCGCAAAAAAGTGTCTACGTTGCCAAAAACCTTGAACTGCCACCGTCAACGCTCAAGAGCATAGTTTCGAAGTGTGGCGAGATTGAAGGGAATGCCACTTTCTTTGGTACGAAAGCCAAGCAAGCACATGGCGCCAAGCACGGGAAGCTTGTGAGGCTCTTCTCACCTGGTTCAAGCAAGCTCGCGCTGCCGCTATCAACTTCGACGGCAGCATTTTATGCGAGAAGGCGATGGAAATAGCTGACAGACTGGGCGTCATTGATTTCGCGGCGTGAAAATGGCTGGATCGACCGTTTGCACAAGAGGCACGGCATCGCTTACAAAATGGCCGGAGTGCCGGAGAATCGCAAAGATCATTGCAAACTCGATCGCAACTGAAGACAGGGTCATCAATGATGACGACGAGCATGAGGCACACGATTTCGATGTGTCGTCTGTGGAGTCTGCCGATCCCAACTTTGGAGAAGTCGTCGCGGCCCTGAACTACCTTCGCAGGTACGTCGCACAACAAAGCGACGCTGAAAGCAATGCGGCCTTCCGGATTATTGAGAAACACATGGTGCTTACCACTGAGCAAAAGAAGCAGCAGTCAACTATCTTAGAATATTTTAAATCTTAGGCTCACCTTACCGAAATAAATTGTTTGTAGTCAAAGCACCTGTGCTCTCATTCATTTTCGGAGCTTTCCTACCTCGTGCGTTTTCTCGGCTATTACATTTTTCCTGCCCGGTCTGCTGAAAAACGTATAAACGGGGTTCCACTGTATGCCACTTGTCTGAACCCTACTACATCTCGCACATGGCGAATTCTTCAGCATTACGACTCCACTCAAGGTTGTTACTAGTTCCTCTTAATCCTAAGAAAACATACCACAACGTTCCACAAAACTGCAAGGATGGAAATATTTGAAGCTGTGATAGCGATTCAGTCAACTTATTTTAATCAGATAACTACAAAGATGAAGAGATGGGAACAAGTAAATTAAGGGTACTAAACAAGCCCACTGGTGCTAACAAGGCAATATCCTTGAACTGTTTTGCTGTCCTTCTCATATCAGTATGTTTTTCTGCTGTGCGTTCAAAAATTTTCATGTATAGGCTAAGCCGACTTGATTTAATGCAAGTATCCTGTTTGTGCCATCTGTTCAATCTCTACAGAAGCACGTATTTTTGCCCCTCAAAGTGTAGGCACAAGTATTGAAGAGCATGGAGCGACCAAAGAGGTATTGAAAAATTCCTCGTGCGTAAATTATTGCTCAAAAGTGAAGCCTCATCTACCAAAAGACGGTGGATGTAGCAGCCATGTTAGTAGGCGCATGATAAACTGTCAACATTTGGTGAATAAAACAGTGTCTTTTTTAGACACCCGGCGCGTTAAACGTGGCAAATTTTTCGGGTCAGTAAACAACCTTACGGTTTAAAAAAAAATTGTTATGAAAGATATGTTCACTTTTGCTTTGTGAACATTCTGCTGCAAAAATTTCACAAATAGGGACTGTATTAAGGAAGTTACATGGGTTAGAACATTGGCTCCAGCTGGTTTCAAATCTTCTCTCTCACAGGGAGGGGAAAGCGTCGCCCATCGTCCTGGCTGGTTTAGACCAATCGATGAGCTGAGCGCTAGGTCAAGTCGCGGCTGAGTCACTGGGCGTGAAAGAAGGACTGGTCAGGCATACGAAGGACTGCAGGAATTGCTTTTCAAAATGCAGGCTCTGTGTGGCGCTATAATAGTCGAAAAACGTGATCACCACGGTCTACCCTTCGAGTTGCTGAGCTTCTTTGGCGGGTGTAAAAAAGAAGTCGGAGCCTGTTGACTGGCCCTTTAACCCCTTAGTGCGCCTGAGTGGGAGGCGTGGATTCAAGCGCGCTGACGTACCTGGTGGTAGTGCGCGGCATGTCGCAGGTGGGCCTCCAGGGCACGCAGCAGCTCGAGCAGCCAAGCCCACTGTGCCTGCAGTGCGCTAAGCTGAGCCTCAATGGCACGCGCGGCTGGGTGCTGCTGGCGCACAAGGGACGACCCCAGGTCCAATGTTGCGTTGAAGGCAGATTCACGTGCCTCGACTTCGGCTGTCAGGGTTCCCTGATGCTGCTCCAGATCAACCAGGTTGAGCGTCGGACTGCTCCAGTCACGCATGACTTCTGGCTGCTGCCGCTCCTGCAGGTGCCCCAGATTCATGTACCGTTAACGACAGCTTATCCAATCTATCATAACAATAAAAACAATAACAATAAATAATGATGATATCTGGCGTTCCATGTCCCATAACCAAGATATGATTATGTGGAATACCGCAGTGGAGGGCTCTGGAAATTTCAAGCATCTGGTGTTCCTTAACCTGTACCAACATTGCACAATACACAGGCCTCTGCCATTTTGCCTCCCTCAAATGCAACCACCATAGCCAGGATCGAGCCCGCGACTTTCAAGTCAACAGCCAAGCACCGCATCCACTGCTCCACAGCAGCAGGCAATCTATGCTAGCCACAACTCGCGACAAAAAAGAGCAAAGGAAACAACGAATAAACTGAACATTTTGGCACCCACACAACAACACTACTAATTAAATAAAGACATACACAATGCAAACGATGACTCGCGATTTTAACAAACTTAAAGCAATCTGCTTAAAATGCAAGCTACATAAGAAGAAAAATTTAAAAGGAGGTTTGTGCATTCACGATTGTTATATTGGAAGGTAATCTTTCAAAAACCAAAGAAAATTATGAAAATTTAGGAGGAAATTGTGATATAAAATAGAGATATAGCCTATCTGCCAACACCAAATAACGTGCTCATATGCGTAAGCCTGTGTAGGTTAGTAGTTTCATCCGTAGCCACTACACGACACCATAGACTGCAAGGTCGCAAATGAAAAAGGAAGTACTTTGGTCGAATCGTAACAGCGACAGCATGGCTAGGAAAAAGTGTGAACTTTCCATGTACTGAAGCACATACATGGCAAGTGAAGGGCTTGAGAGTGTTTTTTGACTGAAGTGTTGCTCCCTTAGCATGGAGGTTGCTCCTTCTTTATGCCCAGGTGGTTCAGCAAAAACAGAACATGAAAAAAAAAAAAAAACTCACTTGCAGCCAGCGCATTTCAGCCGCAGCAGACTGGGCGAACTCGAGCAGTGAATCAAGGTCACTGAGCCGTTTGTTGGACAGCACCAGCAACTCGGAAAAGCCGCGCTCCAGCTGCGCCAGCTGCTTCTGGTACTGCGCACGCTCCTCGCTGCCTTCTTCAAAGTGTCCCTGCCTTGAGATGCACATGTCCACGTTTTTCTGGAATTGGTCAATGAGCCGGTGATCGGCCTGGTGACGTTCTAGGGCCACCTGCACCGCGGGCACCTCACAGCCCCACTCGACAGTCTCAAGCTGTCGCAGTTTCTCCTGCACCCAGTCGAGGCAACTCTGGAGGAACTTGAGGTACTCGTGGGTCTCTACCAGTCGGCTCTCGGAGATCACCTGCCGCTGCTTGGTCACCTTGCGCTCCTCCAGCTTGTACTGCTTGCTCGAGAGTGGCGCCAGCAGCCGCTGTTGGTAGGCCAGCCGGAGGTCAGACCAGCGTTGGTGCAACTTCTGCACCCTGAACACAGCACAAAAGCCGATAATTAGGCCTCAGGAAGTCGCACCTCCTGCTGTTCACTCCTTAGACACGCAGATCGGTAGGAACCATAATGTATGCTTTTGTAATGAACTAACTCACAAAACAAGTTTGTGTGGAGGTAATAAAATTATTGGCACAACCCTTCAGCATGTGCCCTCATTTACCAAGAATATGCCCTTCCCTTTAATTAACCAACCAATGAAGCAATCGCCAATACCTAAAAAGGTGACCTAAGTATACTGCACAGTAGAAAACACAAGTGCAGACTATCACCTGGAGGTTTGTTTATACATCACAAACATAAAAGAAAGAAGAAAGAAAGATTTTCCTGTTTGTCATACATAAATGCAGTGCGTGATAAATAAACCTTCAGTTGACAGTATGCTCTTGTCTTTTTCCCGTTTGTGTTTGCTACCGTGCAGAATACTTCCATCAAGTATCACCAACTGGCGCAATCATCTACTTTAATTATATACAAAGGTGATTTGTCAAGGATTGATGTGCGGGGGAGCACGTGCGCCCAGCCTCTCTTTCCGTTTTACAGCAGCACGACAGCCTAGTTGCGGGGACATGACTGTCACTTCGAAAGTTAATAGGTCCGTTCGATTCGCCTAAACCACGTGAACCAGTTCACGAAGTGCTGAATTTTGCCATTCGTTTCAGTGGTGCAGCATTGACAACCTCTGAACCCTGCCATCCATTTCGAAAGGTGCAGAAGAGGTGCAGCACTGGTTCACGATTTTCCTGCACCTCCTATGCCGACTGTGGCGGCTTAGTGCAGCCGCGCATGCAGCTGAGCAGACGATGCAGCACTTAGGTATAGGCACCGTACTCGCCTCTACTAACGCGGTGTGTTTTGCCAAGGTGCTTGCACCTCATAAACTGTCCGCACGTGCAATTTGCCATCGGCCAGTGTTAGCTGAACGGTGAAGCGAACAGAAATAAGGCATGCACCTTGTCGGCACATCGCCATTCGTTTCAAGTGTCATGCTGTGCCTGCACCACCGAACTCGTGCTGCAAAATTTCTAAACAACGCCTGCACAGTAGTGAACTGGTTCAGATTGGTGAGGGTGAATCAAACGGACCTAATAAAGCCTCTTGCGAAGGGATGGAACCCCCCTGCAGCTGGCGCTCGTGATCCCCCTTTCCCGGCACACGGAACAGGTTTCACTCCCTCAGCCAAGGAACAAACCCTCGTCAGGGAGAGGGAAACCACGACAGTAAAGAAAACCGACAAAACCGAAAGCTTTCTTCCTAGACCAGTGTCAGAAAGCTGACAACCGGACGCTTTCTGACAGTGGCCTAGGAAGAAGGAGGTCGAACCCACAAGCCCCTGCAAACCAAGGACTACAACGACCAAGGAGTAAGCGTCTACCCTTGTTTTCTGTAGTATCTCCTCGCGACATTTATGTGTTATATTGCTAAAGTATATAATAAAGTGTTGTAGTTGACGTAGCCTATTGCCTCATTCGCCCGAACCCGTGTGGCTGGGATGACTTAAGCTACGGATAGGGGATGTTAATCGGGCATGGTACGACTATGTGCGACTGAAACATTAGCTAGGCTTCTGCATCAGCCATACATAGGATGGACCCTCTACACATGAGGAAGGAACAGAACGTAGCATTTTTAGGCGTTTTCAGCAAAGCAGTTAGGAAGACGAATGTAGGGCACCGTGACACATCTTCAGCTTGACAAAAGAAAGTTGTTGTAACTCCTAAGAACCATCATTGGTAGGTAGTGCCTCTCCTAAAACATGAGACGGCAAGTGCAGAAACACTACTCAGTCAGTAGTGACTGACCCAGAATAATAATGTAAAATTCACCACTGTACATGAAATATCTTTTTTCATTGAAAGCTTGGTAGAAGACAACAGCACTACTCCTTGCTGCACGTGACATTGCACGCGCCATGACGAAATGGCAGTCGCTCGAATATTTGCATTGAAATATTCTTTTACAACCGCCTTTTCACTTCTGTACACCCTCTACTTCTAGTTTTCCAGTTTGCGCTGAAAACCACAAACTGTTGGGTGATCGTGTCACGGCCCCTTTAAGCAGCAGATGAAAGGACTGGGATGATAATCTGCACAAGCCCTTACGCCCCTATGTGAAAGCTTTCACCTGAAAAGTTGCCATTTAGAAAGAAACTCACAGCTTGTGCAGCTCCGAAGCCCGGTGGTATCGGCCATCAAAGAGCAGTTGCACGTCTCGAAAAAGAGCCTTGAGGGTGTCCTCAATATGGCGCAAGTCACGGTCCACCTGGTCACAGACGCGCTTGGCGTCGGCCGGGTGCAACCGCCCAAGCCGTGGCTCCTCGTCCGATATGCGCCGCTCCACATCGTCTAGGCGGGCATCACAGTTCTTGGCTTCACGATGGACCTGTCAGAGCAGGAACAATAATCTTATTCGCTGCACCAAGGTAGGCAGGCATCGACGCTGTTGAAAAATGTGAACATTGCACACTGTCACATGTCCCTAGGAAAAAGAACAACAACAAAACTTTATTTGTGGAAAAGACGTAACTCTCGCAATTTTAAATAGTCGTATCATCCATACTCTTGACAGTGACAATACTAAAGCAAACCTCCACTCTAATTTATGGATATATTACTTCAATCACCCCATTCTTGAAACAACAGCAACTTTCCAACTATCAACTATAAAGCTAACATCAATCACTAATGTTAAAGTGCAATGAGGTAAGGTTTATGAAGGAACACGCACATCGCATTAGGTGTTCTGCATATGCCTATGGAAGGTAAGAGGAATTGTGTGCCTCTTATTTTATACTCCTGGATGTACGAAACGTAGGCCCAAGCTGTGACGCTAAGCTTCCTTACCGGAAGACATCACACAAATAAAACTACACATTAAAGGGACACTAAAATGAAACAGTGTTTTCTGATAACTCTAAAATTGTTAATCATACCATCATAGGTTCATTACTAGAGGAGAAAATTGAGGGCAAAGTACAGATCTTAAGTTTTGTGCCGAAATCTGTGTGCGTCCCGTCATGAATTTCAAAGTGTATTTGTCGTATTTGGCCAGCACTGGCTTGACGAAATTTCCCGAAACTTGGTATGTGAAGTCTATGGCCCAATAAGTAGACATTGTGCTTCATTTTTGCCTAATAGGAATACGTGCCTTAGTAAACACAGTCAAAATTTATGACTTCAGGGCGTTTGGTGCCAGAATTTCAAGTCGCCGCCCACATATTCTTTTTGCATATTTTTCTTGCTTACTAAGAGACTTCTTGCAGCGAGTACTAAGACTTTGCAATAGTGAAAGGGTATTTACTAATAACATAAAAATTGTTTTCCTTCTTAGTGTCCCTTTAAAAGGTCCACATTAGGCGTTGATACCATACCTTTTCAGCGAGTCTTTGTAGTTTCTCCAGCCGTGCCGCTTCATCCTTTAGAGCACGCTCCCGTTCAGCATGTGCTGTCAGCATGCGCTGCCAGGACACCTCGAGGTTGTCTGGCGTGAGCTCCGCGTCCACGTGCAGCCGCTGCTCCCGCACCAGGGAGTGCACTTCATCGCGCCACAGCTTGTTTAGGCGCTGCTTGTCCTGCAGCCGTGGAGGCACTTCCTCTTGGCGGAAGCGCGCATTATCTGTCTGCAGCTGCTTCACCTCAGAGAGAGTGGGTGGGAAGCTGCGGCTCTGTAACAGTGTCGTACTCTGGCGCAGCCACGTGTGCAAACTGCTGGAGAGGTCCCTGTACTCTTCCGCTTTGCGCAGCTTCTCATCTTCCGCAAATGGGTGGTGGCTCGCTGGCTCAGGGAACACGTCGTACAGCGAGGAGATATACGTGATGAGCGACTTTTCGTCGGGCTGAGGCGTGTCCACATCTGTATCGCAGTGAATTAACTTGAGTCAGTAACACCTTTATGAGGGCTAGTTGGTTCATAATTAGAGCAAAGAAAGTAACAGCGCCAAGGATTCGTTCCCGCAGTTACTTTCTCTGCCCGAACTAACTTGTGTTCCTTTCATACCTCCCATTTGACACTGCTATGGTAAGTGCCCCACGTGTATGCACAAAGGGCTGGGTAAGTAGCCTTTGTTTGGTCCCACAAGAACACAACCGATCCACAAGACCCCTTTCTTTGCCTTTTTTTGACTGCCACAACATATCTTCTTCCTTACCAGGTGTGCATTTCACACCAAATATGCACAACATTCTAGCTTTTATTTCCTGCTCTACCAATCAAACCATACGGAATAGTTAACAGCGAAACTCAGTTAGAATGTGGACAGTAAAGAAAAGAAGGAAAAGAAAAGTCAGTCTGTCCGTATTCTAATTAAAAACACTGAAGAAACATTGTCCTTATTCTGAAACACTGTCTGTATTATAGCTCAACTACTGCACTGTTAGTTATTCCACAATGAACATCCACCAACTTCCCTTATTTGTTATTATGTTTCAATCAAACAAGTATAGGTATTGAATGAGCCACTTGCACATATTTTGCATGCTTCTTCCAGGGACGAGAACACAGAGCTTTGTGAAGCAGTCCTTCAAAACCAAAAGGGTCATCCAACTTTAGCGATCAGTTTGGAAAGCAATGCTTCAGTAGAATATAATGTGTATTCTAAACTTGTGAAGCTGGTGAGCCCGCAATTGTTGACAAATCAAAAAGCAGGTGGAAGAGCAAACAAAAAGCTCACCTTCGGGGTCGAGCAGCCTCGTAACACCAAGCTCTCGCTCGGCCACTGAGAAGGCCACCTCAAGGTTCTCGCGGACTGTTCGTGTCCGGCACGAACGAAAGTCCACGAGGTCGGGTCTGCATAAAAATGGTCACCACAATTTGTGAAAATGCAAATACTTCACCCAAGCATAAAAGAAGGCAGGCCACATGACCCTTAAAGGCAGTGATAAAAACAGTAACGATGTATCACGGCTTTTAGAGTTCGACTGCCTTAACGCCCACTCAAACAAGAATCGTAAGTGTAAAAAGAAAAATATTTGCAGATATTGTCACGCAGCAACAATACAAATAATTGTTTTCCACATGCTAGACATGTTGCTTCATGACAATGATATCATGTGTCACACGTGCGGCTACATAACAGATTTAACACATACACTGCCTCAAGTGCATTAAATATCAAAAGCTATTAACTTCAGCAGAAGTAGCAGGGCAACTGTGAGAGTGACTAGCTGCTTATGTTGGCAAGAAATACATTAGTCACAATGACCCCCAAGACAGGTGCACACAAATTAAGTTGCACTATCTAGCATCTGGGAATATATATTTGAATGATAGAAGGTTTAAAAGAACGACTTTTGAATTTGCAGCCCTATCACAGGCATACCAAGAGGTAATAACAAGCCTTACCGATTTCGGTGAATGATTGCATTGAAGGCCAGTCCATCACGCCAGCTGGTGGTGAAGTCCCGCACCTTGACGCCTGGATACCGGTCAGTAGTTCGCTGAGCCCAACGAAGGAGAGCATCCTTGGCAGTTAGGTTCTCGTTGTTCTGAGTGAATGTGATGTCCGAGATCTGCAGACAAA
The DNA here is from genome assembly GCF_043290135.1 of Rhipicephalus microplus. NCBI lineage: Eukaryota > Metazoa > Arthropoda > Arachnida > Ixodida > Ixodidae > Rhipicephalus > Rhipicephalus microplus. Next base: position 5,089,866 of record NC_134708.1, read on the forward strand.
GAGAATACATTATTTAACATTCAGTGTAATTGATACAAACAAGAGATGGGTCGGAAGTAGCTTCTCTTTTTTTTTACCAGTCTTTTAGCCCTCTTTCACAAGCAAAAAAAAAAAAAAAGCCGGGGGGGGGGGGGGGAGGAATCTATAGATGACAAACAGATGATGGTTCACATACAAAAGCATGTCACTGTGAAATTTCTGATCACTTGCAGGCAACATATACACAGCTCCCCCTTTCTTCCTGCCCAATCTATGTACCTATTGCTTAAATAAATCCATCATACTTCCATGTGTACATTATATGAGACTCCCTTGCTGTGGTCATACCTGGGGCTACCGCAAGTCAACTTTTGCCTCCTTGGAGTCACCTTCCACACTCACAAAAATTGATATATGAACAGATCCTCCGGTTTTCAGTAGACTTTATGCACGAAACTAACTCCTTTGTTTTTGTGTGATGAGCATCTTGTGCTCTTGCAAAAAAAAAAAAAATATGTGAATAGAATGTACCAGAGGATAACGGCTAGGGAAGAAGACAAAGGGTGCACCTGGTCTGCAAGCACAGAATTGCATAGAAACAAAGGCTTTAATGAGCATGCACATGCAATTCTGCGCCAGTGCACTAATACTGCCTCCTGATCACATATGAAAGCAGTTCCATAAATGAACAAGAAACAAGGCTGATTCTTCGGATTATTAGCATGAGGGAAAATAACTGTTAAATGAGTTTAAATTCATCTGCCTGGGTGATAGCTGATAATACTCTAATGATGGCTCATGTATGTGATTCCACAAGCACGTCAAAAGCTCAAAAAAATTCTTGTATGTTTGGTGGCCTAATATAACGATGTGCAGACTGAAAAAGAAAAAGGAAATACATGCAAGATTTAATCCTTACCAAATAAATCTGCAATGAAGAAGCATTAATTAGGGCACTATTCAACATACTCGTGAAAATGTGCTAGATGTATAATGAAGCATAATAAAGCTGTGAAGTAAAAATTTAGGGGCTAGTTTTTTTTGTTAGACACAATATTAATGCAAACAATGATAACAAAGAAAGTATAGAGAAAGCCGTTAGTAGTCACTGTAATGAAATGTGAAGAAAAAAAAGTGGACGAACAGATAACCTGCCAGTGCAAGCAGCAAGTTACCTTCATCCCCCCTCCCCACTGGTACTGTTTTTCACCATGGCATACAAGGCATAAAATAAAACTCAAGTATATCTTCCTGCCCGGCCCCAACTTAAGATCAAGGAGGAGCCCTTCCCCCCCCCCCCTTTCCTAAAAAAAAAAAAAAACAATTGGGCCTGCTTCCCTGCATGGGAAGCATCAGGCAACGTTGAAGGAACAAAAAAATTGTCATGCTTCACGAGAAAATGTCCTGGTGGTAAATTGTGACCAAGCCCATGTCCATAATTTATTACAATGGTCTTTCCATTGACAGATATTTTGAGCAATAAAAAAACTTTTTTGTATTTTAGTCTGGAGGTGGCATTGCAAGATATTTTGTCAACTCTGGAAAACACTACGTACCTGAAAATAGAGAGAATTACCCTTTTCAGGGATACTGACAGTGTATTTGGTAAATAATAAGCATAACATTTTTGTCCGACGGTTCACAAATGTTCTATAATGTTACGGTTTGACGCGTCAAATCATAATAGCAAGATACATGCTTGACATCACAATGTCGTAATGATGTGTGAAACGCACTTCTCTGTACTTTAGAAACCACGCTCGCTGACAATTTTTACCCTATTCTTATCCAGTGGTTCACGTCGTCTAATTTTTTGTAACATGCATCAACTAGTCCATCAACATGCTTTACTTTAGAAACCATGTTACAGTTGATTGACAGTTAGTGAAGTACAAATATGAAAAGTGCACTTTTATTATTAATTTTAAATGCTGTATTGTAAAGAATTTCAATGCTGTGACAAGTAATGCTTACGTAGAAACAAAGACAACTTGTTCAAAAAATATGACTGTGCTTATTGTAAAATTACCGATATGTGCATCTTTTAGACATTTTATGGCTCTTCCAAATGTAACACTGCGCCATCTATACATAAATATAGCGAAGCAGTTGTATTTTGTTTTTAACTTTGTAAGCTGCTTGAGGGCTTGTGAAAAAAAAAAAAAAGATTGTAAATTATTGAAGAGTGTACAGCCACAAATAACTTATGTACTTTGCCGTAAAGCATGACAATTTCATTTATGGTATGAGTGGTGTTGGTCGGCAACGTGATGCATGACGACAAGGAGCAAAGCTAAACTCCACAGATTTTTCACTTTTTGCCCAAGTACCGACAAACGACTCGCCTCCTGGCCCGCTCTCAGGTGCTGCTGGCCAGCCTGCCGCAATGTTCTTCCTAACTTAGGAAGATTTATAAACTACTGTATGTTTAAGTATATTAGCCACACACGTTCCTGCGGACAATATGTGAACACAATGTGCCTTTTTTTTCCCACTGTCATTAGTGAGCGAGGGAAGTGCTTCACCAAGCACCGGAAAAGCATTAGGATGAACATGGCTACTGAATGTGAGTCAATAAGATTTGTTGGTGGTGCTTTAAAGGAAGAGAACAAAATCTAAGGCAAACAGAACAGTACTCTGTTGTAGAGGGCAGGCCTGCATCACGACAACAATTTCACACTGCATGCTCTCAGACTCAAATGCAATGTCTTTCTCGTCAGTGCAAGCAAAGAGCTTTCTGGACTTCAAACAGGCAGTGTGGCTTTCTCATGTTTGTGTGTTTAAGTTATCGTTGCAATTTTTTTTGTTTACATTTTTTCTGGTTACTGTAAAAATATATGCAATGCATGGCAATGCAAATAATGATGCAGACGATAATCAAAAGATGATAAAGGCAGGGAAAGCTAATATTTCAGTGATTTATGTGCCTTACTTAACTTCTCAAGTAAAGTTTACCCAAAGATAATGATTATTTCAACAAGAGACTGAATACATTAATATTAGTACAGGGAAGGCCTCCGAGAATGCGCGCCTGCTCGCAATCTTGTACAAGGCATCGCTACGGGTATAACCATGCGCAGCGGATGGGGGCACGTTCCATCGAAGTACCCCCCGCCAACCTCTGGTCATGTCCGAAATAAAATGAGCTTCGCTCTCAAGATGAAAAATGACGTGATGACGTACTTTTTACGAAGGTCAGTCACTGGTTCCCGGCTTTCCGGGTAAAGGAGGAACGGGACGTAAACTTTTGAATGCAGCGCATGAGGGGTCGTCGCAATTAATAAAAGAAAAGAAAGCGCGTGGCCGTAGCCTCGCGCATTGAAAAATGACGTGAAAGGTCCGACAAGATCAATGCGTGCTAAGAATTGGCCACCGCCTCTACATGACTGGGAGGCCACCACACCTTTTTCCCCATGCGCGCACGCCTACGAGCATAACAGCCAGCGTTACGGTCCACGGACAAACTACGCGAACTTATTAGAAACGACAATGAACAAGGTTTCGCGTTTTCCACATGTTTGCCGTGCTTGGCGTTATCCGCGTGATCGTCGTGCACGCGCAATTTCCTTCCGCGGCTATCTCAAGTGGGTCGCTGTGCGGCGGCGTCCGTGGCAGTAGTGCAGCGCTCAGCGCGCTGTTTCACGAACACGCAATAAAAGCTCCTTCGAGGCAGGGCCGAGCGCGTACAGAACAGCGAGCGAGAAAAGAAGACGCGGCCTGGAGGAAAGGACGCGGTCTTTGTAACGGGAAGAAAACAAGGCTCCCAACCACCGCCGCGGTCTCCTCGTGCAAGAAAGACCGCGGAGCGAATGCGCTCGTGTTCGGCAAATTTGCATTTGTTTCACGGTGTAGTAGTCGTCTCCCCCCCCCCCCCCCCCCCCTCGAATGGCCTTTGTGTACCCCCGATAGGACGTATGCAAAGCGAAGATCGGCTTGTTTGTACGTTGCGTATGCGAAGTAACGGTAATTGCAGGCTTCGCCGTCTGCGATACCATGTGTGCCACGGAGGTCACGCACGATTTAGCGGCGGTTCGCCGTTGATGAAGCGAAGTGACAGTCTCGCGACAGGCCACGAGGTTGCCACAGGCCCCGGAAATCCTGCGTTAGTTTCGGTTTCAGGCAACATGTGATATGTGGGGTTGAACGTCCCAAAACCACATATGCACTCGTAGCGGTTGCCGGGCATCCTAAGATCTGTATGAACGAAGTGAAAACGTGGACGTAAGCAATTATTGTCTTTCACCAGTTTTTTTACGAATAAAGAATTTTGATTGATCTGTAGAGAACTCATGTTTTGAATCGGGCGGGAATGAGGAGCGCTTTCGTCCACGCCCCCTTGCTGCTTGTCGAGCGGTACCACATGCGAGATCGCGATGGGTTAGCGTGCAAACTATGAATACGGGAAATATGCTTGACGTGGCGAACGGAAGACGGCTAAATCGGGACGTCACAATTTTCGTTCTGCGGCTCGTTAACCAAGAGATTTCCTGTTCCGCAAAGGTTTTCAATGTTTCCTATAGTGACAACGGGCAAGCACAAGTACTTGGATTTCTTATACGAAATCGCGCTAGCAGGGGGGTGAGCGCTGCTAAATACGGGGGGTGAGCGCTGCTAAAATCAAACGACGCGGCCGATCTCCGTCGCTCGGAGGGCGCACGCGATACTATCTCACCGCGTGTTAGGTCTGCTGTCCAATGCTCAAGCAGAGGTGAGACACATTGCCAGTCTTGAACGAGCATGAAAAAAAAAAAACGCTGGGAAGGGGGGGGGGGGGGAGTCACTCTAGCAGCATGCAACAGTGAACTTTGAGTCTAAGGGCGTGGTTGCAATAAGCCGGCGCACGCGATATCGGCAAGCGTCAGCGCACGGTTCGCGAACCGTTCTACGCGTTGCGCTTTTAGCGGGAAGAGATTGTGCGATAAGAGCATTTTTCCCTGGAGCAGCCATACTTCTTTTCTTACACCAGCGCTTTGTAGAGTGCCGCGATGTCGGATCCAAAAGCGTTAGCTTTCAGTCGTCGTATTGTCACTGGGTTTTGAGGTTGAAGGCAGCAGCCGCTGTTTTCATGATTGCACCTCATTTGGGCGAAACTGTGCTCGGAAAACAAAGCTTCACTCTACAAGCAATGCAAGCTGTAGACTGGTAGTAGCAAACCAGAGCGTCAGCCGTCGATAATCTGCCAAGTGCGTCGGCATTTATACACGTGCCATCGAAGATTCCCGCGTTATCGCTAGCGGCTGCGCGTAGTTTCAAAACAAACTCTAATGTGCGCGTTGTGTGTGTGATCTCATCGGAAGGTTCTAAGATTGCTACAAGCAATACACGCTGTAGACTGATAGCAGCAAACCAGAGCGTCAGCCATAGATAATCTGCCAAGCAGCAGAATGCGTCGGCCAAGCAGCAAAGTGCGTCGGCATTTATACATGTGCCATCGAAGGTGCGCTATCGCTAGCGGCTGCGTAAGTTCCAGAACAAACTTTGATGTACGCGTTGTGCGCGTAATCTCATCGGAAAGTTTTTAAGATTATCTAGATTATTCCCAGTCATTCGGGTGCGGTTTGCACAAGGCAGCTTTACACGCGTAATGGTGTGGTGGCGAAAATAGAAAAGAGCACGTGCATTACCATTACAAATTCTTGCTATTGCAATGATGACTTCGTCGGGGAAACTGATTTTTATTTTTTGTATGGTTTGGCTAACAGCTTTGCTGCTAAAACATATATAGTGTCGCATAATGAGGTGTGCACACAAACGCCACCTTGAGATCCATGCATGAACCGAAATACGACGCGACCGAACTAATTTGATATGGACGCGGTTGCATCCTTTGTGTAGCCCACGCGTGTTGCTCGGTCGATGACAAAACTCGACTAAATTTGGCATTGCACGCGCGTATTGCCGTTTAGGCGCCAGCAGAAAGTCAGATTGGCGGCGCAAATGGTGCAGCACTTCCACCCCTGCGCCTGTCTGTCTGCCTATCTATCTATACAGATCTCGTGATCACCCCTTGGCATGAACCAAAATTAGCATGGGAGCGTAAGCTGGTTTGACGAATGTCTCGCTGGTCGAGACATGAATAATGCCCTAATCCCGTCGCGTACATCGTCAAACACTTCCCGATACCTGTGGGCATGTATGTACCACTGGTATGCGGTATGTTCCACAGTTGATTGACACTTGGCATTTTTAACGCGAGAGCGTTAAGACAAAACCTTACATCGGCAGCGTTGACCCGACGAATGCAAAAAAATAAATGTCAGGGTGTCAGTAGTAATCGAACCCAAGCATTACGCGTGGCAATTGAGCATTCTACGACAGAGTCCTGTCAAGTCTCGGAACTACTCTTCATATAGACCCTAATGTTCGTGAAACGTCCATTGCGGTTGCAGTGCTGGGTACGCAATTTCATAAACATTACATATGTACTATGATACAGCCTTCACGTCGGGCGATACACTGATGTTGATTAATGGAGCAGTGCCCAGGGCTACCATCCTTATCGCTTCTGGTGTTGCTTGCTAATACACATGTTCCTATTGCCATCGTTGCGCGTATGCAAATAACTGGTTATATAAGCATCTGCAACTCTTCGACATATGTCTGTGCGTGCAACATTTATACATATCTTAAGCGTCATTTCGTGACTTGTCGCTCAATAAAAAAAAATCACAACACCGTTATTTCCCTCCACATGCTACGTATAACGCAGATTCCCAAGGTACGTGGGATTTGCCGATTTCTTTATTAGTAGGAATCTTTAATAGAAAGACTAAATTTACTAGTGGTTATCGAGTTCTGTTTTACTGAGAAATCGGTCAGCTTTCGTTTGTCCACTTCGTAGCATGAGAACAACATTTAGAAAATGGTTAACTAAATTTAACAAATGGCAGCGTTACCTGAACGGCCAGAGGATGCGTGCAAGAGCATGCATGGGCACATTCCGTTTGCATGCGAAGTAGAAAAGGCGAGATTTCGCGGCAACCTTCATCCCCACTGTTCGTACCCTTTCGCTCTATTTGCTTGCATCACCAGTGACGTCACGAATCGTGTTTTGTTTCTGAATCCGCCGGTGGTAGATGCGGCACTACTGCGGCGTATCACCGTGAAAAGAGCGGGTCCCACGGAAGGGTATGCACTGACCGTTGATCCGCAAGAGGACAACACCGTCGCCGCGCCATTTCGAAGATCCGTTCGTACGCGTCATCATATTATGTTTCGGCGTGCAGAAAGGAGGTCTCCAAGCATCGAAGTTGCCGTGCGGATTTCGAACACAGCACGGACAGCAAATTTTATGCGCGTGCGGCGAGCGTAATACCCTTTAAAAAGGCATCCCTTCAAATACCGTTGTTAGATGACATTTTATTCTGTGCTAGGTGGAGCTGGTTAGATAGCGGCGCCAAACAGTATCGCTCTCATTTAGCCGTAAATAAACGTCAGTTAGTCTCCCCGGGTGCTTCTCGCTTATGCTAAACCGAGCTACCAACGAGCACTTCGAACCGCGCGGGTTGCAGAGCAGTGAGGCGGCCTCAACGTGACGCACGGTCAGTTCACATTAGAGCCACTTTCATCGTTTCCTTCACTAAAATACACCTGATAACGACCACAAAATGTCATTTACATACCATACCGATATTTCTCTGATAGCGAAGCTTTGTATTTGCTTAACAAAAACGTGTCACACGCGTTCACAGATAAAGTCGTTGCCGGCATCTGGAGGCAGTCGCAATGGCCTGCACATATACGGTGGTCAATGTGAACGTCCGATGCCAGCCTTACAGCGCTAATATGCGAAAATATAGCCAGAAATATTACACTTGTACGTCACAGAACTTTTTCTGTATTAACTGGAGGTGACAGACAAGAAAGCCAAGAAAAGTACAGGGGACGTTATTTGTATAAAGTTATTGTGATGTAAAGTAAATGAAGTATCTGCAAAAAAAAAAAAAAAAAAAAGTGCATCTGTGACGAACTACAGGTGCAGAGGCCTTTGTCAGGCGTATGAAACGCCTTTTGCTTCTGTATCCTTTTTCTTGCCTTTCAAGAAATAAAATAAATTACTACTACTACTACTACTACTACTAAGTGGACGAACTTCCGTTGCTTGCCGTTGGCGGGGACCCGAATTGCGACCCTCGAATAACGTGTCACGCGTTCGATGCTCTCACTAAGCATTTATTGTCTGTCAGTTCACATTAATGTTGCATCAAAAAAAAAAAAAAACGAGCCATTCAAATTTCCTTTTTGTTTCTATACATGTCACTCGACCCACCATCGTTGTCGCGAAATATTTCGTAAAAAACGTCACAGACATGAATCGAATGCGCTCATATTTAGCGCCAGTCGACCACGGACGGGACATTTAAAACAGCCGTCATTTGCGAAAGAAATTGGGTTCACGAAATTTTCGCAGAAACAAATAAAATAGAACCTGCGTATTAACGAAGCAAAGTAAATAATCACGGCCAGCGGGCGATTTGCGAAACATGTCTCCGCATTCGCGCAGCAAAAGCCTCGCGTAATGAGGGTCGGGCCACGTTCCTGCGGAAACACGGAAAACAAAAGCGACAAAGAAAGCAAGGACAGGGGAGCCAGTTAGCGGCAAAGCGCGTCCGTAGTGTCGAAACCGTTCGGCGCGCCGACATTGCTGCAGCTTCCGGGGGCGCCATTCGACGACGCGCAATCGCTCGCACACAAAAGGTATACGGTGGCTAGATACACAAAGGGAGCGCTTTCGGACGCTCCCTCCTCTTTTCAATTGTTCGCTTCGAGCGCCAAAGAGCCGCTGCTGGCATAACCCCGGAAGCCATGGAGACTGCTTTTGCCTTCTACTTTTTTATGATTTTTTTAGGAAGACTTCTTTTTTTTCCCTCGAATAACATCGTCGCTGTACGCAGTGGATGGATATTCAACGCTGACCACCCCGTCGGCTGGCCTTGGGGGGGACGTCCCGGGCGTGACCACCGCGGCAGGTGCGTGGGGCGACGCGCACGATCGGCCTTGGCCCGCACGCTATCACACGGCTACGGGTCCGAGTCGCGATTTTGCGTTTTCGCACGGGGTTACAGTGGACGCTAGAAAGAACCGACATGCATGGCGACAGCGGTTTCAACTGCACACCATTATTCCCGATGTTCGAAAGTATTAAAGCGATAGCATTAAAGAGCTCGTTTGTTGAAGGTTTTGTTTTGAAGGCACTTGATGAAAGTTTCGAAAAAGCCTTTGTTCATTCAATATTATGGATAAGACACCCCGATTTAGGCGAATGGATGACTGCGCGCGGGCAACCGCAAACAATCAGCCAAAAACTTGTGGAGCGATAAGCAACGTTCCTTTCTTCTTAATCTTTGTTCGCTCGGTAAATATTAGAGAGCGCGCTTATCGCAACCCAACAAGGTGATGATTGCGTCCGCAGTAGGTCGCTTCGACTCGCTGCGCACGTATCTGCAGCGCCGTTCAACGAGAAGAGGGGGTCTCAATCAAGGCTGCACGCCCGGCCAAAAGGGGCGTGTCGCAATTCTAATCCAAAAATGGGAGCCGAAGAAAATCGTGGGACTCGCACGAGCAACGCCTACGCAGTCCAGAGAACGCCATCTACGCCTCGATCAGGCTGCCATCCCCGTCGACGCTTTATGGTGCCGCAAGGACACGCGCGTATGCCTACCACAGCGCGTTACAACATTCGAGAAGGTATTTTCTTTAATGACGTCCCGAAAGTGAGGCCGAATCTCTGTCACCTCACCATGGAACAGGTAAAGTGTTAGCTTATGCAGCGAAAAAAAAAAGCATTTCACTCACTAACTTTACTAGTTTAGCACGATTGTAATTGTTCCGAACAAATGTCCCTCAACGTGTATTAATGAGAACTAACAGATATATACAAAGGAAAGCATAAGGGATGTTAGTAACTTTATTGTCAATGTGAAGGAAGAAAAGAGGACGTACATAATTTGCCAATCGCAGGAAACGAACCCGCGACCTTCGAATAACGCGTTTGACGCGGCTACAGCGGCGGTCATCCACCCCGTCTACTTTACAGGGTAGGTACATGGGATTGTCAATCAGCGGTCGAGACCACCGCAAGATTTCAGGATGCCCAAAAACGCCATGCTTGCCGCGAGAAGATGCACAGTCAGCGGGAAAACGCTGGCAAGTCAATGGATGTGATGAAGCCACTTTGAAGTTCCCGCTCCCCTCACCGTCACATTTTGACGGCGTCTACTACGTCTTGCGTAGTCCGTGGCCAGCAAAAGTTTCGTATACATCGTCCTCTGAGCGCACTATAGACGTAACATCCGAAGTCTCCCGAGGAAAATAACTACTACGGAAAATTCAAATGATGATGTCACGGGTTTAAAACCCGTGACATCTTCCGCGGTGATTTTAAAGCCAAACTTAAGTCTGCTTTTATCCTGCATCAATAAAGGAACACTGTTTCGTTCGGAGAAGTCACTACTGGGCGCGTGGACGGACCAGGAAAAGCGTGGACGAGCTGTTAAAGGGTGACGCTGTTGTAGCAAAGTTGTGCCTCGCAGTTTGGTCGAGCAAAACATGCAAAAAAAAAGGGGGGGGGGGAGCGGATGTGCCTGGCGCATCTCGGCCATAAAAAACACCCTCTATGCGTAATGCAATGGGACTGCGCGTGAGCACCCACAGAAGAGCACGACTGCACTAAGTACATGAAGTGAGGGTCAGAAGTTTAGGGGCCACGCAACACGAAAAAAAAAGCTGAATATTCTCGCTGCTTCGCAATAGATAATGCCTTACATTTTGATTTCTGGTCCACTACAAGAAGCTCAAACGTGTCCCGTTGTAGTTCGACAGAATGCAATCACACATTGCTGGGGAATTCAAAGTTTTCAAACCTAGCGGTCTACGAACTTTTGACTCAGGCTGCACTTGAAGGGTATACGTAACTCAAGTAAAATTACTTCAAGACTGAGAAGTTACCATTTGCCAATTACACTTTCCTTAATATTGCGTTCATAGAATAATTATCACCCCTAGAAAATAAATAAAAATCACGGCTTTTAAAATTTGGCACCGGAATTCCAGCATGTTCATGTCAATGCGACGTCACGGATGTCAAGCTTTTTTTGTTGTTGTCGTTAGCTTTGGCCAAGCGAGCTGCGTGAAAATTTCCAATAACAACTATGCTAAGTTCGGCTCCTGGGAAAGCAATGTAAACCTTACATACATAAAATGAATTATGCAAGTCCTAAAAGACGCCGATAGAATTACAACGTCCCAGCAAGTCCGCGCGCCGCCTGCACGTTATGGCGTTGCAAGCACGGCAGGAATTGCGCAGCTGGTTTAACGAAAGAGTATAACGCGAAAAAATGAGTTTCTCTTTAAAGCAAAATTAACCTAGAGGGCTGAGCATGCGCGCTCGAAGCGAAATCACTTCCGAAGAGGCCATGACAAGCCCAGCAACGGAAGAGATCGCGAGCACGGAGCCTGTTCTGGCACAGTGCCGGTAGCGAAGCGATATGCGGAACAAACTTCGGATGGGTCCCGCCAAACGTCAACAGCGGCGCGTCTTCTTTGCCTGACGTCGCGGTATCTCATCCGCCTCGCCTGAAACATTGTCGACCCGACTTCGCTTTGACAGGAGCCGCGTTTCGAGGGGAAGGAAGTGGGGTGGACCCCGTCGTGAAGCTCGAAACCGTTAGTTATACGAATAAACATACTCTCAAGTCACGTTTAGTGACTATCTTTTAATAAAAAAAACTGCACCTGTTCTCAAATCGTGAATGGTAATCTATCACTAACCCTCAAGAGGGAGGTACTACATAACAGCAGCATCACGCTGGTACCTACGTATACGGAGCAGAAACCTGGAGGCTTACAAAGAGGGTTCATCTTAAATTGACGACGACGCAGCGAGCGATGGCGACAAGAAGAGAGCAGAATGGGTGAGGGAACAAACCGGTGTTAATGATATTGTTACGAGACTACATCACGCTGAATATATAGTTGAAATCAAGAAGAAAAAATGTAGTACATGGGCAGGACACGTAGGCAGGAACCAACTGGATTCCCAGAGAAAGCAAACACACGAAAGGGAGACAAAGTTAGGGGGGCACCCATGAGATCAAAAAGTCAAGTGTCAACGCGGTGCGCCCTGCCTTTGCTATTCTGCTCTCCGGGATTAGAATGGGGAAGAACATTTTTTTTTTTTTGTAATAGTACCGTCATTATCGTAAAAAAAAAATAGAAAGTTTTCGAATAGCGTACCGCAAGGTTAGCTGGTGTTGCGGGCGTAGCGTTTCTGTACGGGCGTCATACGAATTTGCGAATACCGTTTGGCCCCGCAAACGCTAACGCACGCTCACCGCAAAAGGCCTTCGCGGGCCGCACGCTATTTGGAATTTTCCGCGAGTGGACCGCAAACGCGAACAGCAGTTCACGTTACGACGAATGCGCAGTGGCAGCGACCGCAACGCAAAGCTTCGCGGTACGCTATTCCAAAACTCCCTAATATGCGTGGTCATGGCCCTGGACTTTGTTATAATAGCGGATCGGGCGAATTCATAGTTCTTAATTTTTAACTTTAAAAGCTTTTCACTATAAGTGGCTGGACAGTTTACATTATTTGTACGGATAGGTCCGTACAAATAAAGGATATTTGTACGGATGGGCCTTCCTAGTGTGCACATTTATGATCGGAGTCGGAATAGGTCCAGATATGCTAACGGCTGCACTGAAGAAAAATGGGGGGTTCTATGCAACAAAGGCGAGGATGCTGAACTGCAACAAAATGGCGGAGGATAGCTTGCTGCACTGGCCATCACATTAACTCCCTCGATAACAGTGTTCGTGTGTGTGTCATATGACAACGCAGGTGAAACGCAACGTGACACCCGTGTCCATAAATGCTCACAGCCAAAATATGACGCCGATTCGAGGTGCCAGTCATGCAGGGACCGCGAAAAAAAAAAAAACCTGTTCGGCGGCGGTTGCGCAACCACCCGTCCCCTCTGCGTGTACAGGGACGCCTCCGCTACACTGCTCGGCACACAGCGTGGGCCCGGCCTCGATTCGCTTCCGACGCTCGCCGCCACAGCTGCAGGAGCGTGCGCGCAAAACGCGAGCCGATCACGCTAACCGAGACGCGCGCCAACGCCCGGTCGGAGCGATACTGCACCGGCACACAAACAGCCAGGACCCATGACGGGCCAAAGCAAAATGGGTGAACTTTCGTGCATTAACGCACTGCTTATACAAAAAGCCACGGTATTGCTCTAACCAGGTTCAATAGGTAGCTCAGAATGAAGGCGCGGATCGAACAACTTAAAACCGCACTTCAACCCTAACTAGAACTGAACCACACCATACCACTGGTAGAACCCGTAGTCGTTTACAATCCAAGGATGAATGTATATTCCGCCCACAGCTGTCACACACCAGGGAAACTTGCACAGACGCCTTAAGCAGACGCATTTGCTACACGAATTTGTCAGCCAAATCTAACAATGGAATGTGCTCGGCATTTGTGCCAAACGACGCCGGCACTTCTCGCGTATTTTTTTTTTTTTTTGGTTGGTAATCTTCTTATACGGACCAAAGATGCTTTCGCCGGTTCGGAAACGTGATCGTCGGGCCCGATTCCAGTTAAGATTCCGGCACCACTGTTTAGCCAAGCGCAATACTGTGGCTAGGGACGGCAAACATGCATTTCGGTATGCGTAGTGCTGACATTATGAGCCAGAAAAAGGTGCTTAAATGTGAAAACGGAAACCACATAGTACGATTCTGTTGCACGGATGAATGGTAGAAACGCAGCAGTTGTGGGAAAGGCGGCTCGCACTAATTAAGTTGGAACCAGCTGTAGAGACTATAGGCAGCAGAAGGCGACATTGCACGTCGTCGCGCAAAAGGGCACGCTCGGAAGCCCGACACAGGTGAGGCTAAATAGCAGCAAGCCAGAGGTGTAGTCGCGACGAGTCTTCACCACCTGGCCCAACTAAACACAATGAGACGCCGAACACTAGCCACGCCTCTCTCGGGACTCCACGCAAATGGCATGCCCCGAGTGTAAGAAACATCGTTCTTTTTTTGATCGAACATTATGCTGCTGTCGCGAAGTTGTACAGTGGCGAAACACAACTCGCACCTGGCTTCTTCTTCCTCCTCCTCACACACGCACAAAAGGTAACGCCGACGCGGTCGGATTAGAACGCTATGCGGAACGAAGGTTCAGTTAATTTGTCGGGCGACCGGTTTTCAATGCGTGCACCAGAGTCGTTTCGCAACCTTCTTCAGGCACGACATGGACACACGGTGTGGGCGGCTGCTACTCGGCACCTGCAACCGAAACTAACGCCGCAGCGAGCAAGACGAGGTGTCAACAACTACGGAACACGCGACGCGAACCGGTCAGGGGTAAATAAAAGCACCCCCAGACGTTCCAATATTCTCGAAGAGGGATATGACCACCTCGAAGGCGGCAGTGCAGCGTAATCGTCACCTGCTATTCAGCGCATCCTTATTGTAAACAATCGGGAACAAGTTTGTGAACAACCAAGAGAGAGAGACGGGGGGTTTAAGCTAAACTGTTCGGTTTACTCGCAACTACTATCATCCCAGAAATATTCGAATTGAACCGCCCTTTTGGATATTAGCAGCAGCGCAGGAAGAATGCGAAAGCGGCGGTCGTCACAGCGAGAGGCCCAACAAACTAGGCCTCCGGTCGGGGGCTCCAAAGCAACGACAGCCTCTCCTCGACCCGGCGGCGTCCCGTATCGGAATCCGGACGCTTCGTCGTCGCGTTCGGTGTAGTAAAAAGAAGCGGCGGTAGCCCAATTCGACGCGGCCTCGTCGAGGGCGCGGCCGCCGGAAGAAGCCATGGCGCGTCGCCGGTCACGCACCGGCAGCGCACAACCTGTGGCTTTACGCACCTTGTGGCCCCGGCGCCTCTCGCTGCGCGTCTGGGTGGCCGAACTCTCGAGCAGGCGCGGCGCTTGCGTGGTCGCCTCCTGCTCGATGGCCAGCTGGCTCTGCTCGCCGCGCGTCATGGTGGTCGTCTTTCGCACGACGCGAGACGTGTGCACCGTCTTCAGGCCGGAGCGCACGTGCGACGAGCGAAACACTTCGCGAGACTCCTGCGAGGCGGACGCCATCTGCGTGCGGCTGCCGCTCGTCGACGACAGCTGCTGATCGTCGCCGGGGTCCGGCACATCGTCGGGGTCCCGAGGGTCGCGGCTCCCTTTCACGTAGAGCCGCGCTCCGCGCACGAACGAATACATCGCGCACAACTGAGCGTCCGACGCCCAGCGCCGGCACGATCAAACTTCGGCAGCAGACGGGCCGGCAGACGCAACTACGGGGCACCCGCAAACAGGTTTGTGCCAGCCTCCTCTCCCTTCCGTGTACAATAGGCGACACCGGCTTCCCTCCCCCACACGCTCGCGCAATCCCACGTAAAAGCCGCCCGAAAATCCCGCCAGGGGGAAGCACCATACGGCCAACCTCGGACGGAGCCGTCCATCGAGGCACGTCCTCGTCGAGAAGCCCACGCTCGTCCGTCCACGGAGCAACGCCTTTTATGGTGCGACAGTGGCGCCAGCCCACGCCCGGTCGCCGCGGCTTGCCCGACTTGGGCAGCGGCGTTAGCAGCCCACACGACGCGCGACACACGCACCTTTCGGAGCATGCCATCCCTCGCGCGTCCATGTTACTTATTTCTTTTGTTCTCATTATCTGAGCGCCGGCCACACTCGGACGATAAGGGACACGAGGTGCGCATGTTTATCTCAGCAATAACGCAGAACCGTAAGTGCAAGCCGAGCAACGGCGACGAGTCGACCGCCAGCCTCCCTATTCGTTTAATCGTGGCTACCCTTTGCAGCCAATATCGAAACTTGTACATGACCGACGAATGGATAGCAAATATCGCGCCTGTGCCACACTACACCGGCCTAGAGCAAGCTTGGCAAAAATAAAAGTTACATTCTCAGATTTCGCACGTCAGTACCCCGACATTAGATTTAGACGCATGTTAACCACCTTCCACTACAGCGACTCTCAATGATATCGTAGTTTTGGGTCGCACAAATCCAACAATTATTATTATGATTATCAAAACCACGATGTGTTGAATTAAACTGCAAAACTGAGCTCGTTTGGCGTGATTAAGGGCAGTGCATTGAACACAGCGCTCAAGCAAAGGAAAGCCCTTCCAAATGTTTCACCTCGTGATTTACCTTTCAATTATCATATTTCAGTTGTTTTATGGTTAAGAATAGCCTCAAGCCCTTTTAAACCGTAGAAATGAAGTACAGTGTAAAATCTGTTCTTGGTTTGAATACGCACTGTAAAAGTAGTGCTTTCTGAAATGCCACGGGTGACCACTACGTGCCTGGAGAGTTTACAATGATGGCCTTTGAAGCACAAGCAATGATCATCCACCATTACTGATTTATAAAGACGATCTGGTGGAAACCATTAAGGTATAAACGTGATTGTTCAAATATAATTGCGTTATTCAATAATTATAGGTGAATATAAACACCATTTACAATACAAATTCCACGGGTGAACTGTGGAAGGCTAAAAGCACACAGGTCTGAAGTTACAGAAAAGCTGCTCCTTTATGAGTAATAAAAAAATTGCTAGCATTTTCGCGAACGCTTTACCCCGAATGACATGTTAACTATTGCTTAACTTTGCATGTTAACTCTGCCAACTATTGGCTGCACACAATTTTAATCAATTAAGATAAGAACATATATTTATCAAAAACAAAATGGCCGCCACGGCATCAAGGTGTGTGTCTCCTCCAGATATATTTCTGGATTGACGCCCCTGTGCTGAACCACCACCAAGCGTTTTCACACAAATGGCGCATGCGAAAATTAAGTCGTCAAAGAGCAGTTGCTTTAACGTGCCAGCCATATTAGTCGAAGAACTCTACAAGTAAACTCAGCGTCGAGGGCTGAGTCAACGCCGCGCTCACCACAGCGGGCACTTTCGCGAGAGAAAAAAGAATTGCGTGGGGCGCGTTCCTACTCAGACACGAGTTGAGCGATAGCACGAGCCGTGCATTGCCGGCTGCTCTCGACAGACGGCGACCGAACCGCAGTCGTTAACGGAACCCACACGTCGTCTGGTGCGAACACCTGTTCGACATTCAACCGTCAGATGTGGTTCCCATTTGAGAGAGCTAGTGACACCATTTTGCGAAGGCGCGTGAATGCTGCCGTACAATGCTTCCCGTATACAGACACGGCTCTTAACAAGTGGGAAACTCAGCAAAATATATATATATATATATATATAGGACCACCTTGACGTCAGACTACAGTACTGATTCTGGTGACTTCACGCAGCAGACTGGCTATGGTACACTCAGGCTTATCAGTACGTTTTCTCGGCTCTTGAGTGCTGCGCCTTTCATTCGACGCAGGGAAACGAGAACTCAATATCATACACAGAACAAAATGACATTCGACCACATAAGTGATGCCCCCCACCCCCATCCGAAAAAAAAATTCTTGCTGCGCCCATGCTGTCAGTACCGATAAACCGCCGCACTGCCTGCCCCGACAAATGTTGGGGTTTTACGAAATAATCAAAGCAAGATACGATATATTTACCGTTAGCGTTCATTCAGAGACAACGTTATCAAGGTCCGTGCTCCATTGGAGCGCGATCGCGACGGCCAGCGCGAGTTATGCTCAGCAAGGACACTTCCGCAACCGAAACCCTGCCTTTGCAATGCATAAACCATGCATCAGCGGGCCGCATGGGGTAACGGCTAATTTTACAATTCATTTTGCGTTCGCCATTGCGTCGCACAAAACCGTTCCTGCCGTTCGCGTGTAAACCGTTCGCGTGTAACGGCAACTTTGAATGAAATCCGAGCGGTGCTCAGATATCGATATTACCGATGCAAAGTGGTCCACTAAGTAACCTTCCGAAAGGTACCTTCTCAACGGGCCAATCGCAATTAACAGCAATTATGGCTTCGATCAGATTCGTGTGCGCGCGGCTGCATTAGCCCTGCAGTGTCGCAGCGCAATCGGACGAAGTGCCCCATGGGCGCGTGTTAATTCTTTAAACGATTCCTCGCAATCGTTCGGGAAGACTGCGGGCCTCCCTCACACGGGACCTCCCACCGAGAGGAGAGGGCCCGGCCTTGGCGCAAACAGATCGGCCTCCACACGTGACCCCAGAGTAATTTGCCTTCACCTCGGCCGTTAACGAACGATTAAACCAAATGGTCACGCCGAAAACAGGTACGTCCGTGTTGCCAGGTGAGCAGCAGAATCTGCGAACTCGCGAACAGAGTGCATCGTGTCATTTCAGTTAACGCTATATATATATATATATATATATATATATATATATATATATATATATATATATATATATATATATATATATATATATATATATATATATATATATATATATAGAGAGAGAGAGAGAGAGAGAGAGAGAGAGAGAGAGTCGCGCGTTCGCCTTAGAAACGCCGCTAGCAACCATTCGTTGCCGATATGGTGACGCTCGGACCAATTTTCGTATTTCTGGATGACGTCATCATAGCGCTAAGAAATGACAGCCGTCATCGACATTGAGGCAGGGGCGTCGCTAGGGGGTAAACGAGCCCGTGCTTTCCCCTCACTCTCCCCCCCCGAACTTTCTTCGCCATGGCATACAAAGCACAAAATGACACTCGACCACATCTGCCTGCCCGGTCCCCACTTGCTCCCCGCGCCCCGGCCCTGATAAAAATTTCTGCCTACGCCATCGCGGTTAAGGCAATCACTGGTCTTCAACAGGTTTGGCCTGTCGATCGACGACGGGGTAGGCATGTCGCCTGTAAAAACAAAGAGTGGCCTCGCCGCCTGGCTGCGTTGGGTATGCCACTCAGCAAGCTAAAGATATAATATACAATAACCAACTTTGCGTACGCAATTGAAAGACGCCATTTTGAGCCTCTAACGTTGCCGTTATACATCGACAAACTCTAAATAAACGGGAGAGCGGAAGAGATGGCTTCGAGAACCACGTTAATTCGATTGATGGGCGACTGTTTCAGCATATACATATAAAGCGAGACCGACCTGGAAGTGTAGGATGATGGTCCAGATGAGTCCGAGGGTGAGCTTGGGGTTCCCGTCGACGATGTCCTCGGCGCGGATGTTGACCAGCTTGAC
This sequence comes from Rhipicephalus microplus, assembly GCF_043290135.1. Taxonomy (NCBI): domain Eukaryota; kingdom Metazoa; phylum Arthropoda; class Arachnida; order Ixodida; family Ixodidae; genus Rhipicephalus; species Rhipicephalus microplus. Next base: position 5,109,005 of record NC_134708.1, read on the forward strand.
CTTGCGGTACCGGAGGAAGGTCAGCGCCGTCTGCACATTCTGCAGCATGTGGAACCGCATGCGGCCCTTCTCGCGGGGCTGAAACACGAGACAGCAACCGCTGTTAGATCAAAACAGGGATACGCGGTGCCGTTCTCGCAGGCCGAAGAGGAATCGCGGCGCAGTTATAACGAACAGTCGCGCTCGAGGGGACATCAAAATCCAACAGCACGGCCGCCGGATAAAAAACAAAGTGCGCGGCTTGTTGAAAGTCGCGTGGCGTCTGGGCAGAGGTGACAGCTTCGGCCGCTTTTTTGGGGGGGGAGGGGGGGAAGCACTCACGCTCCACCCGTCGAAGCGGTTGGCACTTTTCTCTTATTGACGCCAGTATGCCCTACGGCATCAGCTAAATAACAAGTAAAAGCTCTACTCTTTGTACGAAGGCCAGGAGTGGTCGATTCAGTGGACCGTGCGTCCAGCGCGTCAAGTCAGGTGGTCGGCCAGGGTGGTGGCCGCGTAGGTGGCGAGAGTATAATCCGGAACGTCGCTGGATCCAACGTTCACACAATGGGACTTGTTTTTCGCGTGAATTAGTAGCAAGTGGTCTTGCGCGGCGACGAACTTCACAGCCGGCTTACGCTAATGCCATCTCAGTCTCCACATTGGAGGACCAACAATGTCGAAAAGTTTCGTCCGACGAGTTTTCTCTCTGCGACACTGGCCCGAATTCGAGCTCGAACAACTCCAACGTTAAAGAACACGACAAGGTGTTGCCATCGTCGCGGCTGCAAGTATGGCAGTGTTTGGTGAACACACACTCACCAGCGTCTCCCCAGAGAGGACCTCCAGCAGCGAGAGCAGACTGTGGCCATCCTGGAGATCCACGAACAAGTCGTCCACACGCTTGTTCGCCTGCACGCGAGAGAACACCCCTCATTATAGTAACTTCAATTATGTACAGGCCGCGTCATTTTGCGCCAAGAAAAGTAGTGGTGGTGGTATTTATTCTACGGCACAACGCTCATGGTATGTCACAACACTGAATGGAATGCTAAGTATGTACTTGCCATTAGTGGTGATCATCAGAAGCGACTGGACGGCAAGACGAGCTAGTTGCTATGAATGCATAATAAGTTATTTTTAGAGCACGACGACACACACTGTCCTTTGTCCGTGTGCGCTGAAAATAAGTTATCATGCATTAAAAGCGACGCACGGAGGCACAGCGATGTATTTTATTACGAAAATCGCGGCCTCGCATTCGTCTTTCATGAGTGCAGCGGTTGAACAGACCGGCCGCAGTACCTGTCAAACTCCTGCTAGTTAACTGTCGAGCGAGAAGAGCAAACAGTGCTGGTCATTGGAATAATTCGATCTAACATCGTTTTGCTGAATTTTCGATGAACGCTGTTCTATCCAACCCAATCTAAACCATAACCCAACTTGACACAAATGTTTATCGGCGCAAATTTGGAGGAAGTCTAAAGGCTCCCAAGAGACGAGCTTGAAACGCTGATGGTGAGCGCGTGCCTTTCGACAGCGCCGACGCCTCGAACGCACGTCTCGGTTCGTAAGCTTCACACACAAACAGAAGCGCAGTGCGGCGAAGCGCGCTTACCTTTCGCTGCTTCCGGTAGCCAGTAGAAAAAGAGAGAGAGAGAGATAGAAACCGTTACACGTAGAAATATGTCTCTAATCGGTCGTGCTTCGAGGCATGCGACTAAGGAACGAGACTCACGGCGGGCGAGTGGCACGCACTGCACGGACTGCACACGTGCAGGCACGCGTACGTCTGCGTTCCAAGGGAGGGCAGCGTGGGGAACAAGGGACACAATCGGTTGACACACACAAAAGGCACGAATACAAGCTACAAACTACAGCAAGGAAAGGCGCATCCAAGATTGAGGAAGCGGAGCGCAGCAGCCTCATAAGCAGTCGTCTCCCCCACTACGTGCTGCGCACTCTGCCTCGGTGTCCGCGAGCTACGCGGCGAAAACGGCAGCTGCGCCAGCCATTCAAACTACACCCGCGGTACAGTCGGAAGATAACCCGTACAGCAAAGCAAGATATGCCCCACTTATTTCGGTATCTCCATGGTTGGCAAACACGACTGCGTATTTCCACCGAAAGAGTCCGCAGAAAATAGCGCCTATATTACGCACAGTTAATCCACAAGACTGCCTCATAGTCACATGGTCGGATAGTAGCACTCCTAAAGCTTATATAAACGTTGGCAGGTGGATCCAGCTCGCGCTTACGCTGCTGGTGGATGATGACCGCCAAGTATGCGAGGTGGCCTTTTGGCTCCTAGCTGCGATAATCTCTCTTCTACCACTTCCTTCTCCATAACGAATATTTCTACGTTTCAATTAAATGCGATAGTAACACTTTCATTTTTTTATTTGTTATAATGTCATTAAAATTGCCACGCATGTGCATCATTGAATGGAGATTTCAAATCTGCAGAAAAATTTCAATTATCTCATTTAAAAAAAGAAGTAATGCCATATTTCCTCATTTTAATTGTATTTTAATTGGGTAATTATTTACAAGTCGTTATGGTAACTCGCAACGGAAAAGTTAGTTTTCAAAACTACATGGTTCTTCTAAAATGTCCATGTCACAGGGTAAAGCGAACTAGGTAGATAGGTAGATATGTGGGGTTTAACGTCCCAGAACCACCATATGTTTATGAGAGACGCCGTAGTGGAGGGCCCCGGAAAATTTGACCACCTGGGGTTGTTTACCGTGCACCCAAATTTGAGCACATGGGCCTACAGCATTTTCGCCTCTATCGAAAATGAAGCCACCGCAGCCCGGATTTGATCCTGCGACCTGCGGTTCAACAGCCAAGTATACCATAGCCACTTGACCACCGCGGAGGGGCTAAAGCAAACTAAGTGTCAAAACGGCTATTTCTTCGATCAGAAATAATTTTTTAATGGAAAGGTAAAAATGAGCTTCCAGTAATTAGCTGATATTATAATTACAATTCTATCAAGATTGAGAGAGAAGAAAGCTTCAGCATGCAGTTCATTCAAGTGCTGTGAAAAAGAATCGTACCTTAAAATATATTCACAGAAACTTTCCCAAAACTTTCGTAAGGCCAATTCAATTCACAACAATAACAATGCCAAGAAAATTACGTTCCAAGCTTTAAAGACATTTGTATTTTCATCTATTAAGCTTTTAACAAAAAGAAATGGTATTCTGCCAGAATATAATTCGGATATAAGTACTTCAAATCGCTAATTCCGAAACTCAGCATTTTCTTTACAATTTCGTGCTATTTTAAGACACTCATCCCCCTTTAAAGGGAAACATAGCCAAGCGTTCTAAACTCTTTTTTTTTGTTGTTGTTGTTGTTGTTTATCGATTTAGATGAAACTTACTGCGTTTATGTATACTTACGGAGACAGATTTCAAATACACATAATTTTTCAAGTATAATATGTTACTTTCAAAATGTTGAAAAATTCGCGCCTTTTTTTTTGGGGGGGGGGGGAACTGTAGTTTGCTTAAACTTAGAGAGTAACAAGCGCGCCGGAATGAGCAGAAATTAGTACAGAATGCAAGAAAGAAAAAAAAACAAGAATGCATGTTCCGAGTCCACTTGAACAAAAGTTGTGGTATGTCGAACATTCACAAATGAGCCTGCATCATTTACAAGTCTGCCTTAAGTCTGTCGTAAACATTTGGGTTGGCCTCTCCTGCAGTACAGGCGCAAATTCTTAAGATTAAATGTATTTCATAATATTTATATTGGTAGCACTGGTTGAAATAAAGACGTGTACATTAAAGATCCCACTTATGTAGTCTCTCGCCTAGATCACTCCCGCAAAGTTCGCGAATACCGATGTCGCATAAATACTTACAAAAACTCCTTCTTCCCGAAAACCACACACGAATGGAACAACCTACCAGAATATATTGTATCCACCCCGCCACCCTCATTTCAAAATGCTCTGTCACAATTTTTGTTGAAATGAAAGATGCCAATTTCTGTCTGCATTTCTGTTTGTGTTTTACTTTTCCTTGATTGCCTCGTGTTCCCGAGAATGTGTACACACTGTATAAGCTGAGCATGCTTACTTGTTTTGTTATCGGTATTCATACCCTGTATCACTTTCAAGTTTTATGTCTCCTCCCCCCTACTGTAATGCCCAAATGGGCGCTGTAAGTACTCGAATAAATAAAAATCAAGCTGGGATTTCGGTCACAACCGTTCAACATACCACAACATTAGTTCAAATGTGCTTAATTAATTTTGTAACTCTCTCAAGTTTAGGCAAACTATGGCTCCCAAAATGGCACCTGTATTAAAAAAAAAAGTTCGGATAGCACTACGAAAATAAATGTACGTTTGAAATCAGCATAAATACACATGGACTGAGCAAGCTTCATTGAAATCGACACAGTAAACATTTAAGATGGTTCTCAGGCACAGCGTGGCGACAGCCGGAAAACGAATTTTCATTCACACGTGAGCTCAACAATGAGCGATCCGCGCGCCCTGCACGGCGCTTGTTGCCCTGGAGCTTGTTGCAGCGTCAGGATACGCGACGGGAGTTCTAGCCGAAATTCTGAACTTCTACCACGACATTACGAAGCTATAGTCATATACAGTCCGGGCTAAATTAGACTGCCCAGGGTGATTTATCGCAGGCATAAATGTAAGTTAGCGAGAGCTTTGGCATCGCACTTCCATCGAAATATACAGGCAGACAGCCACGGCTGGAATCGAACCGGCGACTTCAGCAGCGGTAGGTGTGTAACTACGGCTTCAAAACAAATAGTAAAATATCAGAGCAGCTTCCTCTTCGGTGTGGTTCATGGGCCCATCGCGAACAGTAAAGGTATTCGCAACGTCTTTGTCGAGAACTCGGAATCCTCACACGTTGGAACAAGAAAGGTCACGCGGCATTAGGCTGCCTATCACCACCTCGAGCGTCTGCACGAGTTACACGCGCAAGGAAGGTATTTCAAAATGCCGGAATGGAGCTCTGGCAACTTGGAAGTGGCAAACGTTAAGCCAGAATTTGTCCATGCATTACCTCAAAAACCTGTAGCTCTTTCGTGTGACTCCCGATTAGAGACAAAAGTGCTTGTTGTGCTGCTCACGTAAATGCTAGGTATACACTACAAAATAATGCACTTGTAGGCTCCACGCGAAAAGAATGCATTCGGTCAAACATTGGTAACGTGCACCTCTAATAAAATTTGCCACGACTCCGAGGCATCGAAGAAAACCACACGGCGTGTTGGCCACGGCGCATCTGTATACGGAACAATCGGCCATCTTTTCTGATTTTCTATTTTAAGTCCATCTGTTTTCTGAACTGGGAAATACGTTCTTAAAATTGCCATCGATTAAATTAACGAAGAAATAAATTATCCTCATCACAAACCAAAAACGACTCAACGGTAAGGGCGATACAAATCATCTCTCAACCTTAGTTGTAAAGACGATATAGCCTTTCTTTGGGTACTTCAACGCAAAACTTTCTGTCTGTCTGTCTGTCTATGTATGTATGTATGTATGTATGTATGTATGTATGTATGTATGTATGTATGTATGTATGTATGTATGTATGTATGTATGTATGTATGTATGTATGTATGTATGTATGTATGTATGTATGTATGTATGTATGTATGTATGTGTGTATGTATGTACATTTGTCTGTCCGCCGTAACGATACCCTAAACGGCACGAAGCTACACCCCAAACACCCAACCTTATCCGCAGCGCCCACCAATATTGCTCAAGTTTTAGCTTTCATACTTGTGCCATTGTTAATTCGAAAGCAATTATTGCGAATATCTGAGTCACCATAACAACACGTCAATATTTTGTATGTGTCTTTATACTGGAGAATGCATACATAAGTAATTATAAGTACTGTAGCGTTTATCACGCTGCGCTGACAATGCAACGCTATGCACAAAAAGGCAACTGTCTAGCGCTTTGCTAAGACGGCAACGGTGGTGGCACATGTCCGTCGCTTTGAGTTCTACACCCTATCGCCTCCGAGACAGGCGCGCATCTTTCTCCGCAATGTTTCTCCGTGGGCGCGCACGCCTTCCTCCGTTTTCGAAGATAACTGCCAGATAGCGCTCGTGTCTCACGTACCTCGATGCGCTCATTCACCTTCGCTACACGGATTGAGACTCTCTAACGCAGCGCCTCCAGAATATGATTCACCGATTTTCTCGCGCAGAACATCAAATTAACGTTTCGTTCACTCTCTCCAGACGCAAGACTTTCGTCTTTCAACGACATTTGCAGTGAAACATGCAGATACGGGACCAATCTTTTTGACGGCTGCACTTGGTACTGTTTTTTCCTGTGTGATGCAAAATGACGTTGCGCACGCTTTTCATCAGCTTAATATTATATCACTGCTGTACTTTGAAAATACATATAATGGGAATTGGTGCCTATCTTGTGTTGTGATGTTCAACTGGAAAGCAATGCTTTTCTTCGATTATCGATTTTACTCACGCATACGTATGCGCAATTTATCGCGTTAGGTAAATTGTTGCCGCCGTATTTTCCCGTATCCTGCCCTTGTTCTGGACCTCCTAATGGCACAGCGCTACTTTAGGAAGACGGTTCGAATCCCGGCCACGTGGGGGGGGGGGGGGTGACCTAGAAACAGCCGTGTACTTGTGTTTAGGCGGTCAAAAGTTCGTACGGAGTACCCACACTACAGGCGTTCGAGCTCGGAACCTAACAGATCTGTGCGATCTCCCGGTGTAAGTCGAGTGCGTGCGTTTTCCTGATTGCGTCTTCAGCGTCCCAGACGTCGGAACAAAGTCTGACGGCGATATGATTTGAAACTGCAGAGGTTGGCATCACCAGCCATTTCTGCGCATTTTAAGGGCGAAAGCTCGAGGTAGAACGTCGGGCATCCGCGAAAAATCCTCCGCGAGCGTCGCTCATCAACCGCGCTCACCGACAGTCCGCGCGCAGTTTGCCTGCTGCCGCACGAGCCAAGTGCGAGCGGCGAAAGGCCCACGTTTCTGACGGGGCTGTCCCTGCAGCCAGCTTTGCGCGTTATCTTTTAGCGCCGGACATTCTTGCATGCTCTGTGGCTGTAGGTCGACTCCACTTCAATGAAAGACATAAACATCGGCCAAGAAGGCCCCGTTTCCTTAAGCTGCGCACGGCTAGTGTAACCTTCTACTTTTTCTTTCTTCTCAATGAGAAAAAGCCCGTCCATTTTGCCATCGCAAAAGTGCCCAATTCACTAATAACATTCACCCATTAACCTTCAATTACGAGTCCTCTTGCAAATGCCCCAACTGTCCCAATTAAGGAAATGTGAATCAGAGACAAAGCTCGGCAATCTGTTCGTGCACGTCTGCATGCGTGTACGCACACACAGACACAGCGGCGCCGGTGCACGGTGCGGCATTCCGTCAGACGACACAAAAGCATAATTTCCATGCAAATGAGCCCCTCTTGAATCAAGGGACGCCGCAATCACGCTGCTCGAGAGCCCCCACTGTCTCGCCACGGCTCGTTGAGCGCTGCAAAAGGCAAGCGCCAGTGAAGGCATCCGCTAATCAGCCATAGAGCGCGAGTCGTCGTTGAGCACGCAACCCGCGCTGGCAGACAGGAACCACCCTTTTGCACATCGCTCGTCACCGCTCTCAAATGAGTGACTGAATATTTATTAGATCTAACAGATAACCATGCCAAGGAAAGTACATGGGATGTTATATGAGGGAATTGTAATGTAATTGGGAAGAGATATAACTTGCCGTGGGCAGGGACAAACCTGCGACCTTCGGATAACGCGTCTGATGTTCTACCAACTGAGCTTCCACGGCGGCCACCCAAGTGCCCACTGTACGTCGTTAATAAACAGGCCAGGACTTTTTCTTAGAAAAGTATCTCGCAAATTTCAGAGCTGTCAGTCATTACCTTCATCAAGCTGCTCCCATCAAAATTTCCACAAAACTGAGCTTTAAAAAATAAGTTTTGGAGAAAAAATAACGAAGCCTTAAAATTTCCGTTGGTTTATTTAAACCGCCGTCGTGAAAGAAAGAAAAAAAAAGAAAAAAGATTGCTTCCACTGCGCACGATGAGCATCAAGAAAACAAAAGTACGCACAAAAACCAAGTCCACTGAACTTGGCGCACTGGTCGACCTGAACAGCGTCGAACTTTTTTCCTTCTAAAATCCTGTCTAGAGGATGCAAATAACTAATTATTCCTCGCAAACAGCTTCAACGATATACCAAGGACGCGTTTAACAAATGACGGGGGTGCAAAGTCAGCCATTCGCCATCTCAACGTAGCTACAGATGATACATCACTACATTAACGTTACAGCAAAAATAAGTAGCGGTTCCCAAGCACTCCCTGCAAGTTTAAGACAAGCAATTGTTGCGGATCAAATGGTGCCGGACTAAAAGTGCCTTAAAAGCCTTATTATGAACGCCTCAGAATCTTGGCAAATTTTATTAGAGACCCCGTCACCCATAAAGGCGCATTACTTTCGTCGGGAGCAATAACATTTTGTTTCACAACTAACCAATAGCATTTACGTTCGCAGAAGAAAAAACACTTGATCTGTAATCGGGCATCACGCAAAAAACGCAATGTTTCTGAGGCAAAGTATGAGGCGAAAGCTAGCTCCAGGTCCGCTGCTGTAAGAAATGGCGACAACTCTCACTCCAGCATTTTTTTTTTCTTTTAAACCTCTCGCGTATAGTGAGTGAACTATAGCCCCGCGATACACCGGATGTGTCGGGCGGGTAAACAAGCAAGTGGCTGTGGGAAACCGGAATCTGGCGCATACATTAGCCGCTGCCGCAATCCGCACGGCTGCCAGAAAGAAAGACTAAAAGCATGCGTCGTTTTATTGGCTACCGTTTCCTCTTATACTGGCGCCATATCACGCCTCTCGAAGCGATGCCTGCCTTGTCGGTACATCCTGCCTCGAGCAATCACTCGTTCGATATGAAAACTGATGTGGAGTTTCAATCTGTGATGATTGTGCGTGAGCGATTAAAGATGCCCCGAGGATATTTCGCAAATCACGACGTTCCTCGTACACACGCCACGGGCAGATACACACGCCACGGGCAGATCGCCTACCCACACTACCAGAATATTTATAGCGGATTTAACGGTCCTTCGGAAGCACAAAAATTGTCAGGACTCTTGTTCAGTTACAGCCACTGTGTTACATGATGATGGCAAAAATATGACTCGTACGGGTTATATATTCGTGCAGGTTCGTGCCGTTCGATCAAACCACACTTGCTTGTTTTCATCTATACAGTAGCCACGCGGTAGAGTATGTATCGCATTACATCATACAAGCATGACTAATCGCAAGATACAGTCCTATCGAGAGAAAACTTCGGATCACTAGCGCGATGCTGATACATACGGCAAGGCAGCGCTGTTTTTTGTGACGAATATATACGATGGAGAACTGGGCAACTACGTACCCGCATATAAGGAAAACAGCGCAAATACAACGAGCACTAAGAGAACTTTACCTGAAAGGTTTACTGAAAGAGCAGCTTAAAATGCTATTAGATGTGCATGTTCTCACAAGGCCAATACAGTTCCGCCGCGGTGGTCTAGTGGCTAAGGTACTCGGCTGCTGACCCGCAGGTCGCGGGATCGAATCCCGGCTGCGGCGGCTGCATTTTCGATGGAGGCGGAAATGTTGTAGGCCCGTGTGCTCAGATTTAGGTGCACGTTAGAGAACCCCAGGAGGTCGAAATTTCCGGAGTCCTCGACGACGGCGTCTCTCATAATCATATGGTGGTTTTGGGACGTTAAACCCAACATATGAATAAACCAAGGCTAACACACACACACACACACACACACACACACACACACACACATTAACTTATGGCGATCACCTTTAATTGCATAGATGGATAAAGTCTTAATCTTAACCCAGGGCTGTTGACGATTACAGTATACATAGTTTAAAAAATAAATTTCTTGGTCCTGAAGGGCAACTGAATGCTGGCCATGCAACTCTTATGCGTCCTGCATTGTGTATTTTGTAAGCCTTAACAGCGCCCTCGTTTTGTGTCGACTTTTCCGTAGTGCTCGTGTTATACGTGGTATGCACTTGACGTCAACCGCGACGAGTGCTATGGCGTCCGGGTCTTCATTTTGAAAGTCTGTCTCCCGAGATCGGCACGGCGACCTGGATGACCTCCGTAACACCTCCTGCGCACGGACAGCCCGTACGAAAGGACGCACAAAATGGCGCGCCGACCCTGTCGTCAGCTTGCTAAACAAGGCCCAGTGCGTAACTCGCGTTTGCAATGTTTCACTTGTATATCCGCTATGGTTCTTTAAGACGCTAGTTTGGGACGAAGGCACAGACATTTCGTTCGGGTTCCCAAAGACACCACCCACACCACGAAAACGGGTCCACGGCGAAACGAGTTTCACCCACCTGGAATCAAAAAGCGCACGCTACTACACGTCGGCATCGCGCCTCCGCGTTCCATCGCCACACGGCGGCGTTGGCGCGCCAGCCACGGACAAATAAGAGCATCAGCAAAACACGCCATGCAGGACGCAATGGAAGAAAATGAAATAGCGGCGAAGGAGACACGTCGGCGGTGATCCACGATACGTGTACGAGTGGGACGCGAGTGTGGGCATTCCGATAGAACGATACTGACCTCCAGGAAGGTCCAGTGCTGCTTGCGAGAGAAAGGAGACACGCAGCAGTGAGTGCAAGCTGCTTATACGACAGACGACGGCCCACTCACCTTGATCAGATGCTTGTTGACCCACTTGGTGAAGGTCTTCTTCTGGATCGCGTCCCGCTCGTCTGCACGAGAAGAAACAATCCCCGTCAGCACACGCACACGTCGATCTCTCTGTACATACAGGCGAATGCCGACCGCGCTAATGATGCGGGAAAGGGGGCGACTCGTTTAAAAACACTGACAATCTCATCAAAGCAAAGTCGTCGCCACATCTCGTGATCATGTAGCACATGAAGACAGATTGCCGACGTCCACTTTCATCGCAAACCGATCTTTCCCTTTCCTGGAAGTGCTCTTACCTTCAAGTTTGTTTGTTTTTTCAATAAATTTAGTTGATAGTTTGCGCTCTCGCATTGTCCACTTCGTTTCGTGTATTCTCCCTAACTTCGTCGCAGTTTTTCAATCATGAAGAACCAACTAGCCCAATACTCAGAAAAAAAATAGGTTGCAGCGGCTACAACAACATGAAACCTAGTTAAATCACAAATGTCCCTTCAATCACTCATGTCTAAGATCACGTGCCACGCGACGCTAACAGGCAGAAAGAAAAATGTTGCGCGCTTGCTGTCATGGCGGCACTGACTCCCGAATTTAAATGCACGTATGCGAACCCCATAAAGTGAAGACCACTACAGTAAATGACGATTAACTCGTCGTCGAAAAGTTTTTCCCTGCCAGCGGCAACTTTTCTTTCTTTTCACTTACATTACAATTCGCTGCGTACTAATGACATGTGTACTTCTTCGTCTGGCCTCTCGTTTTTCACGCTGATTGGTTTTTCGCTAATCTGTTAGTACTCATTAATGACATTTCTGTTATTAATGCTCCTTTTCTGAATGCCCACGAAGTAACACAGAATATCAGCTTAAACAACGATACATGAAATAAGCAATAAGATTACATCAGGTTGTAGAACCATTCGTAACGAATAAAAAACTGCAACGACAACTCAAATATAAGTCACCTAACGAACGAAATATTAAAACAACAACAAAAGAGTTGAACGCAACAAACTGATATATAAATCGGTCATCGTTACGAACAAATCACCACAACGTAACTTATTCGCGACGTGTTTTCAACATGTCAAACACATGTTGCTACACAAGACGATCTGTATAGTGCGTCTTACGATCGAGGAAAATCTCGGGTGCGTTACATCAGCGCTTGAAGACATCTGTGCGGCATAGATCTTTTTTCGCTTAAAAAGAATCAGCACATTCCTCCACATAGAGGCAAAGAAAAAGAAAGTGTCGGCGCTACGACACCTCGAACAACAGTTCACGCGACCGGCATTTCAGGTTTCTCTGGATTCCCGGCGGAAAGTTTGCACTCAATGTCCGAGATGGAATTTGAGCGAGCATTAACAAAGCCGATTGCTAGCCGTTTACAGCACTCATTAAGCATACACGTGACACACGCTTAGAGAAAAGCTCCGAGTTGATGCACCTTGTAAAGGCAGCTGCATAGCCACATAGCGAAAACGGCCACGGATTTTTTCGCTTTCAATTAGGTATGCCTTACCCTCTATCTGGTCCAAGACCAGACCTATGCATACTATGCATAGGTCGCATACTCTGAAACTGGAGTCCGTCATTCAGCCCCTCCCTCTCCTCCAAACAAACACTTCGATTTTCTACCAAACTCGCGATATGGCTCACTCAAGTTTACTCGCCGGAACATGACAAGCCCTAGACGGAATTAGCCAAGTTGGCTTCGAAAAAGCTCACCAGATAATTTCCCAACTTCCTTTCTCTATTTCAAATGCCTCTTAACATGCGCTATTAAACACGTAGAGAAGACGATCGAAGGAAGACAAGACCCGCGAAGACTGGCAACTGAAAGTTTTGATCGTTCATGGATGGCATATGATATATACACTCTAAACATGATAACCAAGAAATAAGCATAAATTCAAGGGCTCGTTTTCTTCGTTAGACACAATATTGATGACAATGTCTCTTATTTCTCATTAATATGACCGATAACTGTTATTTTGTGCAGCTACGAAAACAATAGCTTTGAGTGCATACATTGTAATATCGGTGCACAAAATCACATTTATCGGTTACCAAGTTTAGAGTGTACAGTGAACATCAGGAGAATCAAGATTGCCCCCGTGTTCAATAGCGCCATTAATAGGCCTCTAAAATGAATGTTAACCAACTAGTCCGACTTCGTGCCTCATTTCTCTCTTTCTCCCTTAATAAAGCTCTCGATCTCTTTCTCGGCAACTCCGGCAGGGGGTGACCAGGCGACACGAGCCCATACGCCGCAGTGCGCGTGTTCGCGTCTTGTCATATCGCGGCCACACCCTTCAGGCTGCGCCAAGTGTGACAAAGCGTGACCCACTTGTGACGCAGCCGCAGCCATGCGTTAAAGAAAGTAGCACACTCCCCGCCGCGTGGTTAACAGCAGTGCGCTCGCACGTGTCATTGCTTCCGAGATCCCACGGCGCAGTGTGGGTCCGCCAGTCTTGGGGGCCACAATAGCGCCATAAAACTTCAGAGAACCCAAACACGCTCAATACGCGCTACAATCGTAAGGAGTACCATACATAACTTTTTTCAACAACTTGGACAGGTTTCGTTGAGAGCACATTAGAAGGACACTAGAGTGAACCGATAATTCAATTTACAAAGGTAAATTATACTTTAGATTGATTAAATCCACCACCACACTCGAAGGAACGTCTAAATGAGTGGTGCGTGTAGCGTCCATATCTGCTTTCGCTCTCCGTCAAAGTCG